>NW_026017110.1:17944760-17961950 GCF_020466585.1 Dendroctonus ponderosae | reverse complement strand
CGCAGCAAACTGAAGTGGAGAACCACGAGCCGCGCGTTAACACCGTGTGCAACATCTGTGGTGCAACAATGGGCAGAAGTTGATCGATGAGGCCCCCCCCCACGAAGACGCGACTGAGTTCAGCCGGCTGATGAACGAGTTGCACAAGGCGTGGCAGGAGTTGAAGGAAGCCCTCGATCATAGACGAGCCAACTTGCTGAGGAACGAGCGGGCGCAGCAGTATCTGTTCGATGCCAATGAGGCCGAGAGCTGGATGAGCGAGCAGGAGGTCTACATGAGGGTGGAAGATCGGGACAAAGATGAAGCCAGCTTCATGAAGATGAAGAAGCACGAAAGTCTGGAAGCGGCCGTTGAAGCTTATGCGGACACCATCAGAGGACTGGGTGAAACTGTAAAGGCCCTGTCAGCTGAAGGACATCGAGCCAGCTACGCGGGCGACCGAGCTAAAGAGATCACAAATAGAGAACAAGAAGTGGTGTCTGCATGGGCCCGTTTGCAAATGGTTTGCGAACCGCGCAAAGGAAAACTGGCGATCTGTTCAAGTTATTCAACCTGGTGAGGACGCTGATGCAACGGATGGACAACGCGGTGCGCCAAGTGTACACCATCGAAAAGCCGCGCAATGTCGGCGGCGTTGAACTGTTGATGAGCAATCAGAAGAGCCCTCAGGCAAAATTTAAAGTTGTCCACATTCCCCGTTTGGCCAGATATAACCATGATCCAGGAATTACCTAATCGGGGCGATCAGGGTTTAGAAGGGGGGCAGTGTAGCCAAAATGGCCGGGAGTACTCACGTTTGGAATGGGGGGATAAAAATTCATGGTATTTCAGTAAATGGGAGCCCCATTTGGGCCCCATTTACTGTCAAATATGACACTGACAAGGGGAAAGTTTCGCACCTGTTCTGGAGATTTCGAGAACTATCTGGTTGCCTGGAGGAAACTATATAAGCGACGACGAGAACCAGACAGGGGGAGTGAAGTGACAGGAGCGACCGGGTGCAAAAGAGGTTGAACACCGCGAGTCGGAAGAGCGAGTTTTCCGTCGGTTATTGTTATTGTTTGTGAAGTTGACGGCAATCTTGAAGTTAGTTTGTTCCTGTTCCGCAATTAAAGTTATACCCAGGTGAATAAAAGTTGGAAGCTGAAGAAAGAGTTTGATACTCGGCCATCCACGGTACAATATGAAAGCAATAAGTTTTGTCTGAACATTTTACAGTTTGAAATATGTAGTTGTCCGCTAATCGCTCAAGAAATTGATTCGTTTTTCGAGACGTTTGCAATAATTTAGATACATTAGACTTTACTGGGTGTCGATTTCTAGTTAGTTCTCAATTCGATTTCGCATAATGTTCAGATTAAAATATGCTATTGTAATAATCAGATTAAAATATACTAATTGTAAGTAGTAAAAACCTGATATGAAAATGAGCGGTTGGCAATCACTTGATTGATAAACAGATCTGAGCCTGTATGGTGTTATGGTTTGGTGTTATGTTATTGATCAGATATGAATCAAAATCAGGTAATGATGCTAAAGAAACCAAAACCAAACCAAAATGCTATTCAAACACTTCATTATTACTGATTTCCTAATAGTTTTCATGCTATGGAAAGCTTAAGTTTCAATTGTAATTTTAGTTGATTTGCAGTCGTGTTTCAGAAAATGCAGTTTTCTAGTTTCCATTGCCAAATGCCGTAGACTAAGCTTTAATTCATCGTCCCGATATATTTACATGTTTATATATAACACTTCTGCTAAGAGTGCAAAAAATGTCAAAAAAATAGTATTCACAGGTTCAAATATTTTATATTTAAATGCACATGGAATTACAGTCAATTATTTTTTTAACTTTTAAGAATACAATCTCCGTTATCATCGCTGCAATAACCAGACTCACAGAAACAGCCAGATATAATATACTGTGGGCAAACTTCACTGCTACACTGGTTGATGCATGAGTTAGAACCTCTGCAAACTTCATGAGAACCTGAACATGTTACGTTTGCACAGGACTCTTGCATTTGAACTAGATCTGAAATTTCACATGAACTTTACTAAATTGTTTGAGATCTTGGGAATAACATTAGCTTACCTCCAATCCATAAGGAAATAATCACTACAACCAACAGAATCTTCATTTTACTCTAGAAAATACCACACACGGCTGAGTAAAGATATCTTTTGCATACAAATTCTCACTTTTATAAGTAAGCTACTGATATATGCTAATGGCTTTTAAATGATAACAGGTAAAAAAACCCAGATATCTGTATCTTAATTATCCGTCTACAAATGCATTTATAAATAAAGAACATGACATATAGGATGAGCAAATTACAAGGTTTATTTTAGAATGAACGTCCTGTTTGTTGATATCAAGGCAATAAGTTTTGTGTGAACATTTTACATTTTGGAACATTTACTTGTCAGTTATTCGTTCAAGAAATTGATGCGAAACCTGCTGAAATTTCGCAAGATTGATAAAGATCATTCTAGGCAAATCACACAGTATTTTGGGCCTTATTATTTTTCAGCTAATTACGCCAAAGTTTCGTTATCTGTAAATAAACACTAGTAAATCCATAACACATAGTAAAACATATAGTATGGATGAAATATCTTTCAATAAATAAATATTTTTGGCGTTCTCAAATTAGCACGCCACAGGAGACGCGACTGCTTTCTTCCCTCCGAAACAAAAATTAGTCCATTATCCACTTTTTTCCCCAGAGCTGGAGCAGGAATTGAAAACTTTCACTAATTCCTACGAAATTTTATGGAAATATATTACGTGTTCTGATCAGCACGCAACTGAAACACACGCAAAATTTAAATAAAATATCTTCATACGTCTCGAATACCTGTATCCACTTCACCAACGAATAATTTTTGAATACGTTTTATAAAGAATAATGTCAATATTTATCAATATGCGGTTAACATAAAAACTGATTAGCTGCAATATTCAATATTCAAAAAATTTGTATTAACAAAAAATTTGGTGCTCATTTCTCATAAATTAGTTTTCCTCAATAACAGATTTCTATTAGGACGTTTTTGTAATTTGAATTTAGAGAAAGTTTTGACTTTTAGAGAACATGTAGGGTCAGTAACATAATAAGCAAAAGTTCACTCTTAAAAAAAAAAAAAAATTCTTGCAGTTTGGGACACTCGATACATCTGAAACATTGACAATGCTCGTTGCACTTTACATTTATTTTCTTATTAGCAATTTATAATCAAACCTGCTGCTTATTTTTACATGCAGTCATAAACTTCGCCATGTATAACTAAATATCTTACGTATTTAATAAAATTGAAATAAGCAGACTAACACAAAAACCTGTATTTAGCGTAATTGGTTAAGTCGGCAATTTAAAACCATTAAGAAACCTTCGAGCGCAGAAATAGAAAAAACAAATTGATTCCTACTGAGCGAAATTGTAAATATTTGTTTTGCAGATCCGACTCTGGTTTGATTGAAGCTCATCCCTTTTAACACCTTTATAAGCCCACGGTAGATCGTTAACACACCTTGATGGACTCTAGATTAGCGTCATGCCTCAAGGAATGTCGTAAACGAGTTCTCGACGCAAACTTATTATTTTTATTGGAGCGAATTAAGTTGTCTACTCTAGTTCATTAAGGGTGGTAAAACGGTTCTCCGGTTTGCTTTTACTAGATTCGGGAACGGTTGAAATATATTAGAGATCTAACATCAGCGGCGTGCTTTTAGACTGTGGTTCAGTGGAATATTTCTTCATTTCACGCGATGTTTTTGATCTAACTAACTTGATCGATACGGTAAATTTGTAGAATATGTGATGCAATAAAATGTATAAAATGAGGTCAATGTATTAACGGGGGAATTTATAGCTCCAATGATTGAAGACTGATTTTGCAGACTTTAGCAGAAAAGCATTTAAAAAAATCCTCACAGTCAAATTTGCCTTAACTTTGGAACTCGATGGATTCTGATTGCTTCGAGCGATTTAATTTCTGTTTGAATCTGAACCAATTTGACTTTTGCTAGTTAAGGTTTTGATAAAAATAAATTTTGGATCTTAACACCAAAAGTTTAAAGATAA
The DNA here is from genome assembly GCF_020466585.1 of Dendroctonus ponderosae. NCBI lineage: Eukaryota > Metazoa > Arthropoda > Insecta > Coleoptera > Curculionidae > Dendroctonus > Dendroctonus ponderosae. The sequence continues at coordinate 17,957,859 of NW_026017110.1, read as the reverse complement.
ACCAAATAGCTCGAAACAAACATTTCTTCTGTTACAGGTTGGCCTCAAAAAAGCAAATTTTTGCAGCGATAACTTTTCTGCTCTTTATCCGATTTTCACGATCTACAGCTTATGTAGAAGCTGCAACTTCAGAGACAATAACACAAATATCTCCCTCTAACTCGCTGATTCTCGCAGACGTTCAACTAAACTGAATTTTACTTTCAAATATTTTGTTCATTGATGCAGCTCGTTCATTATCAACATTTTCAATAAAAAAACATTTATTGATGCGAACCAAACAGTTGATTTTTCATAGACGGTCCAAAAATGCAAAAACTTTTATTCAATTCGCGGTCTTCTTAATATATGCCTGTGGTGAAGAAAAACAAAAAAAAAAACGTTTTTCTCTAATGGAGAACACGAGGATCTTTAACATATTTTGGATTGTTTTATTTGACACCCTGTGGAACGCTACAAGTGAAAAAGGATTGCACTAAATAACGTAGATTTTGTTCAGTGGTTTATTTTATGTGATAGTAAATCCTGCATAATCTAGTTGGACCTCAGCTCATTTTGTTCATATTAGTTTTTACAACTTTTTCACAGTATTGGACTTTATTATACAGTACTTAATTTTATTTAATTAATTATACGCCAGTGTTTTGCTATAACTGGCGTATATGAAGCGTATTCAAAACATAGCTATAAATATCGGATTTCATGAAAAAAGGCGATCTGCATTTATATATTTGCTCATTGCTCCCTTATTTGGAACTAAATCTTCGCCAAAGCTTTCATCTAAAATACGCCTTAAAAATTTCTTCAAAAATCACTAACTATTTGGTGTAACAAACTTAAAAGTCGGTGGAAGTCGCGGTCAGCAGCTGTTTTAGCCAGAAAAAAAATTCCTTTCTTCTTCAATTGTCAATAATGAATTGTCAGATTAGTTTAGTTGAACTTTTGGCCAAAAATATAAATAACTTGATTACAGAACTATATACAGCATGTTTAAAACTAGCCCTATCGGTGCAATATATTTTTAGGTTTATGTATATTTAGGTATACAAGATAGAAAACAACTTTGTCAATGTTTGTAGAAATTGACCAGTTGAATCTTTGTTTTGCAACCGATTTAATAATTTTCAATTTAAATTTTCAATAAGTTTCCAATTTTAAACCAGAGCAAAAAGTACGATTTGCGAAAACTACAGAGATGTTTGCAACATTTTTAAACAACGTTTTTTGCAAACTTTTTGGTCACTTTTTTACAGCCGCGGTTTTCATTTCTTGTACGTTTGACGAAAACTATTTTTTTATTAATAAATTAATTTAGTTAGAGTTAGTAGCTTCTTCTTCTTCTTAGAGTTAGTAGCTTAAAGTTGTTTCAAATAAAAAATAAAATTTGCGCAACATTTGCAACCAACCAAGAACAAATTAGATTAGAACTTTTTCTTGGGAGCCCCAAGAGCCTGCTAGCTATTTAAGATTAATTTTCTCATATTTTTTGTGACGTCTGTACATTTATTGATCAGATATGAACATTTATTTCCATTAATTTAATTACAATTTGAAAAATCTTATAACAGAATTGAAATTGTCCTAATATTATAATAACTTTTTTTTTTATAATTTTTCTGTACCGAAAGCCAAATTTACTACGTTATTCTTCATAAAAATGACAAAAACTATATGTTAAAATATAGTCATAATTTATAAATAAATATACAGGGGGTACCCGTAAGCACATGATCAAAAGGGTACTGTGTTATGGGTATTATTTGGATCAAAAGAAGACGCTCTGATCTAACTTTTATTAACAAAAAATGTTTGGCTCTCTGCTATTAATGGTCTGAATACGAAGTTCTTCAAAAAATTTTATCTTTTTTGAAATATCGAGAGAATGGTACGATGTATTTTGGTGAAACTCGCTGTGAACTTGTTCTTATGTAAGATTTATAATTTGATGAAACAATCGAGTTCAGCCGTTTTGGACAAGTGGTGAATTTGCTGAATGTCGTGGTTCAAAAACTATCAGAACTTTTTATTTAATGGATGGATTCAACTCATTTTTTTTTTGGTTGATGCACTAATCATTTATTCCCAATTTTGCGCTCTTCGTAAAATCTTGTAGCTTCATAGTTTTTGCGAAAAAAATATTGAATAATATGAGTTGATTCCATCCACCAGATTAAAGTTCTGGTAGTTTTTTTATCACGACACTCAAGAATTGAACTCTATAGTCAAGTCGCTTAGCGAAACCATGCAATATTATTATGTGTTTTCAGACTAAATCTGGTTTTGGAGACGTTTTCCTTAAGGTTTCCAGTCTCCTTAAACAGGCAAGTTATGCTGTTTACTACAGCGACCAGGTTCACATTTATGTCCAGTCTGCAAGACTTTTTGCATTTTTTGTAGTTAATTCTAGATAAAATTTTCATTGTTTATGGTGGCTGCTATATAGATCGAACTTATATTTCATCTCTCAAATGACGCGTATCTTTAACAGATTTTTTACTAGGGAGGATCTTTCAATGTTTGTTTCCAGCCAAATCATTCGTATCAAATCTTCTGATCTTATTGACATTTTCAACTTGGATTAGCAGTAGTGGCGATTTCTAGGCGATTAAAGCCATTGGAAGCGGTCTATTGGCATCAATACGTTTTTAGTTGAGATATGAGAACCAGATGAAAACGATAACACACTGACACAAAAAATTTCTGCGCTAGCGCGTTCTAGTTCATGCTGGTCCAGAATAACTCTGCCAGAGACTTCTTCTCCCTTTAGCCAGTTGTTCGCGAATTCTCTTTCGTCACGGTCGTAGAGTCTCTATTTTGCCTCTAAATTGCCGGTTTAGAGGCGAAACTATCAGTCTGTGGAATCAGTCCTATTGGCTTTGACTAAGTGGGTAAGTGTGCAAATGTATACTCAGAACGGTTAGTTCGTTCGGGGTTTATATCAATTCGAGAATTTTGAATATGTTTTTTGCCAGTATTTGCATAGCATTAATAAAAATTTTACATTGTTGCCTCCTGAGTTGCCAGAGTAAGCAGTCTTTTCTCCTGAATGTATATTTACATGGGCATGTTCTTAAATGGTTTTGAAATAAAAAAGGATGCTTATGACAACATAGTTGCGCTCTTATACAAATTGGTAAGTTACATCTACTGGATATTTTCCACTTCTTCAATAACATTTTCTCTCAATAGGCTCGTTTTTTCGAAGTGAACTCAACAATGAGGGAATAAATTAGAGAACCTTTACACTGTTAAGTCTGAGGCGGGAAAATTTCCGATTTGGTCATAACTTTCCAAACTGTTATAACTTTTTCTCGTTTCCGGTAATTCCGTGAGTGGCAGCCGCTCGGGTAACTTCGCACCACTGACTTTTCTGAAACAAGTAAATTTCAACTTTTTTCGTCAAGTTTCTAATTAACAAATTTAGGCTTGCTTTGTATGAGAATGTATAATATAGAACTGCAACTAAATCGGATTAATTTATTATTGGCTTTATAGTATAAAATGTTTTAACAGAGCCATGTAAAAAAATAGAATGTATTTAAACAGTCACATACTTTACAAATTGTGCGATGTCTTGATGAATGAGCCCATCAGAATGTTTATTTAAAATTATATCAACATTATTAAGCGTTTCGACCAATTAAAGTAGAGTCTTAGGGATTCGACCTGAACAAATATCCTTGATCAACTTGGTTGGGCACTTTTTCGACATATCATTAAATGAGAAGAACAAACTTTTAAAGTTTTTATTTACATGAATGGCTATGCATGAGGTTTATGTCCCGATTTTTTGTTATTAATGCAAAAGTTTAGTCTATTTCGCCCCTGACTGAAGACATATTATGAAACATACGTATATCCGATAGTCAGAAGTTGTTGGTTAATTGGCCAGCTCGACCACCCGATCTAAGTAGTAAAAATGTTCATATTTGACCAAATATCGGTAACGAAATTTATAGACAGAGAATGAAAGCACCCAGGAAGTTTTAAAGCGACTTGACGAGTCTGTAAATCACACTGAAAGGAACAATTTATCTTTGTCGATCTAAGCATCAGCAAACGGTTCAAGAACGTTGCCCAAATATATTCTTCAGATATCAAGCAAAGTTAGCGGATTTTTAAAGATATTATGAAATGTGTATTTGAAAGAATGTTGTTTTTGACGGTATGTTGCCGGTAAATGGTAATTCAGAAACAGCAGGATCAGAAGGAATCGAAATGATGCAAATTTGATTTAAGCACACTAAAATTTTAATCCAAGACAAAATAATTGCTCATTTGATTCGTGTGCAAAACATCAATGGGAAAATGTGTGAGGTTTTCCGTGCCTGATTCAGTCTTACGCAGTTTTGCGCAAATTGAAGCAATCGGCTCGAACATGTTTCTAATCGGCTCAAACATGTTTCTAATCGGCTCAAACATGTTTCTTGGTCATATCTGAAGAACCATTCAACCTTCACCGGTCGTGTTTCCAGAACTAGATAGAAAATTAAAAACCCCATTTACCAAGTGGAACCTAATTGAACAAATGATGGTAGTTTTCACACAAAACTGCAATATGTCCGACAAAATTGAACGAGATAAGGCAAATTTTTCAAACATGATGCCTCCTTTTTGCTCATATTTCAGGATTAAACTGAAGTATTGCACTGATTCCTACACCAGTGGATAGAGAATTAAATAATATATTTACTAATTGAAAGACAGATTGAACACTACTGGGGGTTTAGACGCAACTTGATAATTTTGTACGTAATTTTTAGTTTGAGCCGGTTTTGGTAAACGAGCAATCGGTTCAAACCCGTCTTTTTTGTCATATCTCAACATCCATTTGCATTACAGCGTTCGTTTGTCCACCTCTGGATAAAGAAATAAAAACATCATCCGGAAAGTTTGGGGAAGTTTTGACACAAATTAATAAAAAAATTTCAAAGATGATTCCAACACCTTTCTCATATCTCAAAAACGTATGAAGCTAGAGCGCATTTTTTTCCAGCAGTGAACAGAGAAATATACCACACAATAACCAAATACTTAAACCACTTAAACATATTTTCACCCGGAAAATTCACAGGTTTGATAAGAAATTGCAAAAAAATCAACGCGCGTTTTAGGTATACACATTTGCATTTTTATTTAAGGCGGGATTATGTTGTAGCTTTTTCCAGCTAATATCAGAGATTAGTAACTAATCTCTGCTAATATGAGATTAATAATAGCATTAAATTGAAAAGGGCTGGTCACTTGTAAGCTATGCAAATATCATAATTTTTTTGCATAATAGTTCTCACATAGCGTCTTTCTTTGCGATTAGCAAACTTCTTTCTGACTTCTTTAGCATTTAATTCGAATTATTTGGCTCTGGTAAAGTCTAGTATCTTCTCGCAAAGTGAATAGCTTTAATATTGAAAAACATGTGGTTAAGTGACTTTTAATGCGCTAATGAACGGGGAAACCGAGTAAATGCCTCTAATCCTAACTTTATGTACACCTAATACTATTTTGCTTTCAGTAAGATCTCAATTTTTTTTTCAGCTAGAGATCCATTTCATTAAGCGATTTTTCGTCAGAAAATTTTTCTAAATTAGATATTTAACTTTATATGCTTCAGTCAAATAGACAAAAACAATTGGCAAAAGGCCATTCGCATTGTCTATTTTCCTTTAAAATTATTATTTTTTAAAACTTAGAACAACGTTTCAAAAACTGACACTTTTAAAACTTAAAACGTTCGAGTTTATGTAGTATTCATCCCTAAAGCTTCACTCAAGTTCAACGTAGTTGAAGCCGTAACTAAATTAAAAATTGATCATAATTTTTCGATAAAATCTTAATGGTATCTCATCCAGGCGACCTCTAGTAAATTTAAGATATATCTGCTAAATTTTAGATCTTCAGACCTTCATTAGCAATGTAGGGCTAAGATTCTAAATGCACTCCAGGCAGATGATCATTAATAATTCAGAATCTCAATGTCCAGGGACTAAATTTTCCTTAAAATGGCCGCAGATTACGGTCTACGTTACATATATTTAATTTCCCTAATGAATTAGGCCCATAAGGGAATTGTTCAATTAGGGTTCGGGGTCCATTATCGATTATTATCAACTTGTGATTTTACATTCAAATGGAAATAAGTTACATGTGCCAAAGATGGGTTGTGATTATCAATTTTCCATTGCTTCTGAACTACGCATTTAATTACTATCGGATGCAAGATTAATAAGATAAAAAGTTGATGGGATATCGAACTTCGTAGAATCAAGACAATTACTAGAAGATATATTTTTAATTTTATTCTTTATGCTCTGCGGTCTTAAGCTCTTAAGTGGTCGCCGTCGGGTCTCGTTAGTATTTTTATCACGAACTTTTAATTTTTATGTTCACTTTTAAAAATGCTCCAGAAATTTAACTTAAAACTTACAGAAAGTGCATTTTCTACTGCAATTCGGATTATGGTAAACTTGTTTGGAAGATGAGGAAGAAAACACTTGAAAATTAATTAAAAACTTACAGCAAGAAATCAACCAACTTCCCAATAGGTAATTGCTAATTAATATTTGTGAAAAGTTTCCATTTTTACCTGTACTAAGGGTATTTCAAAATATTTTTTACAACCATAAGCGAATAGAGAAAGATAAGCTAATATAGAAAGTTAAGATTTGATATTTGACTGTTATGGTCTTAAGACCAAACAACTCATTAAAAGGAAATGCTAAATATGTGAATAATGAAAAATTTTCAGCTTAAAAATGTAGACCTGCTTTCTAGTTCATTATAAAATGTACTAAAAGACCCTTACGGTACTATACACCTACATATATTTACAACGAAATAACTGTTTTCAGTCACGCTTTAATTTGAAATAAACTGCCTATTGTTCAACATTTATTAATTGTGAAAGTGGCACCTGCAAAAGTTCATTTGAGTATCCGTTTTTGAGATATTTGGGCTACAAATCCTAACTAAACCAAGGAAAGCCAAAGCAATCGAAGCAAAACTGAGCAATGTAACAAACCCAATAAAAAAATTTTTCGACATACATTTTTGTGCATACGAAGGCGCAGTTTTTCTAAAATCATATAGTTTTACTTAACTCTCTGTCGTTAAACAATCTCAAAATCATTTTCTAATGCATACATTTCTCATGAATGGCGGCTTGCATCATTTTTTTTAGATGCACCTTTGCTATGTAAAAATAGGTTTTCCTAATATATTTTTATTACTTTCGGTGGTTGATGGACTTCAAAATTTATTTTTTTGTAAGAAACGGTGAAGCATACTAGAACATATTTAAGAGTAAAGTAAACAGTGACTCAAAAAGTTATTTTGATTTAAATATATGGAAAGTAGAAATGAAATGAAAAGGAAATGCTAGAATTGTTTCCATATCTCTTAGGGACATCCTGTATAGGCAAAGTAAATTTTCCATGAGTTTGAAAATAATTATTTCCACGTCTTTAGCCATCCTTCATCTAATTAATATTAAAACATGTTTAATACCAGATTAAATATAGAATTTTAGATAACAAACAGTTTAATGCATATTGCATATATTGCACACGTATGAATAAATGTTTGGCTTAAGCAGAGTAATGCTTCCATTTACTTTCCTTGAGGTGAATGTATTGTTATCAGAGATTACATGGCTTGCTTAGGAAAGTGCACTGTTGTTTCTCTCCAACTGTCTCATATTTATTTTCTTGGGAAAGTAGTAACAATTAAGCACTGAAAACATCTCCTTTGAGCTCGGATATGGAACAATTTCAGGAGTACAAGCACAAATATATTTATTCTGTTAGTTCTGATAATGATTACATAATTTTTGAAGCCATTGAGCAAAAAAGGACTTTGATATTCTTTTCTGGAACAAAATTGCATTTTCCACCTCATTTGCTTTAATGACCTTTAGCTCAGGTTGAAAGTTGCCCTCGTAGAACATTAACTGGTAGAAACTCATTGACTTCAAAGTGCATCGTCTACTCAAACCCTGCATAGTGGCGCAGTTTTTCAAATTAGCTTCGAATTTGCCTTTAAAAAGACCCCAAATAAATTGCCGAATTATGCTCGAAGAGGAAATCGCTCGCTATGGTAATTCTATTGTTTAGGGAAACAGTCTGAACTGGCTCATATTTGGCCACATTCTACAATGAACGTTAGAGTTGTTCAGAGAGACAATGCTTTAGCGTAATAGAGTTTATAGGGCAGGACAAATTTGAGTACATTATTGTTTTGGGTCTGGAACTGATCCCTGTTATCCCGCAATAAGAACATAATAATTCTCTATTATGGGCAGATATGGAAACGAGGCTGTGAGTTTTCGAGAATGAAGCAGGAAAAGTTAGTAGTTAAATGAATGGGACGTCGTGAAAAAGTAAAGATGATCAGGAACTTTACCAACATTTTAGTTTTGTTTGAGACCTAATAATCGTTTAGAATACCACTCAAAGCATAGCGAGTTTTTATGTATTCGATAAATTTTTAATTTTTTTTCACTTTAATCAATATATTCCATTATGGCAGGCATTTTTGTCAGGCTCAATTTCAGTATTGATCGGATCAACTAAATTTATACTCATTTTAAAAGATTTTCATTTTCAATTTTCGAGGTCGTAAACCCGTAAAATGTCCCCGTTAGAATAAACTATAATACATCAAACGATAGATTAAGGCAACGGAACCCATTCAAAACGGGGCAAATCTGAAAATAAATGACCTAGTGCTACATCAACAGCTTTTCCACCGAAAGGTATCTATCGGTTCTAACTTTATTTAAGCTTATGTCCAAAGTTTATCCGAACTTCGTTAATTATCATAGGGTTAATTAATTCAGTCCTTTGCCGTCCTCACTCTTTTTATTCAGTCGGCTGGGCTTTATTGATGGCTAAACGTAAGAAAGACGGCCTAATGCTTTTTGAGCTGTTCGATTATTTATCATCTTTGGTTACCGGGTTGTTAAATTTATAATAGTCAACAAAGAGTTGAGTGATTTGCTAAATATCTTGGAACAGTAATTTTGAAACGACCCATGAAACAAGCCAGTATTTCGTTTAATGCAACTCTTTAAAGAGGCGTTTCTAGATTAAGTCCTATTATTCTGTAGGCTTTATTAACTTCATTTTTTATATTTGTTTGTTGCGCACATTTGAAATTTGCTAAAATGTGAAAAAGCATCTTCCAATTTAATGAGGTTTTTGCAAAAACTCAATATTTAAGGAAACTTCAGCTCAATAATTCCACTGAGAAAACCTGGACTATTTTTTCAAGAAAAAAGTTTTTACCCTTCGTCGGAGTCGAAAAGTAAATTCTTTGTTATCTAAGTTTGGCGCTACGACTATGCTTGTTTACTAGGCATTCATCAACTGTATGTAACCGTAAATAGGTACAGTCTTAAGAAGTGTTAATCTTAGGCACCCCTAGGACCGGTTTCAGCTCTATTAACTCTCTCATCAGCTGGATTTATCCTGAAAGTAACACTCCCAGAACTTTCGCTTCTTCTGCGATATTTCTCCGCCCGCCACCTGAAAATCCTCTCTACCTATATTTTACAGTTTATGGCTTTATTTGATATATTTCTCAAAGTTTCGCATAACTCCCTTGATAAGTTTACATGAGTAATTTACATGAACTAGTTAAGAACCCAAAATATCGTTGAACAAAATTATAAACCCCTTTCAATAGCGTCTATTAAGCTGCATCAATTAACTCGGCTTATTTAACGTTTCTCGAAACGATGTGACCTGGAAAATGACGATTTAATTTAAATTACGCTCACAGATTTGATTTCGAGAAGTTTCGAGTTGAATAATTGGCAGCAATTAGGCACGCCACATCTGTTATTCTTTCGATTCTCGCTTCCTTTCTGCTTCTCGAGAGAAAATAAACGACACCCTTGAGAAACTTTTCCAAAGCAGACCATTTTTCACCTGCTTTCAATTAACCGTACCGAGAGGCTTTTATATAAACTATAAATGTGCCAATAAAAACTGGAGTGCAAAAGGAATAAATAAATAAAGTCGCTCATAAATTTTAAATATGTAATTATTTTATCGGGGTTGGTAATGATTGTATGCTTCTGTTTACAATCTTTTTGTAAAGTACACTTCCAAAAAGTATGTGTCTTAATTTGTGGACGCTTCAAACTAGAACAAACAAAAAGTTCCATACAAAAAGTACAAAAAGTTACAAAAAATCCATATCTACCAAAATGAAGCAAGTAGCAACTTGAAATATTTACCATGTTTACTAGACACTTGATTCAAACTTTGGTAAAAGTTTCATAAAAATCGCACGAAATACTGAATTTTTCCAGCAGCTTGGTAAAGCTAGTTCAACAATGAATGTGCTTATTCAAATCTGCTCTCTTCTTTAAAGAATCACATTTTCCAAACTAAAGCTTGTAGCAATTAAATATTTTCACTCTGTTTAGGAGATATATAAACTCAAAGATCTTTAAAGTTTCATAAAAATCCTGTAGCATTTCCCATTTTATCACCTTAGGGAAGGTAGACTACAATTTAGTTAATATTGGTTAATATATCATATATTGAAAATTAGTTAATATATCAGAATGAATCTATAATCAATTGCGCTCGCTCCTTTAAAAACGCGGATCTTCCAAGCTGAAGAAAGTAGATACTTGAAATTTCCTCCTTCCACAAACAAATTCTAGGGTTTAAACATACTGAAAGTTTGATAAAAATCGCTCTTCCAAAATAACACAAGTAGCAACTTGAAATTTTCATTTCCATGTCAAGTAGTCAGGTGGTTCAAACGATGCACAAAGTTTCATGTAAATCGCGCAAAATACCGAATTTTGCCAGCTAGGTAAATTTCATAAAAATTCTGTAACATTTCCATTTTTATCAGCTTAGGGAAGGTAGACTGAAAATTAGTAAATATTGGTCTCAGAATGAATCTATAATCAAGTGCCCTCGCTCCTTTAAGAAATCGGATCTTCCGAGGTGAAACAAGAACTACTTGAAATTTTCTCCCTGTAGAAACAATATCAGGGCCTTAAACATACTGAAAGTTTAAAAAATCCCGATTTTTTCCACCTTAGTCAATGTCAGCCCAATAATGGATGCATTTACTCAACTGCCTTTTATCTTTAAAAAAATTATTTATCTTTTAAAATAAATCATATTCTATAATAAAAATATCTTTAAAAATAACACAAGTAGTAACTTGCAATTTATACCATGTCATGTAACCACGTGGTTCAAACGATGCCCAAAGTTTCATGGAAATCACGCAAAGTACCGCATTTTTCCAGCTTGGTAAATGTTAGACCAATAATCAATGTGTTTACTCAACTGCGCTCTCTTCTTTTAAAAATCGCATCTTCCAAACTAAAACACGTAGCGATTACGAATTCTTACTATGTTTAGGAGACCTTTAATTCTAAACATGTTTGAACTTTCATAAAAATCCTGTTGAATCATAATTTTGGCCAGCTTAGTGAAGGGAGGTCTGAAAAGGAACAAGTATTGGTCTCATATGAAATGTTTCTAATGAATCGCGATTTCTCCTTCAAAAATTGCAGTTTCCAAACTGAACCAAGTAGCTACTTCAAAACAGATGTTTCTAAAGAGTTTTCTTTGGCTCTAAAAACTCTAAGCCATCTCTGGCTCTAAAAACTCTAAGCCAGACATTGCACGAAAATAAAAAAAAAATCGAAATAGTAAATGCCAATAATAATGATCTGTGCACTCAACGGCGCTCTTTCCTTAAAAAAATCACAACTTCCGAAATAAAGCAAGTAGCACCTTGAAATTTTTACCATGTTCAGGAAACATTTGGTTCAAAAGATGTTTAAAGAAGCTACTTCGACGTCCTAAACCCCAAATTTATCCGCCTTATTAAATATCCGATAATAGATGTAATTACACACCTATGCTCTATTTTTTAATAAATCGCATCTTAAAAGCAGAATAAAATTAGTAGCAAGTTGCAATGTACACAATGTTAAGAGTACACACTTGGATCAAAATAGGGTGAAAGTTTCTTAAAAATCTCGAAAAATATTGAGGATTGCAGGCTTGATAAATGTTAGTACAATAATGCATGTGTTTTCTGAACTGCGTTCTCCCCTTTAAGAAATGGTGTCTTCCAACCTGAATCAAGTAGTCAAAGGCGTTCAAAAATTAGAAAATTTGCCAGCTTGATAATTATTTCTCATAAATCCTCCTCCTCAATTATTTGTTCATAAAAGACTTGAAAACATGCACTGCAGGTGGTTCTGTTTTTCTTTGCATCTGCTTTTAAACATTTAAAACTTGTTAAAAGGCTCCAAGGCTAGAGTTGTATTTAGTTTACCGGTAAAATGTGTAAAGACCACAAATTATCCTCGGGTGATCGGTAGCATCGCTCTAGTATTATCTCTGTCTTATATACAAATATAATTCAAAGCTCCAGAGAATTATGTAATTTTTAATTTTCTAAAACCGATACCACTTTTCTAGTGAATAACGCTATTGGCGCTGGACTAATTGCAGCGTAATCTGTATTTAAAGCACAGCATTATTTTAGCATCACTATGGGGAAGTGGAGTGTTGGAATGGGGAAGAATTTTATATCCATTTCGTGTGTTGACTTTGGTCAACTGCTTTAAGCACTTCTTCTTTAAAGTTAAGAAGTTAAGTTAAAGTTGTGAAATTTCTGTGTGTTGAGGCATTGGCCCGTTTTCACTTCGTTTCTTTCCATGCAGATCAGCATTAGGCATAAAGTGCAAACTTTTGTGTAATAATAACAAAAACAAAAATATTGTTTCGAAACACGCACAGGGACTCGTTAGGGAACTTTATTTGCCCAAACCGCGAGCAGGGCGCAAATTCGACACCCTTTTCGCACACGTCCATTCATGTGGAAAGATTTCCCTTGTGTGCGAAAGGAAATTCCAATTTAGATTTATTTCGCTATTCAAGAGCGTACAGATAATTTGCTCCTCGAAATAATGTCTCTAAAAGTACTTCAAAATCCCCTGCACCGACGGTGAATTTATTTCCGGTATTAGGATTTTATTGGTTACATTTTGAAATATATTCCATAAACCGTAAATGAATGAATTGAAAAATTAAAATGATCAGAATATCAAGAA
>NW_026017110.1:17932614-17944150 GCF_020466585.1 Dendroctonus ponderosae | reverse complement strand
CTTATTGCAAAATAGGAGCACTATTTATCAATCTGTAATAAAAGACGTGAGGAAATTCTGTCTTTTTTAAAGACAAACATTTTTGAGGCGAAATATCCAAAAAGAAGTTTGTAAAAAATCATATAAATGTGGTAAATTTGAGTGTTTTTTCAGAATTAACATATAGAATTATAATTAATAGAAAGGAATTAGTCGTTGGAAGTGGTTCAATTCATAACCAGCACTTGAACAATTATCAGCTCAGTTTCATATCGATTCAACAGTAGAGCTCCAAATGCTAAAAAATGTACACAGCATTTATGCACATTCCAATTTAGTTATTTACCACTTTTCAGAAATATTTTAATTAATGCTAAAATAAACAAAAGCTTTGAGCAAACATCAGTTCATGAAAGTCAATATGGAAGTAATATAGAAGGAGTAAATTCCATTTAAACTCAAGGCAATAATAAAACAAACATCGAGCCATTTTCCTTTCGGAACAGCGGAGCAATTCTCAAACAGTATAGATAGAGGGTTCCATCTTATGGAAATAAGGAGGATTTTGAAATCAAAGAAGTCGCTCTTACAAAGGGCTCTGTTTAAAGCCATTTGCATATTTAAATTATTTACGCCAACATGGTTATATAAGGGATAATATAAGCGGCAAGTTAAGAGCGGAAATCTATGTACTTTGGGTTTTCATGGTGGTTATCGTTCGCTAAAGATCTTAGAAATGTCTAATTATTATTTTCTGTTAAGTAATTCTTGGTTCCTAATCGCGTACCAAATAAATTATTATATTTTTGAAGCACTGCAAAAATTGTAATATAACATTTTATATTATTGAAACGTTGATGGTTTCATTCTTCAATTTTGAGACTTTTTTGGAGACTTCTTCATTTTATTAAGCAAATGTGTTTCATATAGATATTGAAGTCCCTGATGACTGAAGTTAACGTCGATTTCCATCGGAAAATGGTTTTTTCAATTTCAATAACTCTATAATACATTTTAAATCTATAAATCGGCAGGGGGAAAAATTCTTTACTTTTCTATATTTGGTAAAGCAGACATTTTTTCAAAATATGTATAGTAAATTAAACGAAGTTTTTACTAGAAGACGTCAAAGTAGCAAAAGAAAAAAATGAAAAAGCAAACGAGATTTTCGGGATATCAGATATAATGACCATAGAATGGGCAACAAACGTGGACAAACAAAATGAAAAACATAAAATAGAAAAAAGAAGCATCCGGAATATATAGCAAATCAAATTAGGCATTGAAATCGCAATGCAACGCAACAAAAACATAAACATTCTATATAAGAAAAGAAGCAAACCATTTTTAGAAAATTATACAGGCAAAACCACATTAAGCTCGACCATGAAGCATTCAAAAACTCATAGACGCTTAATTATTATATAAATACAAAACATATATTAAAAATAAGCGAGTATTTAAACATGCTCCAAGAACAACAAGGATCAGATAAATAGTCAAGCATAGGAAATTCTGCATCTAACCGACATTCTCAGAATCAAACATGTAAAGAAAACATCAAGAATATCATAAAACAACTAAAAGACTAGTGAGTCTACTAAGAAATAAATAAAAGATAGGCAGCAAAAGTACAATACATGAGTTCAGGAGATTCGATTAGAAATCGCCTCAACTGGCATCTTTTTCATAAAACATGTCAGGAATACGGAAAGAAAATATTTTGACTATTTGGATTTGGTGAGATAAGAATGCTAAATGATAAAAGCTGGTTTACTTATTTCATTAAATAAAAAATGTACTTTAAAGTTTTAGATCGAAACCCACTAGCATCAAAAATATGGAAATGGAAATGTAGTAACTCAAACTGCAACTACTTTAAGATTCAGAGCACCGCCTAGCAAACCAATCACATATGTAATAAGAAAAACAATTTTTACTTGATATATATTCTAAGTAGCTATCTCTCGAGATAAGTTCGGCATTTACGGGAAGCGACATGACATGCATTACTAAAAAGTATTCCCATGGAACATTATTCTACATAAATGTGGACATATGAGACTGCATCGCATTCGTCTATTTTGAAAATGCATAGAATGAGCGACTCTTTAGGTAAAAATGTTGGCTGACTTTTAAAACGAAAAGCCATTTACACCGGAGGTAAAATTGTCTTTTGTTGTGGGTCATGATGGTTACCAATGCTGGAATTTTACGCATTTAGTTGTTGTGATTAAATAACAAAGCTTTTACTTCTTTTATATGAACGTGAACAGCATGCAACATTAATGTTTTATTATTTGATTTTTTAATATTTGAATACATTGTTTACTATACGGAAGTGTTTAAAAATTAGTTCCAAATATTTAGTTTTTAGGAAGAGTAGGAAGAATTGTGGAAAAGCTTAATTAAATTTGATATTCTTTTTATCTTGCATTTAAAAAATTTTGTTGCTGGAAACTAAATTTAGGTTTTATTCAAAAGTTCTTCGAGAACACTTGTTTCCAAGTTGCGAAAAAAGATGCGAAATTTAAAAATGCTTTTTTACATTTGGAAAACTATGTTTTCTGAATTATATTATTAGGTAGAACGATCAACTATGAATTTCTGATCTAACAATTAGGTATCGAACACCTGATATTTAAGACTGTATGATTTAAAAACTAATCAGTGGTACAATAGATGTTATTTAAATATGAAAACAGAATGTAACTCTAAAAAGTAAGTCCTAGAAAAACCTATTACAAAAATAAACCTGCTAAATCTTGCAGAACTCAAACTGTCCTTTTTTCATATATACCAATTTATGTCGTATTTTTTCAAAGATTATTGAGTTAATTTTTGACTAACTACCAACTTTTTTTGCGTCTTAAACTACGTTTTTTTATGTAAGTACATTTGATATGAATTGCCTAATTTTTATTATATTTATCACTCTTTTTGTGTGCTTTTTAATAATAAATATAAAATAGGCATTTTCTTACAAAACTTTCCCGCTCTTCTATATCAGTTTTTTCTCCGTCTCGTCACAAATCGACTTTTCCAATTACACTCCAGTTCCCTCAACTAATATTTCATTGTTAATTTTCCGTTTTCACCTTCAATATGAGTTGATTAAACTTAGACTTTCCGTAAAGTTGTTGTTGCCAAACTTCTGATTTGCTCGATAATGAAACACGTTCAGAAAAACTTGTTATGTATTTGAGAGGAATCCACCAGACTATCAATAAAAGTGAACATTCTCCTTAATCTAATTTGGCGGCAGAAGTTTTTGAACATATTCCATCTTCAAAATGGTTATTTTGCGCCGAAATGAAACACTGGAAAAGTTTCTAGCAAAATTTCATTTTGATCTCACGTTGTTTGCTTGCTTTGCGCTACCTTTTTGAGACGGCTGATTTAATGAAAGACAATTTTTATCAACTTGTTCCAAGAAGGCAATAAATTTTGAACTTTTTCGCGTTTTGCTTCAGAATTGCTACATTTGGGGGTCCGGATTTAATTTCCAGCTAAATTAGCAAAGCGATGACAAGCAAATAATTGGTAATGAGAAATATCGTATTTTTTCCTGCAAAAACCACCTTATGAAAGATTTTAATATTGTTTTCATTGAGCACACTTTTTCGATTTTTTAATTGAGTGTTTTATGGGCTTGATCAGTGTCAAAAAAAACTGCATTAATTTTATTTTTAAACGAATCTTGTATTGTTCTAATAAATAATTCCGCCTTATTACGCCATTATTTACAGTTATTTTCGACAAACTGTCTTCAATTTTGCCGTTTTTATTTTGAGATTATTTTGGTTTTGCAAGCTTTTCATACTCTTGTTTGTTTTTTGTTATTTCTTGTCTGTAATTAATTTACTTTTCAAGATCTCTGCTCGGCGTTAAAAAGTATTAGTCATATCCGATTTTCACATTAATTAATTAACTGCATTTTAAGCCTCTAATAGTTTAGCAAACTTTCAATACCTTATCTTTAATACATGAACATTGTGTTTAATTATCCATTAATATAACATAAGCGGCAGCAACTGCTGCAATTGGTTTGCCTTGAAAAATGCGCTACATTGTAAATATATTCTGGTTCAATAAAAATTCAATTTACACATGAATTATTGAACCATGAACAAAATAACCAAGGACGAAAAACAAAACGTTTTTATAAGGTTTGAGAGGAATTTAATGACTGATGATTAAAATGTTCCTTTTTTTTAATTAAAATTGAGTAGGTTCAATGTGTGATATTATTTCAAGTTCATTGAACTAGTTGCAGTGAATTGACGCGTTTTCTTCTAAAAATACTTTTCAAACAGACTTAATTTTCAATGCAGTCAATTTAGCGTTGAAACTTGAGTTGATTGCATCAAGTTATTGAATCTACGGGGGTGTTTCTAGCTTACTTCGATTAGTTCGCCACTAAACCCAACAAGTCTAACGTTAGAACTTGAAATTAACATCAGAAATCAGGCTTAGTTTCAATTCAACCGTGAACAACAGATTTATGTACATCTTCGTGGTTTAATGCGATTCACGCACAGAGAGAATAATGTTAAGCAAAGTAAAGCGTAATTTATTCTGTTTGTGTTTTGGCTAAAGCCACATCTCTGCAGATCACATATGTACAAATCCTCATTACTGTTGAAACATTCGCAAACATCGTCCTGAGAGCTACATTTGTGACGTACCGGAATATGTATTAATCTAAATCCACGACAGGAAAACATTTTAGAGCCGGAAGTGCTCACCGGAAATAACCAATGCATTTAAAAGGCGATTTATGACTGGTTTATAAATGTATCTTGAAGCGTTCAGATCACTGGGATGTGTAAAGACGAGATTTATTTTATCAATTCCCTAAACATTGAATTGGTTGTTGTCATCTTTTCTCAACCATACTAGAATTATATGTCCACTTATACCAAGTCTTAGATATACGGTTTAAGAAGCATAGTTAAGGTTCGGTTACAACTAAAATCTGTTGTTTGTATTAGTTCGGAAATAAATTGTTTTGAAAAGCAAACTTTCAAATTAATCAATAGCATTCTAGTACACTTAGAATTCTGTTGATTTGCATAATAATAGACAATTTTCTGTTTGTGGTACGGGTGGAAGAGTATTCACTAGCTGAAAACGGTTGAAAATAGTATACCGATATTGATCTGTATAAGACATTGATGAATTTTCTAACAATAAATGAAAATTAGATTGAATTAAATTGAGATAGAGATGAGAATTAGATTAAAATACTTAGAGAATCCTGCAAGTGGAATGCATATTTTTCCAATAGTCCAATTTTGTGCCTCCCAATTGCATTCCCATGTTATTAATTGGTTGACACGGGAAAGTAAATTCACCAAAAGCACTGATCATTTTGTGTAGGTTTCAATTTTTTTCGCCAATTTCAAATTAACTTATTACTTTCGCGGTTTTTAATTTATTCTTTCTACATCGCTGTATTTATCAATTGCGTTCCTCTAGTTGAGTGCGACCTGTTGAAAAACGACCCTAAACACTTCCGGTTCTTACACTCCATTTCTCAACCTTCCTTTACCTGCAGATACTCACCCCGTTCCACACGTGGGCCATGCGGGAACCGTCTCGACTCAATTTTTTTCATTTCTCCCGTGCCTCGTTTGCCCTTTTGACAGTTAATTCTCCCGTGCGGATTTCAAATTGGCCGCTAACCATTGTTCTCTTTTCTAGGTATTATAACTCAGACCTTTCCCCTTGCTGTATCACTATTCAGGTGTTATTAAGTCGTATGTTCTCTTCTCCATGTGATGGAAACCACACCGTTGACAATCTGTTTTTTTTTTCGTTTAGGTCATGCTCATCTTGGTCACGAAGGTTTTACAATTAACTGGAAATCGGGAAAACATGACAAATTTATAAGGAATCTAGTCTAATTCATGGAGTGCCGCTATTTAACAAATTAGAGAAAAAATATCTGTTTTTCTGTCTTTATTTCGAAAAACATCGTCCTTACATTGGATCTTTAGCAACACAACCCGAACAAGTTTTGTACATGGAAAAGCTCTTAAACACGAATTCACATGAACTGTTTCATCGTTAGATCCGTTCAAGTTAATAAAATATTCCATGAAAATTAATGGAAAGCTTAGCGTTTTTTGCTCAAATAAAATACGCATAATTATGCGAATATATGAATGAAACATGTCAGACGTTTGGAATGGCCTAACTAGATTTTCAGTTTTTTTCTTATGGGACAATGCAAAAAACAGCTGCCAGAACTTTAACAGAAAATGGCTAAAAACCTGGCATTTTTTCTACGTGGGACTTTCTACATGAGGCTCTTAAAGACAAAGTGACTTGAGCTATTTCACAGGCTGTAATAGAAAACACCATAAGTTTGGTAAAAATTTGATATCGGTAAACAACCGATACTGTTCTCTTACTCAATAACTAAATTAAGGTCCGACATTACAAATGGGTTAAACCTTCTATTGGAAAACTGGCGGTTCAATTTGAACCACATCTTGCCTAAATTAACGTATTATATAAAATGCTTATACAGAACAACGGTCTTGCGACATTGTGTGAACAGCATGCTGATGGTTCTTGTGTATGTTTATAATATTTCGTTTCGTTTTCGGTGGTTTTCGATTAATTTTTGTGCATTTTTGTGCTTAAACGTGACTGGAAATGATGAACGTATATTATATATTCACACAACTTGAGGACGTAGTGATAACGTATAAAAACCTTTCAGTAAACTAAAAACGAATGAAACCACCTGAAGAGATGAGGATTTTTCTTAATGAAGATTTCAACAAAAACCCAACAAAACACTAATTGAGCACATCATACATTCAAGCATGGGACAAAAATGTGCTGGAATTGTAAAGCCTGATATTGAGGCACAAACTAGAACAATCCATGTATTTTTGATCATCAGCTTCAAATCAAATGGCACGAAAATGTTATTGGATGACTAGATTATCGAGAAATTTGGAATTCTTGCTACACGGGCCAGCTCTTAAAGCGGAAGTGATTTGAACTATGTCACGGTAATTTGCGCCTCTAACTTAATATAAATATTAAGTTAATAATTGTTAGCAAATCAGGAATACACAAAATCAGACTTTCTTTCACACTATATTACTCTTGTTTTTAAGTTGCTAGCATATTGAAATATAATGAAACAATGGATACTATTATATTACTCAATAACTGCACTAAATGCCGGTACTATAACAGCGTTAAACCTTCGGATAATAGTACTTCTGAACGTTTATAATATTTTCTTTTATGAGGTTTTCGTTTGATTTTTCTCCTAATTTTGTATATGCTCTCACAGAATTGAGAAAGTAGCGATATCGTTTCAAAAACTTTACAGAAAACTGCAAACGAATGAAACCACCTGAGGAGATAATGGTTTTTTTATTAACGCATATATTTTGTAAAATATAGATAGTATAAAATCATTCACCTTATATCAAAGAAACATAAAATATTGCCATCAAAAGAAAGAAATTTTAACCAAGAGGCACTCAAGCAAGAGATTAAGGAACAGATAAAGAAGCAAAAACTAAATATTTTTTGCAAGGAAATTTAAGAGTTTCTTCTTCTCGATAAATAAAAAGTTCTACAAAAGCAAAACGTTAAAAAAACGAAACAAAAATCTATTTGAGCACATTACAGATTCAGACGTGAGAGAAAACAGAGCTGGAATTGAGAATCCTGATATTGATGCACAAACTAGAAGAATAAATTGATTTTTTGTGAAAAACTGGAGGACTAAATGAAAAAAAAGGACTAAACTCATGGTCGGAAAATATTATTGCTTGATAATAAAAGGTCATGCAAACATATAAAAAATATGCAAAATTGATACATTTCTAATCGATCTATTTTTCGATCGATTTAAATGCTCCAAAATCGGCTCAAAAATGACGGTGGTAATGAAAAGGCGTAAAAATTTTTTTCACAATTAGAATAGGACGTCTTTCTAGCATTTAGACAGCAAGTGCGAAATACAGATTTACTCCTTAATTATTCCATAATTCCTATATAATTATGAACATTCCATTCAATAAATCGATAAATGTTGGCCATTTGAGTCGAATATTAATAATTCTCATCTGGACTATGAAATTAATTATGCATAACGCAATAAATTATTGCATAATATTCTAGCGGATTAATTACGCGCATATTCGTAAATGCATTACGCGGGTTTATTGAAACCATATTAAACTTGAAAGCTCTTATTTCGAATATTTATTAGGAAATTATATTGCCACCTCGTAAATATATGCGTAACATATTTAACGAAAAACGTTATTTAATATAGGCAAATATGCCCGAAGCATTACGTATTGAAATTTCGACAAGCTGATTTATTATATGCCTAGTAATATCGTTTTAATGTGAAATTTATATTTTTCACGTCGTTTATCATGTACCCGAGCGGTGGTTGAAAAACTCCTATTACATAGTCAATGGGGTAGAATAAGTAAGACATTTTTTAATAAAACTGTCCTTTAGTTACTCAACCTGACTCAAATGTAAAATTTGTAATGTTTCTTCAGTATAATTTGGGAATTGTTTATGGTTTTAGTTATCTTTTGCATTTGGCATCTTGTAAATTATTGTAATTCTTATTACTACAGTATTCATTTTCGTTTCCATAGTGTTGCTCTTCCATAGCATTTTTTTTCTGTAGAAATGAACTTTGTTTTCAAACAAAAATTACACACTATTAAACATGCCACAAAAAATTATCGGATTTGTCACAATTCTAGTTGTTGTTGCATAGGCAGTATTTTATTCAAAAAAGTATTTACAAATTTAAGAAATCCAGCGAAACAGAGCTTTGATAACAGTATCAGTCAAGCAACAGAATCCGGTTAAAACTCAAGCATCTTTATAAAAATCCAAAATACGAAATACGTTCTTCTAAAATGTAAATCTAAGCGGGTCTATAAATTCCAGATAATAATTAAAATATTTCGAAACTTGCCTGCCTTAAATTCTCGACGAATAGGTTTGCCAAAGAGTGTTGGAAGTTTCATTGTGGCAAAGCAAGGCTTAAAGTTTGAGCAACTTCTTTCTTATTGCAAGCAGATTAGCGGTGAACCCACATAAAACGAAACAATCTTAGGTTTACATGCTTTTATATTAGCATGAAGAAAATGGCATGAAAATTAAATTTATATGCAAACTCACTCTGTTAGTATAACTGGGATTTTCGGCAGTTGACAATTACACTTTCTCGTCACTGTTCTGATTAAAATTTCTGAAAAAAATTCTAGGATTAATATTTACAAGAAATCATTGCATGTACAAATGTCGGTTTTAAAAATGAAGCTAAAACAAGGGAAGTAAAAATTATATTTTTTAAAGCCGTTGAATTAAGGAACATTGGTAAGTCATAAGAGCATTAAAATCAAACAGGATAGTTAAAATTAGTAGTATTAGCAATAAAGCAATTATAATAGGTACACACTTTGAAGGTATAAAACCTCGAACTTCAAATTTAATTGCAATATATAAGTTAAGAAAAAATAATTGATTGAAGTTTAAAGTAAAGGTGGGTTATTTGGTTCACAAATTTAAGACAGCTGCCGAAAAAAAATCTACAGAACAATAAATTTCTGAGTGAAATTATGCTGCAATAAAAAAAACTTTCTTTCCCGTTTTCCTGACACCCCTTCTCTACATATTCCGCTTTAAATACATCCATATCGTGTGAGGCTCAAAGAATTTCGTAAACTTTCGACAATTTTCTCCCTAAACTCAGTTCGCTCCCCTTCTTTAAGGTTTGGCTAATAGAGGGCCTCGTGTCTGCACAGAAAATTCAATTTTACTTGTTTAGCTGTCCAGAAAGTAATTTCAAGCCACGAAGTTTTGCCACACTCTTATTCTCAGTTAGTATTTTTGAGAAACCTCCCGTTTGCAAAGAAAATGTTTGAATTTTGCAAATTTCTCTGTTCGTTTTCTAGCTATGTATTGTAAAGCAACTGTTATGCCAGAAAATATCTTGCTCGAATTTAAAACATGGACAAGAATTTTGTGATTAATTTCCAGGCCATAATTAAAGTAATTACGATGTTAGAATGCAAAAAAACCGACAATGTTTTAATTATACGGAACCCGTGTCACCGGGTAAATTGAATTTTTGCCTGTCGGGAGACCCTTTAGCGCAAAAGGACAAAGGCAGACTAAAAATCTCGATAGCTTAACGCAATTTTTGCTCCTTTCCTCCTTTGATCTCCGCATTCGTTTCGTGACCAACGTTTTTATGCCAACGGTCAAAAGGCTGTAAAATCCCTTTTATCTAGTTTTTCGTCTAGGCAATTGTTCAACCTCTCATGTTGGTTTTATATTGTTAAGTCTAACTCTGTAGAAAAACAGAGAAAATTGTTTTTAATATGAAACTTTACCAGTGCTATATTTCTCCACCAACGAAAGTTACAATATAATAAATTATAAATTTGTGAGTCGAACATTCTAATAGCAAGACTTTTAATATTCCTATCACTAATGCATAAGTTGAAGTTATCATTAGCAGAAAGCAAACACAAACCATTTGCTATCCATATCTATTTACCCACTAAATCATGAGCTTTATAAGAAATGCTAAACGAAAACTGAAATTCAACGTCTTCAACTATAAAATTTACAATTC
Organism: Dendroctonus ponderosae; assembly: GCF_020466585.1. Lineage (NCBI taxonomy): Eukaryota > Metazoa > Arthropoda > Insecta > Coleoptera > Curculionidae > Dendroctonus > Dendroctonus ponderosae. Next base: position 17,933,517 of record NW_026017110.1, on the reverse strand, counting down.
CCAACTTTTCCGCAAAAACTTTATTAGGATTTCTTCTTAAAGATGGCATACTATTGTTGTACAGCCATTCATTCCAACTGAAAATTAATGGCCGAAGTGTGGTGTAAACTTTAAAACTGTTTACTATCAAGGATAAGAAAGGGTCCTAACGCTACATTAACTGTAATTAATTAATCCTTTATAGCCTATTCTGAAAGCAACTTTGTCAAGTTTACTGATCTAGAATTAAGGATGTTGCTTAATTAAATACTTCCATGTGCGAAGACACCAACTGCTTAAACCTGCCTGTTCAATAAAATTGATTAATGCCAGAATACATTTTTAAAAGCCAGAGTTCCCTTAGGTATCAACTTGATAAAATTAGAAACATTTCATCTGCATCTGTTTACCATATTTTAAGTCGAACAAACCGCCAGTTTGACGCCAGTTTATCTTTCTGCCAGTAAATAGAGTGAAAAATATTTCGCCAATGAAGGAAAACGACTTCCTACATACAAGCCTGGCAAAGTTCCAACGATGCACACAATTAGAACAAAATGCTCATGACCCACTTTCTGTGAAGGGCAGATCAAAACCCCATTACGGGCTCGACTCAAACAACAGAAAATACCTCAATTTAAAAAAGCAAATTTATATTTAGATCTTGAATACAAATACAAATAAATTAAAATGCTTTTTCTTTAAGTTAACTTTAGAAGAAAGAGAACTGGAGACGTTGTTTGAGTCATTATTTTCATGTAAGGGCATTTTGATCATCTATCATTTAATTTAAGCAATTATTCGCGCTTTAACCTCGGTAGCATACGGGCGTACCAGTGCGAGCGTATATAAATACCTAAGATATTCGCAAACTGCGAGGAATTTTGGTAGTTTTAGTGGACAAAGTAGTTTTTTGGACAACCA
>NW_026017110.1:17893719-17931615 GCF_020466585.1 Dendroctonus ponderosae | reverse complement strand
AAACAACAGAACAAATTGCACTAAGACTAATAACACGAATAAGACACCCCCAAAACCCACTGCACAACCCTTCCAACCAACTACTATACGAACGCATAAACATGACAAAAATTTCGGAAAGACTAATACACTTACAGACAAAATGGACAAACAACCCCCACAACTGGACCATACTGGATCCCCTTTGCCTCACAAGACCGACAAAACACTCCCGTTTTCGTTCCCCAATAGATACTTTACTAGAACACCTACAAACGCAACTGAACTAAGGACTAATATCTGTTTGTTTTGTAAGCCAGGAATTTTTACTTTTTTTTTATTTTCTTTGTATAGCTGATTAATTTATACGAGCGTTAGGAATAGGAATTAATTTTAGAATAAGCTAGGCTAAGGCACATATATACTAAGCAAGGGCAGAAAGACCGATTGGGTCGATAGCCTTTTTCTGTAGGAATTAAAGATTATTTATATATATATATTTAAGCAATTGCTGTCGGTCTAATAGCATTTCTGCTAAAACAACTCATATTTTTGAGCCATTTGATGTGGCATTTTCCGTATAACGTAGCATGAAAACGACTGGTAAAAAGACAATTATTCAATGATGGAAAAACCATTCGGATAAAAGTTGTGGCAGCGGCATCTTGATTTATTAGCGTTAAGGTGACAGAAAATGACGAAAAGCTGAAAGTTATGTACACTTATTTACAATCTAAAGTTTTGCTGAAGTTTGAAAGGACATTTTGCTCTTTTTATAATGACTGAAACGGAGAAGAAAGCTTCTAGGAACTGTTAACGGCTGGAGAACAGCGAAAGAAAAAACTATAAAAAACATATTTTCAGACGTATAATAGGACGAAATTATATCCCAAGAGAGCAATTCCGGTGCAGATATTTGCATCAATGGGGAAGATAAATAATTATCTGTAGAGGTTTTCTTCTGAAAAAAAGTGCCTCCATTCCAGTTAAAAAAGATGAAATTTAAAAACCGATAAAATCCCGATAGCAATAACAAACTTCGCTCCCTAAAATTCCTCCTGGACATTGACCGAATAGCATACAAAACATTGCAGGAAAGGTTCACGTACTAGCTTCAAACTGCTATAAATGCGCTCATAAGAAGAAAAATAAATAATACGGTTTCAAACAACTTACAATATTTGGTGAATAAAGCATCAATTTTGTAAATTGAAAATAGCGAAGAAATTACAACCGACGATTTGCAACATTGACATAAAAAATACTGACGAAAATGAACTTCACAAAAGGAAGAACGATTCAAAATAGAAAATCATTAGCCAACGAAAAAGAGAAAAGAAAAATTATCCAACAAATAATAAAACGTCAAAATAAAACCAATGTTTCCCGGATTCCAGTATGGTTTACTCATCAAACAATAAAAAATAGATTTGGTGATTAAAACTTCAATTTTATAAACCTAAAATTAACTAAGTAACCACCGGGCGATTTGGAAGGTTCACACACAAAATAATGGAGAGAGTGAAAACGCACCACAGAAAAAGGAGAAACTGTCCAAAATAAAAAAATATGGGCAAAGGAAAAATGAGAAAGGAAAACATTGCCTAAAAGTAAAGAGTGTAACGTACCATGACTACTGAATTCAAACTGCTGTAAACAGGCTGAGAAGGATTGAAAGAGGTAGCAAAGTTTAATGATCAAATGACTCTATTTGTCTTGTCTAATGATCAAATAAACAGATTAAAAAATTTGGTAATCAAACGTTTAATTTTATAAGTTGAGAATACCGAAGTAATTTCAACAGACTATTTGGAAGGTCTACATACATAGAAAATAATGAAGAAAATGAACTACAGAAAAATAAAGAACTGCCCAAAGATAAAATTGTGAGCAAAGAAAAGGAGAGATTACAAAAATTGTCCAAAAGCAGAGGGTGAAGAAGCAATGACGGAGAAATATCAAGCGCATTCTGAAAAACAAAGGATGAAGTAAAAGCAGACGAGCAAGAAGAAGAAACGAAATTATTAAAGAAGGAAAAACTAGCCTTTTAAAGGCCAGAAAATAAGGAATAAATGACAGGAGAGACTTTCAGAAAAATGTATATCACTGAAAAGAAGAATCAATACGAAACCTAAGAATAAGAAAAATAAATAAACCTCACCTATTTTCAATTATGACGCATTATAAATGCGTTAGAGGCGAAAGGGAATGAATCAAAAATTGAATGAATGAGAAAAAGTGTGAAGCCAAAAGCCCACCAAAAAATTGCTGTTTGTGCTCAAGAACTAACCAGAGCAAGATTGGTAATTTTAAAATATGATAACGAATTTTATCGTACAGAAAAATGCAGAACAATGAATTGTATTGTTCTGCAATGACTCAAAGTTATGGAAGCTGAAAATGGCATGAAAAGCATGACTTACTGTGGCATAAATTAAGTAATATTTTAATAAAAACTCAAGGGCCAAAGCAAATTAACTCAAGAGGCTGAATTTTACTGCTGTGCCTGAATTATTTACCAGATATTTTCGGTGTTGTCTTTCTTGCTGAATTTCAAGAACATTTTATGTTTTATAAAATATTTTAACAAACGCCTATTCCTGTTTGTTTATTGGTTAACAAAAATGCTTATTCAAAGCAAAACTAAATTTCATTTAGCTTCAGGTTTATTTGCCTAAATAAAACATAAGAAAAATTATCATAAAACTGTAAGTGTACAATTTGATTCAATAACTTGCACCAGTTTATTTCAGACAGTTTTCAAGGTCTGGCAATGACTAAAATTTGTTACATGCGCTATTCCAAAATATAACTATTAAACATTCATAAGCCACATTGCGTTTGAACAATTGCGATTGAAAAATGGGCTTAAGTAGTCGACGTTACTGTGAAGAACGTAAATGAAAAATTCGTCACGTATCCGCAAAGTTGGACTAAATAAACTGGATTACTTGCGGACATTTATCTGTCTCTCAATATACTATAAAAGCAGATATATAATTCAGCCTAATCTTATCTAAATCTGAATAATTCCGCATACCCATCTCAACAAAAGAGGAAGAGTTACTGAAACTCAGCGACATAAATCTTGAGACAGACCGGCAATACGACATATCAGGAGCTTTGTGAAACTTTCTCAATTCCAACTGATTGATGATAAACCAGAAAAATGGGTGCGGAAAGAAACGCATTTATTAAATCATCCCGGTGGAAAATAAATTTACGTAAAGCAGCCGGAAAACTTTTAGATTGAAACTTACCTTCGAGTTTTCCTCAATTTGTTTCCTATGAAAACGTGATATTCACACCCCGTGTGGAGCTTTAATAGTTCAGTTTTATGATGGATGTCACTGGAATCCTTACAGGAAAATACAAGTTTAGTTTGCTTTTTAACATTACTACTACAGGCAAAAGATCAGAAAATGATGAATATCTTGTTGATAGTTCCAGTGTATGAATTCTGGCACAAGAATTCTGGGGTTGGCAGCATTAAATCTTATTCGCTAGTAATTAAGGGTTTTTGTAAGTACTATTTCAATTATAGTTTCTTTTTAAAACTTTGGAAATGTTTTGTTAAGAACAGTTGATTGGAAAAAGCCAACAAACCTGAATTGAGTGTGTGATTTTAGTTGCTACGAAATATTATCACAAGGTACATTAATCGATAAAAAAACTCAATATTCTTCTACTACATAAATAATAAAAACAATTTTGGCTCAATACAGACGAAACAATTTTCTTTTCTGGATACTGTCGCGAGTTGAGCTTTGTAACTCCAAAAATTATTTGTTTAGAAAAATCTATCGGTGAAAAAATTTGCAGTTGTGATTCATTAATCGATCAACTGTTGAAGAACGACATTGGCGAAAATATTTATTTGAAGCAATGAGTTACAGTATGTTGAGCTTTAAAAATATATTATTTCTAGCTTTTATTACATTTGTAATCGAATTTTTCAGCTTTCTAATGGGTGTTTTTATTAAAGCATACTTTTGTCCTGTACTGTGTATTTTGAATATTCCAAAGGTTTTATGTAAATATTGTAAAAAAATGAGAATTATTGAAGAGTTAATGTGTTAAAATGAAATTAAAATTTTGATTACACAACTTTAAACTTGTATTCATATAAAATTGTTTTGAAACATATTAATCAAATCGTACGTTAACGCGCCGCATGAATTTAAACCAGTGCACAATTTCTGATTTGCTGTTATTACATTCTGCATAACTATTGCTTATACAAATTAGTTGTATTGTGCAGATATAGTAAACATTGCTCGAAATTATTTGGGATCAGGTTTATTTAGCGTGGCAAATTGCCAGTAATTGCTGTGATTTACAATACGGAAGCAATCAGCGCAATTTATATATGTTGGGTAATATCAGATGAATGTCATTTAAATTCTATATAAAGTTTTCTTTTGATTGGTTTAAATAAAGTGACTAAATTGCTTTTGGGTTGCATTGAATGTCTAACGTTTTGTCAAATTTAATTAATAGAATTATAATCAATATTGTTCATGTGTTTACAATGCGTTTCACACAATCACAAAATATCATTTGAGTACTTCGTAAATTATTTTATTGGGGCAATAAACGAACGTCCTGATATATTTAAAAGTAAGAAAACTCTAACATTTTGTAAAAGGCTCCAAACACGAAATTGACTTCTGTTTCGTTTGAAATTCACAATAATTATCCTAAATATCGATTTTTCAAAAGCCCTTCGGATATAATTCACACTAATTCATTCGAAAGTTTTCACGACTCTGTCGATTCTAAACTAGAAACTCAAATTCCATTCTAAGACAGTCTTTTAAAGCTTCGAGGCAAGTGGGATCTTGAAACAGTCCTGAAAGTGATTCTCATCGCGTCGTCTATTAGCCATTCAGTTCATAGTTTCAATGGTATAAAGAACATGTCCCGAAATTGTCAAAATAATCACGTTCCCCCTTTGAAATGCACGTTGTCCTCTCAAACCTTGCGAAATTACATAGAGAAAGCCGAAAGTTTTGCGAATTCTTAGACTGGCCCTAGTTCTAACGTGACTGGAAAAAGAAAACTTTTTAATCAAATCTCTCGAATGCCAGCAAATAAAAGCTGAACGTTGAGTAGAATAGAAACGGAATTATAGTCGAATACCTACATAACTTCGAACGTGCTTCCGATGTATTAGCAACGTCTTCTCGGCTGTTTGAGGTGGAAGAGCTTCGTACACAAATTTATTAATTAAAATTTTCATGTCTTGCATTCTCAAGGTATTAGAGTGCACCATCCAGGTAGATTAAAGTGCTCACATGAAACGTATATATACACAATATTACCATGTGTTTTTAAAATTATTGAGTTACTGAACAGCTTGAGCTTACAGACATTCAAACAGATCAAGTATTGGAAATTATTAAACAATTTTAAAACTATTTACAATAGTTCTTTTTATTTGTGGCACTTTACATTTTTGTTACCAGAATTTTACATCTTATATGTAATTTTATTGATTAATTTAGAAACTATTTAAATTTGACCATGATTTTGATGTTCCGAGGCTCGTTTACGAATGTTATATTATTACGTTTATTATTTTTTATTATTATCGGAGTAATAATTTTTAATGTAATATTCTTCTTCATCTTTGTATTCCAATTCATCATTGACCTTTCTAAATTAGTTAATTCTTGAAAAGTGAAATTTGGTTTTCCTGTAGGTTGGAAATGATTTGGTCTCCTGATTTTGGAAAAAAATTCTGGAAACGGTTTCCTAATAATAAAAAAACAATCCGATTTCTAAGTTTTTTCTTCAAAAATTTCAGGCCAAATAAAATCCCTTTTAGAGGAATCAATTTGCTTGTGATAAATTACGCACCGCGGATTTCAAGCGTTTTTCATGTAGAATATTGTTAAACTTCATGCATGTTTTACATTGTTATACATTTTAAGAACTACAAGTAAGGTGAAAAGTTGGCACTTTTATCAACAATTAATTACCTGGATGAATAATTGCGCTTGTTATTTTATACAAATAGTTTCAAAATTGCAAATTTTAAAAATTTAAAATGCTTAATTGCTTAGGCCTAAGCAAGTTTTCATATGTTTCCTTAGCAGTTTGAAATCGGCCTGAAACTTTTATAGATAAGTTCTATATTGTTGAGGCCGATTCATTTTTTACAAGCTACTTGTTCGGTATTTTGCCTCAAAAATTTTTCTCTTACAAAAAAACAGAATTTCCTCTTTTGTCTTTTGTGTTATATGAAACTTTTATGTTTTGGAAATGCAATATTTTGAAACCGCAACTCCATTACAATACAGCAGCTACATAATCTTCCACCTCTACGGCACATAATTATTTTTTGAGTCGAACCAAAAAAACCGGGTCACTATTGATGGTACAAGACACGCGAAAAGCATTATTTTACGGCAGTTTATAATAGAACAAACACAATACAAATATGCATTAAACCGAACATTTTCTTCTAGAAGGAAAGATATTTGCTTTTAAGGATGAATGCAACATTCAATAAAGCGATTGATTATATGATATATGAAGCACGAGCGTAAAAGAGAAGTAGAAGCGGGGTTCACAAGAGCACATAAATTCGCATTTCCGATATCGTTTTTTAGAAAACTCAAGCCGTTTAAAAGGGGCTCTCTTTGCCTGTAACTTTAGCTCCCTCTTATCAACCGTCGGATTATTGTAAATGAGCAGATCGAGGAAAACTGATACAACATTTGTTAAGGTGACGGGCGACTATTCATCTTTAGCAGGGCTACGGCCGATTTGTCAACCGGGGGATAAAGTTGCAGTTATCCCGCTTAGGGTTCTAACAAGGCAACTGCGAAATTAATTGGCTTGGAACTAGTTTAGAACTGAGGCCAGAAGTTAGCTAATCCTTTAATATCTTAAGTCCATAGCGTTCTTGATAAATTGCGATCCTAATGGTCTAATATCTGTTTCGGGTTAGAGATCAAGCTGCAGTTAAATCACAGCTGCGCTCGATTTGCTTTATTCAAGCGGATCCTGGAATATCCCTAATGAACTTACTGCAGACCTATTTGGAACAGTAAAAAACTTCAGCTGCAAATTAGCTGTGGCTGGCGCGAAATTAAAACTTGCAAGCTGCTTCAAATAGATTCAATGATCATCAGCTTTAAAAACCAGCAATACAAATTTTTGTGGAGTTTACGGGAATCTTATTTATTGGTTCCATATATAAAAATCGAGCATTTACTTGAACGTTTTTTGAATTCAATTTTCCACAGAATATGAACGGGAATTTTCCATTAGAATCAGTTGGGGTCGTTGAGCAGTAAAAATCCAGGATCAAAGAACCTGAATGGTCGATGCGAAACAAAAAATGTGAGGAAGAAGAACAATATAAGACCCCAATTTATAAGGCAATCTTTCGAGCAAGAAATGAATTTTATCCCTGCTGGGTTTTCTTGTTCCGTGACTTAATTAAGCATTAAGGAAACGAAGGATAGCTTAAACGAAATTGGGTACCCGCCGGTTAATTTTTAACGAGAAATGAAGAACTTAACAGGAATGGGTTGCTTGAGTAGTAATAGAATGAATAAGGGTTACTTGTATGGGAATGTTGTTTGTTTACTGGGCTACTTAACTCTAGTTTCTCAAGTGCTTGATTGAACTTGTATCTGGAAAGGAAAAGTTAAACCTATTTAGAAGTTTTAATTGCTGGATGAAATGCTCAAAGAACTAAACATAGCTGAGTAAAGTATGCTGACTCAATCGTTTTTCTCAAAATGTTTTTGCTTAACACTTTCCAGGAGGGCCAAGCTGAAATTTTCTGCTAAACTCAATGTATTCGCAAAAGTAAACAATTTTCGAATGTTTATTAAGGTCATTGAATGAACGTTTAATGCTGATACTTTACAGATAATTGCTGTGTAAATGTGGCTATTGCTATATTCATTGCAGTTGATATACTCCGGATGATGCATAAGTGTGTCTCTGTTTTACTGATAAAGCATTATAAATAAGATCTTATCAAAATATTGAGGAATCGTTTCCCTTTAATTTTAATAATTTTCATGTCTAATTTCCAAGTAAATCCAATCCAAAAATCATTATTAAAGGTATTATAATGTTTGCCACTACGACTAAACTGGCTTTTTAGAATAGGAAAAGACAAATTGAGGAAAATATTTTTACATGGAATGATTATTAAGAAAATTGTTGTTTACTAAAAAAGAACCATTTTTTCTAGCGAAGTCTAAAGAAACACGCGATACGTGAGCTCGATATTTGTAAATTAAAGAATTGAGATACGTGTTTTCGTGTTTTTCTATATTTTAAATTTGCAAAAATAAATGAACTAATAACGATAAAGTGTAAATGATTGAGTGGAAGGAACTGAAGGAATCATACTTTGATGGATTATGAGAAAAGAAATAAAATACAAAGAAGTAAATTTTAGGAAATAAGAATGTAGACGCAGAGGAGGAAGGAAGAGTAGAAGTAATGGATTATAAATATTTAAATGTGTCAGAAGCTTAAGTAAAAAAGTGTAATTAAGCAAAAAAATTGAGAAAAACAAAAAACTATCCAGTATAATATAAACTGGCGACAAAACTGAGAGAACTTGTTGAAACACGTATTTATGAAAAATATTTAAGTTTTACATAAGTTTGGTTTTAATTTATCGAATTATGCAAGATGTTATGACAAGAATCTATGCATAAAATATCAGAGAAATCGAAAACGGAAGCCAACCACTTACAAGTCAAGACTTTGTGTGAAAAAAGGGTGCTAAACATACCAAACAAGTCACACGTTTGATGCTAATTAGTTTTTTGAATATTCGATGTAATCAATGTAATGTTTGCATTTCTTAAGCGCTTAACATTTTTGTCGCAAAGTACAGTTTCATGGCAATTTATATGATTGAAAATCCTTTATGACAACTCAAATTTTGAGTTGTCATAAATCAAAATTTGAGTTGTCATAAATCAAAATTTGAGTTGTCATAAACGATTTTCAAACGGGTTACGGTAAGAGCTTAAAAGACAAAATTCAAGCTTTACAAACATTTAATGCGTCCGTGATACTGGAATATTGAAGAAAACATTGTTCAGTAATTCAAACAACACTGTTTACAACAGGTTAGTGTTTCAATGGTAATTTGGCAAACGATTAATATCCTTAATACGTTAAAAATAGAACGGATAGAAAGATTTGTTATTCGGAAAACCTACAATTCAAACATACAATGCAAAATTTAACAAAACAATTCACCTCAGTTGCTGTTATGTCAGACCCGTATGCTTCATTCAATCCTTAAGACGATTAGCAGAAAATATAAAGGCTTTCAGCTGATCTTGCAAAAATTGAATTTTTTAGATCCTACACTACTTTTCCAGCAAATGACAAACACTAGAACGATGGCCGGTGTTACGTGTAGCCTCAATATAAGAAATTTTCCCTTTTATCTTCCTACTCCATTCGCCGGATAAGAGATTTCGCTGTCGTGTTCCTTTCTTAATGAAATTTGCTCCACCTGTTTTATGTTTTACTTATATTAGGTTCACCGCTGTCATACAAGAAAATTACAACAATCTGGATCTGGGTAATTTATTTTCGGAGGCTGGCAATGCTTTCCTTCTATCAAATTTTGTCAGTTAATTAAATTTTGTATGAAAAGCTCGGGAATTATGGGATTTTGTTTAGCAATTTACATAAGGTTTTAGATTTATTATTTATTACCTTGAAGGTGTTAAGGTGTGATGACGAAGTAATTAATTAGACCTATTAATTGATCCTTCCATTACCACTTGTGAAGCTTTGGGTTGAAGCCAAGGCTTAATTTTCTAGTTTACCAATTAATTGGAATCTTAATTTATATCAATTATAAAAAAACTATTTTTTTCTTTTTAAAGAGAAACATTTTCTAGATATGATTTGGTTTTGAGGTTTGTTTGCAAACAATAAAATTCGTTTCGAACAACAAAACAGTAAAGTTCAAATATGTAGATTTGGTAGCATCAACTCGATTTTACAATTTACAGCCTGTTTAATCGATACTTTGCACATTATGAGAACTAACGTCTATTTTCAATTCGGTTTAGTCACTTTAGGTACTTGACATTTACACACTTTTCAGAAAATTCAATCGATCATTCAATTATGTGATACATTATCGTTATAAAGAAAATTACAAAAAAAATTATGAAATTATCGAAAATAAATCACTTCTTTCAGTTTCCAGCTGCCACGTCCCGTTACACTATATTACAATAAAAAAAAATTGCTTGGGACCGAATTGCCCAACAATCTGTATTCATAGCATTTTTATTTATTCTTAAACCATAAAAACATATTTTTTCAAATCCACAAACCTTTCAAACCAAATCATTTTAAAGGTTATCGTCTCATGATTTGGTCGCATAAGTCTTGATTGTATGACACCCATTTTACTTTGATTTGGCAAATTTATTTCGTTGTTTTATTTAATTAATTCCATTTCATCCACGTGAATTACGCGAATGTGAGCAATTGAATTTTGAGAGTCCTGTAAGGCCTTTTCTTAATATAGATTTTGAAGTTTTCTGATGGAATGCACATAACTGTTACCTTATGCAACAAGCACATTTCGCGTTTGTCGGAATTAAATGGTAAAACAATTTTTAATATTTACTATTTAAAAGAGAACTAAATTAGTACTAGAGATGAAACACATTTAAGAAATATTTGAGCAATAAGACGTTTTGTAAAAATTGAAATTTATACTACTCAACTTAAGCGTCTTCCACCATTTTATAGTCCTATATAGTTACAGTTTTTAGTCCACATTTTTATGAAAACTTTACTGACAGAACTTTACATTTTGTCTCTCTATTCAGTTGAGCATAATTCAGTTGCAATATGCAGTTTTTCAATCAAGATACTTTCAGAATGGCACAAATACTTGCATTTCAATTCGTCTCTCTTTACCTGAGCTTAATCACAAAACTGTACAATTCATCACAGATTTGCAAAACGTTGTTTCATAAATTCACATTACAACATTAATTTTCTTTTCTTACAAGAATGTTCAAAATTTATTTTGATATAAAAACGTTGATTAATCGCTAGAGAATTACTCTTTATATAAAACTTATACTTGATGCAGCATTTCTGCAAAAGTTTTAGATCTCGGAAAACCTGTTAAATTCTTCAATGCATTTCGAATAGGGAGGGGCTGTATTTAACGTAACCGCTAAAATAACAGTGTTCCAAACGTGTAACCTGAAACCGTAGTTACTGCTAGCCGGTTTAACCGTTTTTTTTTGGAACCGTCTGATAAAACCGAAATAGCGATGCGCACTTCGCACCAGCATAGAACCGATGCGACACAGTTGAGAGATCTATCCAGCTGCAGCCGTTCGCCGATTTAAACCGTTCTTTTTGGAACCGTCTCATAAAATAGAAACCGTTTTGCGGACTTCGTACGAGCTGCAGCCGTTGGCCGATTTAAAGGTTTTTGGGACCGTTTTATAAAACCGTAACAGCGGTGCGCACTTCGCACCAGCACAGAACCGATGCGACACCGTCGATTGATCTATCCAGTTCCAGCAGTTTCGGTAACCATTTGTCAACGGGAAATATGTTGTATGTAGGTGTGCGTTGCCTTAACACTTTTTGTTTATAAGAATTACTGTTCAGTTCTCCAGGAACCAGCGAAAATTTGTTAGTAGTATTTAGTCTTCTGACATTCTGTAATAAATCTTAAAAAAAGGGATTTCTCTCAAGAAACTTAGCTCGGGAGTTATATGCCCATTACCAGCAAACTAAACAGAATGTGCACTTGCATATGAGCTATGAGCAAGCTAAGAGTCTAAGACATAAATTCCATCACAGTTGAAATATAAAATAACAAAAGTTTTAAGCAGAATGTGCACCTGCATTTAAGCAAGCTGACCATTTTTAAGTATAAACTCAGTCAGAAATGAAATAAAAGTTATTTTAATAGTAATAAACGTTGTAAGGTCAAGATATTTTTTAAAAACTATTTTTCGGTGGTACGAAAATTAACATTTTCGCATATAAACCGTATATTTTATTCAATCACTCCAGTTTTATTATTATGTTGTTTTACTGTAAATTTTATTTGGTAAAACTGGAACGTTGGAACCCGTTACAGAAAAATAACCGTTTCTCACACCTCTAATTTTTATGTCTGATTGTGGTGGTTCTTTCTATCAAATTTCTCACGATATTTATAAATTGTTTTTCGAGTTCTTCACTAGGGCTGGCAATCAGCCCTAGTGAAGTATGTAGTAGACAAAACTCGGACGTGGATTTCGTTTGCTTTTTAGGTAGCGCATTGCTTCAATTTAGATCCTCCACATAAAAGTAAACTTTTTGCATGTTCGTCATTGTTATACATTTGGTTTAACATATTATAATAAAGAAAACGAGGGTCTATTCAAGAACGTAAATTTATACGTACCAAGGAGCATTAATGTTCTTTCAGATTAATACGAATCTGAACAGCTGATAACTCTTTTCATTTCACTTTTCAACTAAGCAAACTTATCCTATAAATTTATAAGCAGATCCCAAGTAGCGTTTGACATGCAAAGTTTCCGGAAACTATTTATTCTGTTTCACGATCGCAGTCTAGACGAAAGTTCTTAGAGCCTGCTGTTACCTTAATGGAAAGAGCCGAAAGATTTTACTAGCGGATTCAGTTCATTTTAAGCCTAGGATTATTTATATAAGCTTAAACGTCTCTATGAAGGGTTTGTACTTTTAAGTAAAATCGGCTCGTATGTACTGGTGATTATATCTAATATAATTGATTTGTTTAAACAGTGAGTTAAACAAATGAGTTTCTGGGTCATTTGAAAAATCTTCAATGGAAAGTTCATTTTTATTTACCTTTCGTTAGTAAATTTCACTTATTTTAAGCAGCGGAACTGTTCTACGGCTTCATTGGTTTACAAAGCATAGATCTTTGTACAAATTGATATGGTGCATATAAAAGTTCGTTTCCTGAGCAGCAGGCTTATATGTATAATATTATATTCTTAAAATTTGGATTTTTATCCGGAAAACGATTACTGTCTAAACTAGTTGTATTTTCATGCGATATAAATTGCGCATATAATTCCTTTCAAATTTCTTGTCGTTTTGGATTAATAAAATAATTCTATTACAATTAGCAGTAATGTTTTTACGGCGTCTAGCCTGAGTGAAAAATTATAAACTTTGTAAAGTGAAATGCTTTGAAAGCCATAATAGTTTTAATCACATTTTAGCTCTTAAGTTTCAACTCTTGTAAGTGAGAAGTTGGTAATGTCTGTTGTTGCAAACACTCCTTTATGTCTTAAAATTACTCGATTTCACAATGTTACACCTTCTATGAATAAAGCTCTTACGATTTCTTCCAATCTATTGAATTGTCAATCTTTCACTTTCGTATTAAAAACAAAAAACTTGAAATTGTGATATCGACAAAATCCGCTAAACCATTCTTTTGTTCAAACTATTCCCTCATTCGACGGAAAAAATTGGCTGGCCATGTCAGCCGCCCTATTCGCTACAGGCGCCAACACAAAAGAATGAGCCTCAACATGTTTTTGGGACAAATGATTTACGTCAATACTGACAAATCACTTTTCAATGGAAAAATGGGATGTTATCCAGTAAAAGTTTACCCGGAGGCCCTTATTTTCTGGCATAATGTTTCGTCTTGCCTTAGACTAGGTAATTAAATTCCACCGAAGTTTGTGGTGTTTTTCTTCCATATTGGAAGCTTATATGTTGTTTTATTTGATTAAAATATTCTATTATTCTATGGAGTTTTGCTGATTATTTGTTCGGGTTAATAGTAAATATTCTTTGTCTCAACGCGCTTTGCAAAGTTTCAGTAAATTTATTAATTTTACATAACACCCTCTAATCTTAATTCTCTTTTGGCGCTTTCCAGGCTCTCATAAGCTTTGATCATTTTACGGCATGTTGAACTCCGCACTGTTGTTGGCACTAAAATACTATGTTTTGGTTAAAAATGCTCTTTTCCTGCTAAGTAGAAGTTACTTTTTGCCAGGGTTTGATATTAATAAACTGTGAAGATGTATTCTTATTTAATAAAGTGGAAACATTCCTTTCTCACACTCTCATTTTTCTTGATTATAGAAGGCACAAAATCGACTAAGCAAGAAAAATTCCAGGAGATTTTATTTAACCTTAGGCAAAATTAGAAAATGATATATTATGCGATAATCTATAAATTGAAAGGTGCCAAACACTGCATTTTAGTTTTGTGCAACATTCGATAAAATTATCCGGTGCTTTTGGTTTCCTGGTTTACGTTGTTTTGGCTAGAATGCCTATGGAATTGCAACTTATTTAGAACAATGAAATGGTTTAGTTTATTGTACAAAATTATCTGGAAATATCCCTAAATATGTTTTTTTTTCAAAAGCATGAAAATCAGAAAATTCAGTTTGTGGTTCCGTCATTCCTTGACATTCCATTCCATAACAGTTTGGTTTAATTTCAATTTTGCAAAATCTTTCAAAATTGAGAATTGAGTTGAGTATGACTTGATTTGAGCTTTTGAAATAGTTGTTGATCCCGCAGCATTAAATCGGTGTTGTACCTCCAATAATAATAAAAAATATTGCAGTAGAAGTATCACAATGAGACCGTATTTGATAAGAATCATAGGTTCAAGAAGAATCAACCTAAAACTCTAAATGTAGGCGGAAAATAAGTAAAAACTAGGCAAGATGTTACACAAATGCACGAATAAGCAGATTCAAAGCATTAGGATTTTACGTAGTTAAATTTAGTGATTTTTGAACTATTTCTCCATTCTACCAAAAAAGAAGAAGTAAAGTGAAGGTTTAAGTATTGAAATAATTTTTCTTTCAATATCCTGAATGTATTTCGAACACTTATGCAATTTAGTACACATTTTTGTGTTCAAAAGTTGAGAATCTTTTCATATTTTAAATAAATGCGTAGTAAGTAACCCAACATTTGATTTAAATTAATATGGAAAACGCTAACAAAATACTAACAATTGGCACAAAGTTTTTTGACTAAAAGATGCCAACATCCTTCTGAAGGTCTAAAATAAAAAATGATAGTTTCTTGCAGTTTTCCAAGAGCTTAATTGACAAAATATATTTTTCTCAGAGTCATTAAGCATTCAAATATATTTTTCTAATGCGCAAAAGCAATTTTCTTTCTAATAATAGCTTTAAATGGCACATAATTTCAACGACTCCTACAATTGTAGGAGTTGTTGATAATTTTCGCATTTTTGCAACAAAAAATTTCGCTATCGAGTACAACCAAATAACATACTGGTAAAAAGCAAAATGACGGTTAAAATTGAGAACCTAACTTCACCTTACACTGCGTTCGTTACTTGCTACATGCAAAGCATGTGATTATTTGCTTAATACTCACCATGTTCCGTTTGCATTTAAACTGCATATTTGCATATAGAATCTAGCATATTGCATGTTATGTTGGTATTGCGTAAAGTGTTGTGTGATTGCTCCCCCGATGCATATTGATTGGATTAAACATGAGCTGCAGTCCTTAATTACTCTCTCTAAATCACCAGGATGGCGTCTTTACATATGTAGATTGGCAGTGATTTTAATACGGAAAATTGGGTTTGAGTAAGAAAATTATTTGAAAATCAAGAAAAGTCCAGTTAAATCAAAAGATCGTTTTGAAAACTGTTTTACAACCTGACTGTAATATGAGCTGCTTTTTATTTTATTAATAGTAATTTAGTTCACTTTTTGTCTCTTTGACTTGTTCAGCTAGCATTTCTAGTCATATCTTGTTGTAATTTTGAGTTAGATATTTTCATTATTGATGCTTTTCAATCTTTTTTTCTAGTTCTTCAAGTCAGTTTTGTACTGCTTTAATGAGCATAAAATGAAAGAAATTAATTCGCTCCGAATTGAAACTGAACTTTTCGAATTACATGGTCCTTCTAAAGTATTTTATAAAGCGCCATATTACTATAATTTTGAACCAAATTTGCCGCAAAATAAAAAAAGCAGACATTTGAATTAAAGCAGAAAATACGTTAAAAAGCAGAAGTAAAGCTGTCAAATTGAGTATATGTTAAGAGGGGTTGAAACATATTCTAAAAAAGATAATAAATTAATTTAGGCAATTAAAAATGTGGCTGAGCTCTTCGAATTAGTCAACTTAAAGAAAGCTCTTTAAGTTACTTAAAGAAATCGAACAGATTATGTATGAATTAGTACAGATTTGTGCTAAATTTCGGTAAATTGTAAAATTAGACATTTGAATTGTAGACGAAAATAAATTACAAAGTACATGTAAAACTGGTAGCAGAAGTAGAAAAGAAAAATGTTTTAAAGCGAACTGGACCTCATGAAAGTCAAGAAAGAATGTTAATTAGTAATATTTCTATTTATAATTTTGCAGTGCAATATTGAAAGTTGATGGTAATATGACGGTCTTGTAGAGATCGTAAATTATCTGAGTAATTTTGCGATTAAGTATTTTATGCTTGAATGTGAGAAACATTAACAGATGTTGGTAGCCAAACTGCAACGAAAACAGTATCAAATGAAGCTAAGCAAATAATAATAAAATTGCAAAATTTTAGCAGGTTATGCCAAATCCGCAGATATTAATGATTTTCTCCAGGAAAACAAACCAATTTTGTGCATAAATCACAAAAAAAATATTAAAAACAGAAAAATTTTATCACTTTTGCCCATGTAACACCCATACGTTTAATTGATTGGTGCCTACAACTCAAACTCCAATTCTTAAGTTGGGTTACTTTTGAACCGAAGGCTCGATTTAAAAACATATTAGCTTAGCAGTAACGAAAATATTAAATTGGTGTTCAAATAGTAAAATTTTAAATTAAAAATTTGAGCAGCACTAAAAAAAGAAGCGCAGAACTGAAAAGTTACTTGGAAACCTCCAGAAATATGCATTTCAAACGCGATCAATTCAGTCTTGAAAGTACTCAGGAAGTTTCTAATATTTGGCTTTTTGCTTCAGAATCTCAACGTTATTTCCGAGATGCAGAACTGCTTGCCGAAGTGAAATTGTTGTTGAAGAAGAAGCATAAAGTGAGTTTTACAATTTTTTCGCAAGAAAAATGTTTTTCCAAAACTATCAGATTTGTGCTGGATTCTAATTGCTCAACTTCATATATACGACTGCTCAAATTCCTATCCAAAGAACACAGTTACCACACCCTGCATAAACAGAAATCGATCCGATAATTCCACACTGCAGCTCATTGTCTTTATTATTTACACGTGCGACTAAGTAAATACATTCTAACGAAACTTCAGGTTGCTCTCTCATTTCAAACTTTGTCTTAAGATACTCAGAATTCATAGCACCCCTTTTGCTAACTAATTCTCTTTGTGTTTCAGTTTCGTGCAATGAATTCGGATTGAATTCAAGTCAGAATAACGACAATGCAGAATTACGGTTTTCTGCTGACTGTCCTGCTTCTCGGCTGCAGGTTTCATGTCCTGTTGGCTGACGAGTGCATTACGTAAGTACTACAACCACTTCGAGTTAAGGAATTCTGCTGAATTGCGTTTAGAAACTACACAATAGTTTATTATCCGACATGAAAATGGTAATTTATCTGGAAATATATGCGCCACCTTGCCTGGAAGCGTTTTGTTTGATATGCGTTAGTTTGGGCTGGTTTGCAACGAGTTTCACTTTGTGTGCCTCAACGACAAAATTGTATGTTGCTAATTGGATAAAACAAAGCATTAAAGCGATCTTGATGGTGTAAAACAAGTCAAAGTTAGTTAAACTTTGGAACGTCCTGGAACCACCCAATAAAAAATAATGTGCAAAGTTCTACAACGTTTGAATAATTTAAATAATCAAATAAGTTAACAGTATTTTTAAACTGGACATTTTTTTTGAAAATAAAATTGAAATAACATAAAAAATCAGGTAAGTCTTGAGATATTTTCACTGCAGCTTTAAGCTGCAAGTAGAAAAAAAGAAAAGAGAGATTTTTTGCCTGAAGCATAATTTCGCCAAACCGAAGTTTGCAAAACTCGTCAAATAACTGCACAACTTCATATCGTAACCTCACTTCACAACATCAGTTTCTTGTGTTTTCAAAATGATATAGATTCTATAATGCAGCTTTCGTTCTCTCCAAGTCAGCCCCAGTTAGCTCTTAAATGGAATGAAGCCATTTTCAACCTAAAATTTATTCATGGAAAAATATCATTGATGTTAAATCAAATCACTATTCATCTATTAAAGCAAACTTCACATTTCTCCATTCTTCCCTAAACTCCCTAAGGAAAATAGTTCAGCTCCTGTATTTCCCATTCGTATAATGCAATATTTGCACGTGCAAACCGTAACCTCTTAAGGACTGTTTGTAATATCCCATTAGAAAAGTTTAAAATGTCTGGCGCACATCTCTCTATAATAACTCCCTGGGAGCTACTAAAATATGATAATTCTCCTCGCTGGAGAGTAAAAGCAGCTCGATTTACATTTCATTTTGACGGATTAATGCAGCCTTTCTCTTTAGCTTTGTTTGATTTGGCGCCCTCGTTATCCATTCCTCGACTTGGTGGTACAATGAAAAATGGAAATTTCTTGATTGCATCCTATTTCCGCAAACTTGACGTCCTAGTGGCGCTTTAATACTTAGGGAAATTGATACAGCAACTTGGAAATAGTTATCAGGACTTTGCTAATACATACAAATCTATTTTTCAGATTTTTTTGTTAGAAAGCCTCTAATCTTTATGTATAGGTTCAAATTATCAAATTTTTGATCTCGCTCTTCAATCTCTCTACACCGTTCATCCAAGAAGGCTTCCTTTGCTGCTCGCATTTTATTTCTAATTGCGTTCTGCATTTGTTTGTTCTTAGTGGCGTCGTAAATTTACATTTTCTTGTTGTGCCCAAGAGTGTCGCAATTTCGTTTACCATTTATGTTTACATCTTTTTCAAGTGTTTCAGCTTGTGTTGTTGTTTCTATTGTTTCTTTTATCGCAGACCGCGTTTGTGCTGTGTCTGACTTATTTAGGTCTTCTTTTTGTAAGTTTGGAATACTCTGATTTATAACTGCAGTTAAATAGACTCGAAAATCGGGATGTTGGAACTTCGGCCTGTTTCTGCAGTTGTTGGTGTTTTATGTTCAGTTTTTCACCTCTAGGTTCAAATCTTAAAATCTCTGTTATATAGAATGTACAGTAAAACTATATTACCACAACAATGACATCCATTCCAGACAACAGTATCTTTTTTATTTTAAAATGCTCTAAAGATACCAAAAAGGTGCAGGTAAACAATATAACAAAACCAAAATTTGTTAACACATTGAATTTGATGCTGATAAGTTAGCAGCAATATTAACAATAAAAAACCATGTCAAAGGCCCATCTTCAATGAGCTCGATGTTCCATTTTGGACAAAGCCCTTTAGATCCAATGAAAATAACAATCTTTAGAATTTGCTGCATTTAAATTCAAAGAATATACTTTAACCGAAAAGGAATTTTTTCATTGAACTGAAAAATTTTTCCACATATATGTCTAAGGAAAAATTTCGTGGAGAGTTTCTATAGAAGCGCCTATGAGAATACAACGTGCTTCACTTTGTTATCGATTCGATTATGCAGAAGGAACGAATATATAAAGTCGCTATTCAATCCTGATCATATTCCTAGAAGTGTAAAGCTCCACGGCTTCGAATGAATCTGATTGGCGCTTGAAATCCAGCGATATCCTGAAATATTCCACAATGAAATTACTCGGAAATCACTTCATACTGACGGCAGAAGAGTTTTATTTAATAATAAACTTTTCTGTTGCCTACCATACATTATGAGCGGAATACTTTTGTAATTTCTGATCAAAGCAACATTACCTCATAATAATAAAAGTAAAAGCTTTTATATCCATTTCCATTATTGGTCTCCATCCGTCTTTATGACGGTTTTAATTTCGCCAAAGTGGAAATGAAGTTCACAACAAAGCTGATTAATTTTTAACAAGGGAACTTTCACGTAAAATTGTGTTATTAAAACGAGCGACCCTTGTTGTGCCGGGGGGTGTGAATTTTTCTTCAAAACTGTTTACGCAATAACCGGCCTTTGTCTCTTGAACGGTAGCTTTTCATAATTAATTCTTTTAGGCGGATAAAAATTCATCGTCGGCCTTTTAGATTTTAGACCTCTTATACAGATTCCATTACTTCATTGTTGTATGTGTAATTCTTGGATATTTTCTTTTGGTTTTTTTTGTACGTATAGGTAACGATACTGTTTCACCTTAAAAAAGTTTTATCTACGAATGTCTCCAAACAATAGAAACCAATTAAATGATTTATTAAAAAAGCAGGAGTATTTTCTAGCAAATAGCTGCATTATTTAATGCTAAAATGTTACTTTGAAATTTATTTTGAAATAAATGCCTTTTTTAGACGAATAGTAAACTGGCAAAAAGTAAATTAATATCAACATCAGTAAACTAGCTTGTAGTAATTCAACTTTCTTCGTGCTGTTTTTGCTTTTTATTGTACTTTATTAGACAATTATCCAGCTGGTTTATAATGTTGTTATTGCCTAAATCTTTAACTGTTTAGTTCCAAATATCTATGACTTGGAATAAAATTAGTGATTGTAGTATACGTAAAATTATATATTTAGGCCACACCTACATGGAAAGTTATTAAATATAAAACAGTTTTCACTCTTAAGTGACTCGAGTTGCTCGATTCAAAAAATTGCTTCGACTTCTTCGACACTTTTAGTTAAAGCGAAAGTAAGCAACAACTTGGTTATTTTAAATGGAAAACAGTAAATGTTTGTATTTTTGAACGCTGGATCAAATTTTAGGGCAATGTTTTTGAGATAATTATGTTGAAACTCTGAACAGCTCCTGTAGAAATGATGAACACCTCATGCGATATTCTTCATGAAAATTAACGTTTTCTTAATAACGTTTTATAATGACTAAGCGCCTAATTAAGGCAGAAGTGGGAAATTGGCACAGTATCTAGTGACATATCCAGCTAACTGGAACCATGTTTAAATTTCAAAAATTGGATTAATGGTGTCCAAAAATCGAGGTTTAACGTTAACTTGATTTAAACATTTTCCCCTCTAAAAACGGCACTAAAAATGTTAAGCGATTTCGTCTGTATACGTAATATTGTACGTTCAACCCATGATGAGTAGCTATTACCATTTTAATATTTACTGTCGAATGTATTGGCTTTCATGGTAAACATGCAATATTTTTTTGTTCTCGCCCTCAAAAGTTAACATCTAATGGTGTCAAATCGGGCGATCTTTATGGCGAAATGTACGCGCTATTGCTGCCCAACGGTTGATTATTAAATATTTGGTTTAAAATGGTTTTATTGTTCCATTTTCATAAGAGAAAGGTTGGTTCTGAAAATATGAATGTATTCGTCTCCAGAAGCGTTGGTTATGATATTTAGAAAATTAGTATTTTTAATACATTTTTGTGATTTACCTGTTAAATTTTAATAGTATGGTGGATATGAACCGCAAAAACTTTCTCGCGTCATAAGGCACAATAACATATTGAAGATTCACAGTAATCAAAATTTCTTTTATTAGGAAGTCCGTTTTTCGCTACTGTTCGGCTGACCTGATTATTTTCGCTTTTTCTTGTGACTAAATCTTTCTACAAAGTTTAGGTCTTGTAAATTTTTAATTCTTATCTGCTATTTGGAATGAAATTAATACTTTATTTAAAGTTTGAAACACAAATCTACAATGCTTTATCAAACATGTTTCTACCAAACTTGTAAAACCACACATGGTATTTCGGAGAAGTTCGTCCTAAATGCATAACTTCCAAAAAGATGAAAATGACAAAATTACCTTCATTTCATTCAAGATTCCCCTCTTCATCCATTACCATATTCAAGTAGTTTTTACCGATTTATCAAAGGCAAATTTCGTGGCAGGTCGCAATATTGCGAAAATGTGTGTTTTTGTTCCCCCCAAAATATACAGCCTGGCCTGGCTGTTTGATGGCAGATTATATGAGGGTAAATCTGCATTCTATTTAGAGCTTTTGCTCACTTACCTTTATTTATTATTTCGCACAATACAGTTAGGTGCTAATGAAATTCCTTCCTGCAATAAAAGTACCCGTATATATCTAAATTGCAAGGCGCCCATTCAAACGCATTTGTTTTCTAATTAAATACCATCGTCTTTCTAAGTTTTCGGTCTCCCATCTACGGAGTCTTCCCCAAAGTCGTTGATGTTAATCGAATTTAGTTTTCCCCTTTTGTAGGCTCATTAAAGTAAAAAGGAAATTTGACAGAGGAGCGAAGCCCTTCTTAGGCAAATCAGCTTCAATTACCGTTACTATTCAACTTGCCAAATAACATGTTCGTCATTTAGGAGTTTTAAAGGGCCGCGCTGTTCGAATTTATTTTCTAATTAGGCGATTCAATTAAGAGAATCCACAACTTTTTTCGCGACAAATTAAATTTAATTAAAAAAATATGCTGCTTAATAATCACAGAAAGAGGAAAGAAGGAACAATTTTACCGCATTTTATTTATTGCAACTTATACGACGACTTATTTAAACCAGTTTTCCATTGACTGAAAATTAATTCTTCTCTTGAGGCTTGGACTGTTTCAAGCTATTCAAATATAAAAATTAAGCAATTTATGCTTGAAACTTTTGTTCGGAATGTCTCAGATGATGATAGTTTAATTGATAATGTCAAAGTTGCTTGCTTTTTAATCTTCTTCTTCGTATTCTTTGTAAAGACCCTTTGGGCTGTTTATTTCGTCTGGTCAATGTTGTTGATTCTCCTGTGATATGGATGTCCAACTATCCTCCCATCTTTTCGGTAGTCTTCTGATGGGTCTTTTACCAGCTGCATTTCCATTCGAGACAATCTTGGCCATTCTTTCGGGGTCGATTCTTTCTACATGGTCCCTCCAGCATCTTCTGCGCTTTCGTCCCCATCTGATTACATCCTCCACCTTGCAGGTCTTTTATTGTTGCGTTCCTCACTCTATCCCGTAGTGTTTTTCGCGCTATTGACCTTAGAGTCTTTATCTCTGCCGTTCTTAAGATACATTTCGTTTTGTTTGTGTCTGTTCGGGTCTCGATGTCGTAGGTGAGTATTGCTCTTACGCATGTTTTGTACCTATATTCGAACTTTAGTGTCGATGCTCATATGTCTGTTGTTCCATATGATGTCTCTTAAGCAACCGGATGTTAACGTGGCTTGGTTGATCGGGGATGTAAGATCTTTAATTGGTTCGTTGCGGCTAGAAATATCCGCACCAAGGTATCTGAAAGTTGAGACTTGCCCGACAATTTCATTATTTATAACCGGCTTACATCTCGTTGGTTCCCTGGCAAATGTCATACATTGTGTCTTGGATATTGATATTTGCATATTAAATTGTGTGCTGACCTGATTGAATTTGTGAAGTTGTCTTTGCAAATAGTCCTCCGTTTCTGCCAATATTGTCGCGTCATCAGCGTAACAAATTATGCAAATGGGTTTTCCGTTGATCCCATACCCCATTCTTAAGCCGCTGATCTCTTCAATGATCTCGTCCATAATCAGGGTGAACAGAAACGGGCTTAAGCTATCCCCTTGTCTTATGCCCTGCGATATCGGTATGTCATTTTTTGTCTTACGATCAACTTTAATTCGGGTTGAATTGCCTGTGTTTAGGCAGTATACTGTTTTTATAATTCTTGCTAGCGTTCGTTTTTTCTTCAAGATGTTGATAATGTCTTCCAGTCGGACACGGTCAAATGCTTTTGTCAAATCGATAAAACATATAAAAACGGGGGTGTCGAATTCTATTGCCTTTTCTTTTATTTGGCGTATGATAAATAGGGCGTCAGTAGACCTATTTCTCCGGAATCCCCGCTATTCGTCTTTAATTTCGATATATTGTTCAGGTTATATTTATTAACGCCGGTGAATAATTTCATGGAGGATCATAGAATATAAAGAATACCCCTGTAGTTTTCTCGGTTGGTTTTTTGTTCTTTTTGTAATCGATTGCATATTATTTTGCAAAAAAAATTCGCATGTCAAAAGTTTTTTTTTCAGTTAAGAAAACTTGCCTTTAAGACACATTTAATTTGAAATATTTGAATGGAATTTAAATTGTTTGAATAATACAGTTCGAATCCGGCTCGAACACTATGTATAGTGAGGAGGTAATTTCTGTCACTAACACTCGGTTGATCTTTCACAAAAGATCAACCCAACGCGGGAAAAAGAATCAATTTTTAAATTTGATCCCCTTTTGAGATTTGCTGATCCTTCCTACAATAAAACTCTGTGCTAGCTAATAACGACG
Source organism: Dendroctonus ponderosae (assembly GCF_020466585.1). Taxonomy (NCBI): domain Eukaryota; kingdom Metazoa; phylum Arthropoda; class Insecta; order Coleoptera; family Curculionidae; genus Dendroctonus; species Dendroctonus ponderosae. The sequence goes on along the minus strand of NW_026017110.1, from coordinate 17,907,291 downwards.
TGTAGTTAAAAATAGTAATAGCAACAATCAAAAATCCTACATCAAGCACGGGCATTCAACTACTGTTACTGATCCTTTGGCACAGACATTTAACAACCCGAACGTTGCTCCGAAGTCTCGCCAATTCTGGACATCAGAGGTGGAAATATGTTCGTATCATTAAGTAGCTTTGCAACATTAAATTATTTGTTACCAATTATAATATTCAAACTTATCAACGATCTGAATATCATCATGACATTCAAGGTCTTCAAGAGGTGAACTCGCGGTATATGACTTATAGATGAGGAAATATGAAGCAGCATAGAAAAGAATGAAAATAGTAACAATGCGTACAAAAACCCATTAGCAGAATAGGAAACAACAATATTTATAACAGACAAAAGCAGCAAACAAAGTTGATGAGAGGCGATAGGTGGACATAAGGAATCATTCATGTGTATAATTTCGAGAACATTTAATTTCATCGCTAATATTCTACATTTCTAATAAAACAGTATCATCTGTCTACTTTTATTGTAGTTTGAGATTTTGTAACGCTGAGAGGAAAATATGGCGGTATAATTGCATGCAAATTATAATGTATATTTGAGGCTTTTATTATATCAAAAAAGTTCAACTTAATCCTAATTAGCTTTCAGTCGGTTTAAAACGGTTGTGGATGAATTGGCTCTTGGGGACCTGAAAGTAAAGTAATTATTGTAGAAATTTAATGCAAAACTGTAATGGAAAATGATGCTGATCAGAATAAAAATTCCATTATCAAAATCCAATTCCTAGAGACTTATTGAAATATCCGATATTAAAAACATTTCTAGTTGGCATTTTTGGCAAAATTTTAGATTGTCTCCGAAATAAAGAAAGTCTCCGGAATTCACCACCGAATCAGTAAATATTGCACCATAAATTATTGACAGGCAATAGTACGGTTTCAGTACCAATTTCCACATAAAGCGTATAATCCTCAGATAACGGAGAAGCTTACATTATCGATTTGCTTATTACTGTGATTGTTCTCAAGTAATTGATTGGTACTAGAAATACTCTGAGGACAAAAATTGTTATACCAAACGTAGTGGACTGAAATATAGAACCACTCATGTTTTCTGCAAGTTAAAATATTACCTAGAAAAACGATGTCCGAGACAAATGAATAACATGGCGAAGCTGAACATTTTTAAAAGTAATAACATATTTTTAACACTGATAAACAAGGAAAATGCTTTGCTTACCTTCATGACCATGAGGACCAGGGCCGGGGCCTCCAAGTGGTCTACGAGGACCATGAGGATCATGAGGATGCTCCTGAGGCCCATGTGGATCATGTGGAGGCTCCTGGGGACCGTGTGGATCGTGTGGTGGTGGTGGAGGTGCCATTTTTCAGTGCCTAATACTGATATCAAACAAAGTTGCGATCAGTGTGCCAATATCCTCAACACGATACCTATTTATTTGGTTTTGTCAATAGATAAGAGGTGAGCAAACAATTCGATGTGACTAGCTATTGGAAATTTAATGAATGAATAATCTGATAAGGAATAGATTGGATATTTCCGTTCCACACCTTAGCACACTTGAGATATTATATACACTAAAATATATAATCTCATTTTGGAGACATCATAAGTGGTAACAGAATTACTCGAGTTATTCTGCATTCTTTGCATTTCATTGTCAATAATCATAGATAAGAGTTTATCTGCGTAAAATCGGTCCTCTAAAACCCTGTCAATATTTTCGAGAATTGACTAGATAAGATGTGACCATCCAATGTTCATTTCAGCACGTTCTCCATATCAGACATATTTTCGTGTTCGATCATAGCTGGAAAGAAATATCCGCATGAACAGAAGTTATCTTCGTCAAATTCGCAGTTAATAAAATGTAATTTTGTATTAATGATTCAGGCAAACAAAGATAGTTTCCTTCGATTTCTGGATCTCTGCTCTAGAATGTCCGTATTCTATTGCAACTTGTCTGTGTCGCTTCAATATATTTTTTTATCAGATCCGTCCGAACTAGCGACCAACAGAAAGAATGTTATCAACTAACCCACGTTACTAAATATTATACAAAGCTGGATGGAATTTATTCCTAGTAAATCAATTGATTCATTCGTAACCGGTCATAGGTTTATCATTTTCTACGCAACCACGTTTTCATTGTTTCCAAATATTTGTTGTTAAATGCTTATATAAATGTGTGGTTTTCATAACTTCATGGTTAAATCAAAACTATGAATCTCCCGTTCATATATTTAACCAAAATGCAAATTTTACTTTAAATAAAATATCGTAAATAGATCTAGTGTCGTTGGTTAATTGTGAACAAATGATGTGTATATTGTGTCTAATATAATAAATATTATTTACTATTAAAAAAGATAAACTTTCGAGGCTATTCCTTGAAACTAATAGGTTTTTCGGGTTTTTAGGCCGTCGTTCGGTAGAATTTCTTCCTGACGTTTCGCAAGCACAAGTGGCATGCTTCAGAAGTGGTTTGCTTGCGAAACGTCAATAAGAAATTCTACCGAACGATGGCCTAAAAACCCGAAAAACCCATTAGTTTCAATATTATTTACTGTTATATGTAATTAGAATTTTTTACACGTTAATAGTTATTTTTATTATTTTCTTATATTGAATGCCCAAATTGGAGAAATGGTGTTTTTAACGAAACCTTGTTTATGATCAAGTTATCAAAGAGTCCTAAAGAGCCAATGTTTTATGCTTATAACCGGGTTCTAGCTTGTAGGCACGTCGTTTCAGTGTAGATTTCAATAAAATTGCAGGTTACGCCTTGAAAGAAAAGCTCAAGACTTTTTTTCGCTTCGCTTTTACAAATTTGTTTAGCTTTTTCTTGAAATTCGACATATTCAATATTTTGCTGTTAATAATACTGCATGTTTTACTTAAAAGTAAACTTTAAATGCATCATTGAGTTGACATGATGAATTTAAAATCGTTAAATTAAAATATATAGATTGAAAAATAATAAGACGGTTTTTCTTGTTAGCTGCTCAATAAGCATCAGTAAAGGAGTAAATATTGCAATAAAATATAATTGAAAAACCACTAGTTTTTCAGACTAGAAGCGGGATTAATACTAAGGATTCCACAACAATATTCAGTTTCAATAACTTGAAATTATAAATTATTTTAATTTTTTTTTCGTCAACGTTCATGCCAATAACGACATTAAATTTCAAAAAAAACTTCTTCATTAAGCAACTAAGACGATGTATTTCAATATATTAAAGTTCTTCTTCTATAACAGAAAGTCCCAATGTTTTCATCCCTACCTGACAGAAAATAAATAAAAAAAAATTTCTTTTAATTTGTATAAAAAATTAATGTCTGTCTTTAATAAAATTGTGTTTGTCTTTACACAAATCAACAATTGTTTTTAAAAATAGTCAATTGCTCATTTTTTTGAGAATCTCGTTAGGATAAGAATCGTGGGAAAAAGTGTTTGGGACTATTTTCGGAAAAACTCGCCTTACACTGGCACAAAGTCTTGAAAATCAATTTTCAACCCAACTCTATTTAAACAATGATTCTTTATAAGAAATAATAATATTTTAATAACACGATCAAGTTTATTAAATTTACAATTTGAAATGAATACTTTACTTTCTTGTTAAAAGCATACATTTTATCAATATATAAATTATTCTTCTAGTTAGCCAGTAAATGTGTTGTGTTAGCCAGTAAGTGAGTCTATCCTGAAATTAGAATTCACATATGAAAATTTAGTAGTCATCATTATATAGCAAAAATATGAAACTACTTTTTTCCATATGAAATACTAAAAAGTGACACTATTTTTTCTCAAAATCGATCCTTAACCGGTTAAGCTTCTTATAAAAGAGCTGTTATTATTACATGTATTTTGAAATATATTTTTTTTATATGCGGTCTGGCATGTGGCCATCTGATTCCACTAGACGACAAGCATTAACAAACGTTATTTATATCCCAAAGTATGCTCTGAAGTTTTTTGCAGTAATAAAGAAAAGCCTTTAAATCGCATTTTCGCAAAATCGGATGCGAAATTCAGCTAGAAAAGCTGTAAAATTTGCTATAAATTCTTAACTGGATAAACTATATTAAGGATGCGGCTCTTACCGGAACGTAATCATTAAATGATCGAATTCATTACTAAACAGTGTCACTTTGTGTTTTCTTAATTCTGATTGTTTGAAAAAATGTTTCTCGTAATGGACTGATCTGTTTTCAAACCAATATCTTCATGTGCTTGAAAGTGAATTGAAAAAGTGTATTTGGGCACTTAATTTATTGACAATGTAAAACAATAGCACGATATTTAATTGCAGTGCATATCAATCACAGATCGATTATTACACATAAATACTTGAGCGATTAAAACATTTTATTCTTCAAATTTGCTAGCGGAATGCGCGTGCAAGTTTTTTATTTATTGGAAGTTCTCAACACTTTTTCATCTAGCATCACATTTTAGCAGAGAAAATCTAATTTATCTTCAATCAGCGCCCAACAGCTTTTATTGCCTTTCTTATCTGACCATAACCAAATAAAAGGTGTTGAATTTTAATTATTCCTGCAAATAATGCCGCCTGATGGAAATTACTTCCAGCTAGTATGGCTCGGATGGAACACGAATCATACATAAAACATAACGCGTTTTCAGTTTTTAATTTGCCAAGGGAATACTTTCGTATTGCGAAACAAACTGGGGGTTAACGGAGACACTCTCATGTCAAGGTGCGAAATTAATGAAGTCCACCTGAGGTCGTTTCCTATCGCTAATTTATGGGTAATTTACATTTTGGATTCAGTAGCTGCCTGGTTGTTTTCGGAATTATTCAACTTCAATTCGGATCAGCTCTGATTTATTTCCTGCTAATTACGGCAAGCCAAAATCAAAATTTTTCATTGCAAGTCTCGAACTCTTGACCCAATTGGGAATTCTGGCATTGATTGTGTCCCACTCGTCCACCTTCTGTCCATAGCCGGAGGCCAAACTTGTTTTATTTGCTTAAAGTGGGCAAAGTCGAAAAGCGTCAAACTTTGTCTCGAATCAATTCTCGCACACATTGATTCCCAGTCAGTAATTGACTTTTTATCACGGCTGTTCCTGATTTAATGATCCCTTTTTGCATGGGGCGTAGTCATTGTTCGTTGAAAGTTTTAAGGCCGTTTCAGGCCTAGAAAAATTTCCATCGAATGATAATTATGTGATATTATAAAAGCTGATTAATGCGCAAATTTGTACACTACCTACGCCAATTTAGTTTAATGGTTGAGTTTTCATAACTGTGAATTGAAATTATGGAGAGTTTCTAAACGACAGGGCGATAAGACAAACTGTGACTTTGTCGTAAATAAAGTGCGTGCACGTTTTATATCACTTCGATTTCTGGCCCTGAAATATCACTGTACTTAGATTTTTTATAGGGGTTTTAGCGAAAGCAATATATTTGTCCAGGGATTGAGTTTAACTTAAATTTCCTGGTCTTGGACAGGGATGCAGGAGACGTTAGCACAAGAAGGATTGTTAGAAATGGTTTTTACATTTTTTTCATTTTTAACACAAGTTGAGGAGAAAAATGCAAATTGAAAGGTTGAAAGTTGCTATAGTATAAAAACTGGTGGCGTTGTTCGTTCTAAAAAGCAATAAAACCAAATGTTAAAAACAAAAACAGGATCAGTACATAGTTTCATATTTTGAGAGCTAATTTAACTCGTTGATTCACTTAGTACCTACTTTTTTGTGGAATCACCCACTTGGAAGGTTAGAGATTCTGTATTGCTTTCTTTATCATGGTTGAGAAATTTTCTTAAATTGACAAAAAACATTAAAAACGCAGTTAAATATTTTAACTGCGTTTTAAGCCTGGTAATATTTTTTGGACATTTTGATAAATTTCTGTTTTCTGGGTTCCCTGTGTCTGTTTTGCATAATCCATTCTACTTTTTCTAAAATTAACTAGCTGAATTTTTAGGTTAGGGTTAATTTAAATTAAAACTCAAATCTATTTTATTATAGATTTTCATAATCTAAATAAAAATTAGTTTTCAGTTTAGCTTTCCATTAAACAATTTAGCTATTTTCTAATATTGACGTAAAGGCCTTATTTAGTTTTTAAACTTTCAAATTTGATTTTTTTATAATTGAGATTAATGTTAAGCATAGATAAATTTGAAAACATGCCGAAGAAATCGCTAATTTAGAGTGCTACATTTAATTATTTTTACAGTCAACTAAGTCGTCGAATTCCATTTTCATATTTTAAGTATTTTCTAATTATCAAACGTTTACAAACGTATGAAACAAACTTTCGCCTTCTACACAGAATAGAACTAATGACGATTATTATTTCTTAGAGAAGCTGAACTTTGGTAAAAATTTACTTTAGCAAAAACATATTTTAGTTTAGCAATTGCAGCGATTTAAACGGCATACACTTTTTCTTTTCTCTCATCTTCCTCAAGCTCCTCAGTATGATAAAGGTAATTAAATGAAAAAGCAATTGGGCAATTTTCTTTGCGACTAAACAAAATTTTGGTTCAAAACACTTAAACATTAAAACACGTAAATATAATATTTTTTGCCCCGATGTTTCGTATTCTAAAACATCCTCAAGTTTACTTCTTTGAGTACGGATCTGTTTGTTCATTAGAACAGTTTAGAACTGTTTTCATTCTAAGTTCAACGACTTACTATTTTTGCCAAAATATTAAACTTTAAAATAATTTTTAAAACTTCCCTATGGGCAATTCAATCACGGTCAATTTTGATTCTCAATAGTTTCGAAGATATGCTTTACAGCCAAACCCATAACAAATCATCCGAAAGAAGAATAAATAAAATAAAAAAAAACAGTAATTACCAAACAATTTTTTAATTTGCTGATGACAAATAAAACGTATGTTTCTAGAAGAAGACACATGTATGTAACTTAGAGGATTTGCACCAATTCCGGTAGAGGAATCGAAATAAAAATAACGTCAACACATATTTTGAATTTCGAATATTGATGAAAAGGACCTAAGTTTCTATAAGAGGAAAATAAATGTAACTTCAATGACTGGCCTAATTACAGTAGAGGAATGAAAGTGAAAATTGCAGCAGAAGAAATTTTCAATTTGAACTGTTGATGCAAGAAGAGAAGTTCCTAGATGAAGAAAATTAATGTAAGGTCAATAACTTGCACTAAATTTGGAATCTTCACGACGCATATTTTGTTTGGCTTTTGGTTCTGTTTTATATTATATTGTTTTACTAAGGTACTTTTTTCTGATGTTTTGGCCTAATTGTTCTTCTGTCTTCCTTTTTCTGAAGAATTGGCTATTGGCAACGAATAGCGCTCTTCGATTCTTCCAGTAAAGAAACATTGGCATTAAGAATTGTATGGAAGTATTCGGATTTTAATTATTATGTCTAGTTATTCGGTGCGTCTGTTTTACGTTTGGATTCAGTTTTCTTTAAATTATCTATCAAGGCATAATTGAACCTTTCAATCAAAAAATCATCTTCAAACAAAATTATAATGATTTTCACTAAAGGGAAAAGAGGAACATATTTACGCCAATCTACTTTGCACTGGGTTAATGGTTCTCGATTAAGTGCTTTCCAGTCTCACACTTTATGTTCACATTTTGTTCATTTCAGTTGGTGTAAGTTTTAATTTTCACACAAAGTTCTTGCTAATATTGCTTCGCAAACTTAACATTTTCCTAGACTCCTACTGAACAAAAGTATATTTAATTGTCTAACACTTACGGCTCAAGTTTGTGCCGCTTCCTTTCATGATTTGCAAGATTAAATACGTTTTATTTTTGAGCTTTGATATTGCTTTCAATCTAATTGAAGTTGCGTTGCGTAATTGAGGCTAAAGAAACTTTTGTCTGCTAAATATAGTCTCATTTAAATATAAAACTTTAATGTAGGAATGGTTCTATTTTGAATTTTGAATGAAAATTTATTTAGATTTATTCGACATTCATTCATGAGAGTCAGTCTCAGTTTTAGCCACTTGCTTGCATTTGCCTACTCTCTGGGACATTTTTATGAAACTATCAGTATCGAAGTAGAGTCGTTTTCTATATGTGAAAGTAGATTTTTGCAGAAATTGTACTATCATTTATCCAATTTGTTTGAGATACATTTGTGTTATTTATTTATTTGGAATTCTACCGACATAGTTATATTTAAAAAAAATGATATATTTATTTCGTTCGGATGATTCTGCTATACGCCTCAAATTATTTTTGTTAAAAGTTGCGCGTTTTTCTACAATGTGTTGAGCAAAAGGAAATGAGAAGGAACTTTATTTTTAATGCAGAAGAGGCATGCACGGCAAATTTAATATAGGAAAATTCATTGCTATAACTTTTCTAAACTAAATTGAGCAAAACTAATTAGAAAGCCGTGGCTCTAGGAGGGAACACATTGAGAATACAATCCCTTAATTATGTAGGACTATTTATTATTGGGGTAAATTAGGCAACATGTTGCCTACTTCGTAGAACAAAAATATCGCAAATTTTCCTCCTCCATAGCTAGATTAAACATTTCTATTCCACTCGATTTTCTCCTTGCTGTCGCTTAGATAGTATTCCCGCAAATAAAATACACACTTGCATAGATAATCCTCCTTGTCCAGGCAACAAAAGCGGTTTGGCAAGCTCCAAGGCACAGATGCATCCGAATTTCGAATTCCCTCCGCGCAATACGGGTTTTAAAGGGTATTCAGCACTTGGTCCGTATCTAAATGACGATCTCGTTTCTTCTGCATTCTGATGGGAAAATAGCTCGCATCGTCCCAAAAAACAAAAGGGTAATGGGCCCACTATCGAAAAGGATTTGAACGAGTCCCTCGTATCTTTCAACGACCTTTTTGTTTTTGCTGGAATGAAAGATGCCAGATAAAGTGTTGAGCTGGATTTAAATGCCGAGTTGCAAAAAACTCCCACTGCGAATCTGTAATATTTTGCATGAACATTTAGACCCGTTGAACCTGGATAGACTTTAATCGTTTATTGAAAGCTTGTTCGGGAGATCCATGTAATAATCCCGTAGATAAATCCTAACCGAATCATATCAGTTCACGAATGACACACCTTTCGGACAGCATAATCGTATAAAGCTGAAAATGGGCCTTGAAAGGGTCGGAAGTAATACAATATAGTATGGCTACAGGGCTCGTTTGATCTGGTTTGAACTTTTTTTCTATAGTGAACAGTGTAAAAATAGACATTTATCGCGCTGCTCTAAGGCCGAACAGAGCCTCATAAACGATTTTCAACTCAATTACTTATTGACTTCCTTTCAATCGGATCAAAGAGCCGTGCTGAGTTTGCAAACGTCATGATTGCCCTATTTTTCCAGACCCGTAACATTAACAAGTTTTGCAAAATTACAGTTTTATTTAATGCATTGGCTTCCTTTCAATTGAACGGCTCTATTGAAGATTTGAGCCGTGGTAAAATGAATATCAGTTCTAGTATCACTGATATCGATACAGAAATTGATATTTTTTGTACCGTCCAGTTTTTTTTTCGAAAATTTCGTTTTTTATTTCTGTATCCAGTCTGTACACACCATTTCCTATAATTTTCTAAAAGTTATGTTGTGCTTTCTTACCAAAATCACAAATAAAATTGAGTTGTTACAATTAAAAATTTCTAACGTTTGCCTTTAGTAATCAATGTAGCTGTTATTATTATTTAATCGTATTCATTTTTGTTTTGTTGAACAATTTCTTTTCTTCTTCAGGTGCCATAGTTTTATTCTGAAAGTTGGCAATCAGGGCAAGTCGAATTTTTTAAACGACCGATCTTAATTATCTATAATATAATCTGAAGCAAATGTACCTTCTAAACCAGTTTTTTAAATTTTTCTGAAATTAATAAAATAACATTTTTCGAACTGTCCGAATCATCTAGTATTTCCAAACGACTTTTTATGTGTGGTTTTAAGTGGTCGCCGTCGCTTCTCCTTAATAATTTTGTACAAACTGTTAGTATTTATATCCACCTTTAGCAATCTTGGAACTACAAATATTTAAACTTACACAAAGACCATTTTCTACAATAATTTAGGTTTTATAAGCAGTAGGGAAGCAAATATCTAAACGTTCATTTTGATTTGACTGAAAGTATACACATTCAAGTAACTAACTAAATTAACATATCTTAAAAGAAGTAAGCAATAATTTATTTCGTTATATGCATGAGTAGAATATTTAAGTTTTTCCATCTCGGTCCACTATGCTATTCACACATTGAAAGAATTAAGGAGAACGAATTAATTTAAAAATTGTTAATTAAATTTATCTTGCATTTTATTCTTATTATAATCATAATTGCTCTGAAATTGTTGGTTTTAATCCTTAGATATTTAGCCAATGATTTACTATATAAAAACTGTCCCTAGAGACGCTAATCAATTATACAATTTATTTCAATTATTTGGTTTATTAAGGAAATTGCGCCAATTCACTTTCTTGATCTCAATATCTTTAAAAGCAATTAAGGTCAACTCGTCGATGTGCTGCCTATTTTGAGCGAGAAAAGTAACGATTTTCACACGAGGAGAAACAAAACACCAGGACAATTTCAATTGCAAATTTTTTTACACAAGAGAAAAATCTTGTGTTCCTCAAAAAGTGTTTCGGACTTATTGGATTAATGATTTCGGATATTCAAACATAGAAATACTTTATTTTTAGAAATTGAAGCTTTCAAGATTGACAAAACAGTTCAGTTAAATGCCTTGTATAAGTCCTACTTGCGTCTGTTCTTCTTTGTTACGTACAGAATACTCTCTCTTAATTAGAAATCAATAAATCACTGAGAAAGACAGGAACTGCAATAGCATTAAGATTAGTTAAGTAACTTACGTTCAGCAAACATGTACTTAATGTAAGTAAATTCTGAAGCCCACAGAGGATTTTCCTGTACCGGGTGACTGAAAACTTTCTAGTCTAATGTTGAGTTATTCAGTTACGTGCACATACATTTACATAACAAATTCTAAAACAACAAAATGTGACATTTTTTGCACATATTTGACAAAAATAATGCCATTTTCAATCACTTTTTTAATTTTCATTCACCAATTTTCTATTTGCTTTTAATCCCTAACTCTGAAGGAAAGTGGTGTTTATAACTGATATAAACTCATTCACTTCTGAATTTCACTGAACTCAATTACCTTTGATTTTTCCTGTAAAAAGACCTCAAATAAATTGCCGAATTATGCTCGAATTGGAAATCGCTCGCTATGGAAATCCCATTATTTAAGAAGTCAGTCCGAACTGCCTCAAATTTTGCTACAGTCTACAGTTTTCAAGTCATTTACCGTTTCATCTGCTCCTATTAAGTTTGCAAAAACGATTACAAAGCAAAAATACCATTCTAAAACAAATGAATCAGTTAAGAAATGTAAATATCGGTATCAAAAGGTAAGGATTTATAGCGAAGTCAGCTTTAATATTCAGCGAATAATTAATGTGAATAAATTGAATTTTATTCAGGTTTAATATCTTAATCACTTCAAGTCAAATCATCAAGTTTCAATCAGTAAGTTTCATTGAATTTTACCCACCATTTATCCACCAGGCGAATAAACGTTGATGGAAAAAGGATTAGGAAACTTTCACGTCTCTCAGCTTTCAAGTTGCAATTTGTCACAAAATGTATATATATTCTTGCAAACTCGCTAATAAATTAACTTCTAATCATTGGCGAAACTTGAATTGAACTCACCATCTACAATCATGTAGTTATACCCACCCTAGACGAATATTGCCAAAAGTGGGCGAAACTGCGTCGCCCTCATTGTCGAGGGCGGCATTGTTAAGTTCTTGTGCAGGTTCTTTTGAACGACCCCTTTGTGATATTTCCAGTCGATAATGGCGTTGAATCGGGATAATGATAGACACTTCCAGACATTCGATCCGAAGAAATGGGATGCAATTTTGATACGAATGAAAACCCGAACTGTTGAATCGAATGGTCTTCAAAAGCGATAAATAAGCTATTGATTTTTTTTTGTATAATGGCAGTAGCAAAGTACTAAATTTACTTAATAGTCATCAATCAAGAGTAAAAGCTAAAAATAAACTTTCAGCACAAGTTCCGAATTTGGGAAATAGTTCGTGTTGTTGTGCGAAAGCTGCAACTTTTAGATCAGCTTTATAAAGATGCAAGATCAGGTTCAGCTATCATTTAAACAATTTTTTCACATCTTTCCGACACCAGTCTAATCTATCAATGGTAAACACTTCATATTACTACTCAGTCTATTTGGAAAGCTACATATGTTTAAATGAAGAGCGCAGCTGAATGAAAAAAATAAAAATTTTAAACCATCAAGTTTAAGTGCGATTTCAACGAAATTTGTAGTCTATTTATGAGGAGGATCACGTTACTTTCCAAATAGAGTTTGCAACTATTCAAATCAAATTATTGAATAAATTGAAATAATCAAAATTATTGCTGTTTTGATTATTGGCGCTACATTTACTCGTCTAAGTCGGTAAAACTATAAAACAGAATTGATTTTAAATAATACTTTCAACTCAGAAACAGAGAAAATTCCCGGTCATTACCCATGATATATTAGAGGTTGGGAGTTTTTAAAGTAGAGCGAGTAGCTTCTTTAAAACCTTAACTTTCAGACCAGCGTTTGCGAGGTACTATAAATGTTTGCAGCAATTTCAATGATGTCTTCAGACCTTGAAGCTATACGTTTTATATATTGATGTGACACCTTTAAGTAGCTGTTTGTTTGGTCTAATCTAAAACTTATACTTTTTTTTAGGCATATTTGGCTGTTGTGTGAGAACGTTCCTGTTCAGACCAGCCAGATAGCCGAAAATATGTTCTTCAGTTTTCAGTCCAAGTGTTATGAAATGTGCTAAAAGAGCATTTTCTAAAAATCGAGAACTGCACTGATTAAAATCACATCAGTGTGTTAAAGATTTATTTGCAAAGAAACTAAATGTATTTAGAAAAAGTTACACACTTGAACAGCGGTACAACTTTAAATATAAAAAAGCAGTAAAAAACTCTAATCATATTCAAATCATACAATTAGAAAATCCTCTTTAGAAATTTTGAAATCGAATACGTTCGTTCACAATTAGTTCAACAAAATCACACGCTTACGATTATACATACGTAAATAAATAAATATATTTGTAGTAAAAAAATCGTCAAAATTCAATTCTAGAAATCTAGAAAAAGCATTTTCGGTTTCGTTATCAAGTTTTGTCGTATTTGTTACATGCAATTTGGACGGTTTTAATAAAAAGTATTGTGTAAAAAGTGTTTGAAATAAAAAGGAGAAAACTAACGTGGCAAATCTTAAGAGAAAACCAAAGCTACGATCAAAAGAATTACATATTCAAAGGTCAGGTTCTTGACTGTGTTCATGATTTTTTGCAAATCGCCGGTATTTAAAATTTAAAGTTAATTCTAAATAAATAATAAAAAAAGTTATACCGAGTGTTTGAAAGTTAGTACACTTTCAGACTAGCTCAAAAATGCGATAAAAATTTTGAAGTAACTAAAAGAACAG
>NW_026017110.1:17888870-17893025 GCF_020466585.1 Dendroctonus ponderosae | reverse complement strand
TTAATCATTCGTTTAAAGCGCATAATGGATGACCTATAAAGCCCAACTCATTTAACTCAGCTTTCAAACGAATAATGTTTCATGTATATTTTAAACTTATGTTTCAATTTGAAGTCCGTTTGGCAGCGTAATATAAATACAATTTCAATTTCCTTGCGGAATGCTGAACTGTTGAATTTTTTTAAATACCCAAATAATAATGTTTTAAAACTGCTTCAAGCTGGCATCACAAGAAACCCTATAAATCCCGTAAGTAAATGACAAATAAAATAAAACCATAGCATTTATAAATTTTCTGGTTCAGCTAAATATATCAATTGAGAATTTTAAGGGAACCCAATTTTTTATCAGTATTGGTAGTAAAAAGTTATTTGAAGAATACGTGTTTTTGGCAATTATTAGATCACTGTGAAGTAGCAATGGAAAGTTAATTAAAAATAAGTAACATGAACCTAGATAATTCCAAATTAATCTTATTTAGTAGGATTTTCTTATTAGAAGAAGGAAATATAATTTCTGAGAACTTGAAAATTAGCCTGGTAAGTTGCAATTAGAAATGAAATATATATTTTCATTTGCTTTGGTTTAGATTTCTATTGATTTACACGTAATTTCTAAACTTTAGTAACATCAAAAAACCTGATATTTATCTGTAAAATTTGCAAAGTTTCTCAAACGTTATATTGTTGCCAGAAGTAGATATGTATAGCTGTAAGTAGAAGGAGGAAAAAAACACGGATAGCAGTTTCTTAATTTTTCCTTATAAATGGGATTCATTGTTTGAATTTCATCCAGTGTGTACACACCAACTTCTTCTCCCTGTTCATTATTTATCCATATCCAACATAACTCGAATTCACTCTAAATCAATCAAATGAATAAAAATCACTTTATTACTTATCAACTTAGAAACATATTATTATCTGATAAAAAATGTGCTTATTGTTTATCATAGAGGAGTTTTTATTTATCTTATCCTTTAGAAACTTCACTAACTTGATCAATCGATTTGCGATAATTTTGACTAATGGCCTATTTATTCACGTTAAATATTCCTGAGTGGAAAGATGACATGTTTTGAATGTTCTAAAAATAATCCACTGCCCACACCTAAAAATTTCAGGTCCAGACCATCTCTGGATAATTTTTAAATCCCACGCCATTTTTTGCCTTAAAATATTAACCTTTCGTGATGCGGACCGGAAGATTTATTCTGAAGTTAGCCTACCGCAGAGAAGCAAAACAATAAATTAAGCCCTTGCTTACCGTTTGCAATTTCCGAAATGGTAAACTTTTCATTCGACTAAGTGAGTTTTTCTGCTTTGTTAGCAAGTTTTATGCTGGGGCATAATATTATATTGTGCAGAAAAGTCTGATGACCGTGTGATTTCAGTTTCAGTAAACAAAACTGACGTGATTGTTTCCTGAATCAACAAAAACATTATACAGTTAACAACACATTTTGAGATTTAAAAGCAAAGTATAAAAAATAAACTATTAAGCACTAAAAAATATAAATACAAGTTAAGTATATACACTTAACACACAACTTAACAGGTATAACACGGTCGAACATGCATAAAGTTTACCTTTCTGGAGGAGATTCTAAATCAGTCAATCTTCTACATTAGAAACGCTTTGAATCCACGGCGCGGAAATTGGTCGCAACTGAACAGTTCACTTGATGATTTTACAGTCAAAACGCTACTTATATGCGTCGCTTAAGCACAGTTTTAATCGTTTTGTAGAAAAAGCACTAACACCAGGCATGCAAACCGACTCTAATATATTGTCGAATATATTTTCTTTTAAACTTTTGAAGGAACTCCGCAATAATAGTGATATTTAGTTTGAAAAAGGACCGTTTTATCAAATTTTCCCAGGAAAGCTTTCTTTTAAGATCCCGCTGCCATATAAGGTTGAACTTCTCTTGTAAGAAACTGTATGTAACTAAGTAAGAAACTGATGCTGTGACGCAAGTTTATGAAGCAAAACCGAACAGTTGTCTGATAAATTGGGAATTTTTCTATTTGAACTTCTACTAAAACCTCCTACAACTAAATATAAAATTCCTTGTTGTTCTGTATTTTGCAAAAAATTCCCCAAAAATTTTTTAAAACTTTAGAAAATACTGTTTGCATTGCCATTAACGATCCTTTTTTACTGCAGGACTTTTCAAAATTTTTGTGCATCTTTAAATGCAATGTTCAAACAATGCTTTTTGCTTAATTTCTGCTGCAGAATAATGATCCTGTATATTTCTCAATGTAAATACATAGTTAAGCAGGTACATTATTCTCGGACAGTTTTACCCTAATAATCTCATGGCAATGTTAAATAATGAATACTCCGACGTCGTATCATGTAGGATCTAATTGGATATAACCACAAAGGCTCGATGCATTCGAATAACATTCCAACTTTCACCCTAGTTAAAATGAATTACACATAACCTTGTGAAATATGATTTGGGTCGAAATTTCGGGTCTTTACCTTTCGAAACTTTGCGTCTGGAGTAATATAGTTGGCGATAGGGAAAGTGGGAATGGTGTTATTCACCCTAACTTTACCAGTTAGTAACCATCCGCATATCGCTTTGAAAGTTCAGAGTTTGAGCAAACTATTAATATCAGTGTCTATCTCAGATACACTCTGCTTTTTAGCATAGGCACCTTGTCATTTAGGACTGAAATAGATGTGAACGTTAAATAGGCACTTACTTCAATTTAACTTGCTACTTTGTAGAAGAGCATGTTTCAAAATTAACGGTGCAGTAGAAGTTTAAGGCTGTAGAGTTGAAATTAATTTAGCAAAAAAGACACTTCTTGCTTCAGAAGAGGGGTACATTATTATCATGTTTCAAAGGAGAATGTAGTTATTAAGTTTCCTGGTTCAAAGCTTGAAAGCACGTAACTTTAACTGCAATTTCATCCAAAACAGGTTTAATAATAAATCCAGCCATGATATTAATATATGTGTTGCTTCATTTAATGAAATATTATCAATTATGATTGAATTATATGTTCTGAAAAAAATTGCCAAAAATCATAAATTTTCAATATGGTTTTCTAATGAATTAAAAAACGCTGTATATACTTATATTATTATAATACGTAAAAAAGTGGTTCACAAAAATTATAAAATGCATCAATCATTTGTAAATTATAATACATTTAGTGGTCTAAGGAATTTATGTAAATCTACGTCTAAAGAATATTATACTAATTACATAAACAAAGTTGAAAGCAATATATGCACAAACCCAAAATATTTTTGGAAATATTTAAATCAAAAACAGACTGATGGTTCGCTTCCTAATGAAATATGTTACAATGACGGTATATCCAATGATCCTACTTGTATAGCAAACTATTTTGCAGATTTTTTTGGCTCAGTCTACAGCGATTGTGATAATATTATTGTACCTGGGTTTAACTGTAAAACCACTGTGGATTTTAATAATTGTATAGTTACTGAACGTGAAGTATTTAATGAACTGTGTAAACTGAAAAAGTTTATTAGTGCAGGGACAGATGGTATACCTTTAACTATTTTAAACCAATGTAAATGTTCCCTGAGTGCACCGTTGACTTTCTTGTTTAATCTGTCCTTAAAAACATGTATTTATCAGAACCTGTGAAGACATAACCTGGTTGTACCTTTGTTCAAGAATTGTGATAAAACCAATATTAAAACTTATAGACCTATAGCTAAGATTTCATTGATACCAAAACTGTTTGATAAAATTATCACTTCGAAGTTTACACCTATCTTTGAACATTTAATTATCGATGAACAGCATGGTTTTTGTAGAGGAAAATCAACTGTGACCAATTTGGCTGTGTATTCTGAGGACTTGTTGAATGTCATGGGGAGTCATGAGCAGATTTATGCAGTTTATACTGACTTCTCGAAGGCGTTCGACAGAGTACCTCATAAAAAGTTGACATTCAAGATGAAAGCTTTGGGACTTGGCGACAATTTATGTCAATGGTTGGAAAGTTACCTTCTTAATAGAACTCATACAGTCATCTTGAATAATCAACAAAAATCTAAAAAAATTTCTGTTACCTCTGGTGTACCACAGGGTGGACATCTGTCCCCTTTGCTATTCAATTGCTATGTCAATGATATATGTGTTAATGTAAAATATTG
>NW_026017110.1:17875246-17888443 GCF_020466585.1 Dendroctonus ponderosae | reverse complement strand
GAACAACTAAAGACTTCAGAAGTGTTAAATGTATAAAAGTGGTGTATATGTCTTGTGTCAGGAGTATCTTGGAGTATGCCAATATTGTATGGTCGCCTAGTTATCACGTACATATAAATAAGATAGAAAGTATTCAAAGTAAATTTCTAAGATACAGCGCCTACAAGGCATCTATACCTTTAGATGATTTGGTTTACCAACAATTACGACATTAGAAATTCAAACGCTTGAACATAGAAGATTGGAAAGTGAAATGATATTTTTATTTAAATTAAATAACTACGATATAAATTGCCCTTATTTGCTCAGTAAATTGAATTTCCATGTTCCTAAGAGAACGGTCAGAAGTCAATCTATATTTTACTTGGCAACTCATAACACCAATTACAGTCACTTTATGATTATCGACAGAGTATGCAGGACTGCTAAGAATTTAGATTTGTCATGTTTTGATATTTCTTTGGCAGCATTTAAGTCCGAACTAAAGCTGAAGGTACCCATGTAATTTATTTATTGATTGTTTGATCTGTTATTGTTATATGTTAATTTTCATTGTATTTTAATATTTTTATACGCATTGTATAATTCGCCATGGATTTTTTCCGTTTAATAAATTTCAATTTGAATTTGAATTTATTCGGCATTTTTCGCTCTTTTATTAATCGTTTTTAAACTGTCTTTTGCTTATTTAATGTTGAACATTTCTTGTATTTTATGTGTTTTGTCTCTAAATCAGTTCTTGGAAAGTGCTGCTCGTTTCTCGATAGATTTTCCAATACATTGAGAAAAGTATAATTAATGGGCTTTCTTTTTCAACGGCAATTCATTTCCAGCTCAACAGTTACGATTAAATCAGCAAAATTATAATATATTCACTGTGAAGGTGTTTAATGGCGATTTATCAGTTTTTGTCGAATTTCCTTTAATAGTTTATTTAATTATAGAATAATTAATTTATCTAACAACGGTTTTTTTGCATATGGACCGACAGACATACATTTGTGTGAATATTTTAGTCTGCTTTAATTTGTTTGTACAAGATAACTACTAATAAAAGTAAAAATATTGGAAAAGCTCACAGTTTTTAAATAATTATATAAATCTACTGGACAATCTATAAGTGTTCAACAAAAAGGTATATTTTAGATCCAAATAAGGACAATGATTCATTCGGATCATTATTTTAAGGGTAAGTGATGACATTAGATTATTTTTATGTTAACTGTTTCCAGTTACATTTGTGTAAATATTTTCCGTCTTTTAAATTTTTTCACAAGACAGGGATTAATAAATGTCGTTCATAGTTTGCGGTTTTATAAATATTGTAGAAATTTTGAAAAAGCTCAGAACATTGAACTAATTAAAATTTACTGGACAATCTATAAGAATTCAACACAAAAGTATATTTTAGGGTCAAATAAGAAAACAGGGGCTCACCCGGCTCATTATTTTTCTGCTATAAGTAGTGTTACTTTTTATAAGTAATGACTTATAAGTAATGACTAGATTCCTTTCATGTTGAGTTTTTTTTATATACTTCACTGTATTAGTTTTAAAGCAGTAGTTTTCGACGGATTAACAAATATTGTTGTTCTTTAAGATTTTCCTAATACAACGGCAGTAAAAGTAGGCGTAGGTAAAAGCATTGTCAGCGAGTTCTGTTAGTTGACATTATTTGAAATTCAAAAAAAGCTTATTATGCTTCATCAAAAATCATTATATTTATGCAGTTAACGGTAAAAGTTATCCATATGTTCCAAAAAATTTGAAGTTACATTTTATCAAACCCAGTTATAAATATTTCAATAGTTACAGGATCCAGAAGACTACAAGACCACCTAAAAGGTGATAAAATTCTATAATAAACCGACGCAATAAAATAATTTAATTCCCTAACAGATTTTAATCAAATTGTATCAGTCATCAATCTGTCCATCGATTTTAATTTAAACATAACACCAAAATCCAACTATCACACATGAACCAGAACCACGTTTGTTTAATTGTGCATAGTTTCGCGAAAGATTCTTATGCGAAATTATGTATTAAGCGTGATTGTTCAATGGCAAAAAAATAATCAAAAACTCAGTTCTCAAGATTGGCCTGAACGAAGGTAATTTGAAAATATTCTTCTAAACATGCATAGAAAGCAGTCGGTAGCAGAGGACTTAAGTCAACAAACCCAGACAAACTGCTTAATTTTCACCAAGCCGATATGAATGAAGTGGTTTTATCAAGCCTACGGTGTGATATCCCTTATCATAAAACGCTGCTAGGCACCTAATAAAACCAGCATTTTGGACGAGTTCAAATGAGAAGAATGGGATCTTTCTCCAGCGGAGCCACTTTTCCGGAAACACTTGACGCCATATTTACATTTACTTTATTTTTGCACGAAGACACTTGCCGGGCTGCGAGTGAATCGTTTCCGAATAAATGAGCCTCATTTTTCTTTTTGCTTATCCTCATTTTCCCCGGCTGGAACGAGTTTCCTATAATATATTCATGTATGTGCCGGCTGCCGAGGTAACTAAGGAGTAGCTCTATGTTCAATATACGAACCCATTATTTGCTGGGAAAACTTTATCCCTCTAAGTCCACACGAGCAAGTTTTACAGTTCTATTAACAGTCAAAACGTTTCAACATAAAAATGAACAATTATAGGTATATTAATTCACGGAAATATTAATTCCTTTTATTAAATGTGACTAAATATAAGAATTTTATACAGTTACCTTTCCAATACAGAGCTCAATTGAAGAAACTGTGTGTTGCAAGAAAAATTTTGCTATGTCCTCAATTGTAAATATAAGTTTACATGTAAGAAATTGATAACCATTAAAATGAAATATGATAAAATAAAAAAATGCAATAATGAAGTAGATCCAGAAAGACCTAAATCTGCTTCTATTTTCCAAAATGTGCAATAAAAACAATTTTTCGCTACGTTCACGGAAAAGGAACAATAAAATGTTACACTAAATTTGTATTTAAAAAAATCTTCACAGTCACAAACATGAAAGTTTGTCTCATATCATAGCTTTCCTACCAAAAGTTCATTTTTAAATTGATTTCTTCCAAGGGAGTCATTGATAGGCTGACAATGGTGACAAAGTCTACCTCAAAAATGTTGCTAAAAATATCCCAAATACATGTTAACCAAATTATGTGGGCGGAGTCCACTTCAAATATTATTTGCAAACCAAAAATAATATTCTTAGAATGCAAAGAAAAATACCTGAAAGTGAAAGAAATCAATATAAACAGTATTTCGCTTTGTGTGCAAAATGGACAAAATTAATACTCCAAACATATGCCAAGGCTTAAAGTAGCAACAACGCCACACATGTAAGTAAAAATAATTGAGTATCTGAACAAAGAATTCTAGTCTTTTCCCAGAATTGATTTCCTGACTAATCACCTGTTAGGCCTAATTAATCTTAGAATGTTTTAAAGTGTTGCAATTGTGATGTATTTTAGTGTGTGATATGATGAAGCTGTTGACGAACTATGATTGTTTTTTTAAATTAATGAAAACCTTTTTTTACTATCTGTTATTTTAGAGAAACTGATGAAACGTATTTTAATTGATAAATAGACAATAAATGACTGAAGCCCAAGAATTGATTTTGATTTGGAATTATTTGGAATACGGAAAAGATAAAATTGAAGTTGAAAATTAATTTATTTTCAAGTTGCACCAGCTTAACACATTTTTATGCACCTTGGCAGCAAAATAATATCATTAAAATATTTTATTATCTGCGTTTAGAGAGATTTCAAAAACACTCACTGTTTGTTCATTTTAAACGTGCAATTTTTCGACAATTCGGAAATTACGACACGTAGACGAAAACTTATAGTAGAAATAAAGCCACTGAAAGCAGCTTCAGGTAGCAATATTCGTTTTTCAGTCAACTGGAGGCGAAAGTTGTTAATTTTCAACGTTTTTTGATAAGTATTGTGCTAAAGCTCTATTTGCAATTTCCAGTAATAGAAAATATGCAAATATTTTACTTTTTCTAGTAGCAGAAATTTTTCTAGCGGAGAAAGTTCTTCAAACTTCAAGAAGTAGCCCTTGATAAACGGTTAATTAGCATGGAGTACCTTTAAAAATTCCAGATCAAGAAAAATGTGCACAATACCCGTTTGTTTCGATCAAACCCAACGCAATTTTAATGGTTGCTTAAGAACAATCTATGATTCAGTAGAACGTATGTTACTTTCTTTAATAATTTTACATTTGCATTCTAGGGAGAGTAAATTTGCTTTTATAAAGCCAACAAAGTAACAACTTTCGCCGTTTCTCATGTCGCGATGCAGAAAAAAAGACAGTAGAAGTGAAATAGGTCCACTATTTTAAATAGAAAAAAAAACTGACTATAGATGCCAGTAACATTTATCTTTAGTAATAGTTTTCAAAATGAACAATTTACTACAGGGATGGGACATATATTCTATAACATCGATGGTAGCCATCCATGTTAACATCGAAACGTAATATCGATGTCAGGGAAACATCGAAGACAGAACATGATAGTTTGCGGTTGCATTCAAATTTCAATTTGATTAACTTAAACTTAAATAATTTTATTTTACTACTACTATGACATTAAGGAATCGACTAAATTTATTCAACTTATAGTTGCCACATTTTTCGGTCAATTGACTGCAAAAAGAGGCTTTTTCGGGTGCAGCTGGAAATGGCCCGCTATGCTGCGGTATCGTTTGTGTCGGCACTCTCAAAGAGTTCACAGAAAATGTTTCTATCTAGTATCAACATCATATGACCGATTTTTTCAGTTCAGAATCCAAAATCGATGTTTTATCGATGTCGCAAATTTCCAACATCGATGTTAAAAATATCGAACATCGAATGAATTACATCGATGTTTGCGAAACATGGATGTTTTTGTCCCATCCCTAATTTACCACTTTAAAAAATTATTTAATAGTAAGATTCTTGAACAGCCAATATCTTCGAGAAATTAAGTGTTCTTTTTTCAATTCAATTCAATTCAATTTTTTCTGGGGCACTTTTCAGGTAAGCCATTTTAAAGTAAAATAACTGACATCAATTTGCCATCGCCATATATACTGAAGATTGTTAAAAATAAGTTAATTCAATTCCAGTTTTCCCATGTTACCATGCATTTTTAATATTGTGCAACACGATCGAACGTAAACTTTTTAAACGAACAAAAGACTAAATAAAACTGTTATCAAGCTAAGCATATGCATATCAATACATATTAGTTTACATTCGAAATCCACAATTACTCGACACGCATTCAACAAATGTTCCAAAATATTAACGCATCTGCAAAAGGAAATTAAGTATTTATCAGTACTTATAGCTAATACATACTTACCACTAAAGGCATTTTATTTACTTTTAACAATTCGGAATCAATGCATATTAGTCTAAAACAGACAATATCGAATCATAATTTAACTTGATTTTAACTATCGATACTGAGCGATTCACCTAGATTTAGAGATCTTTTGGCGTACTAGAAATCGTCAGAAGAGTCACAATTAGTCAAGTAGAGTCATACAGAATGTAATTACCCATGGGGAATATCCCGTTATCCCCCGGGTGTACGTAGAATGGAATAATTATTGTCATGACGCTTAATTATCCAAAGTTCGCTCGATTGCATATGCACCGCCATATGCAACATTCGCTTGTTAGCGAACTTAATTGGGTTCGTTGAAGGGTGAGGTCATTTAAATAAATCCGTGCAAACAAACTGAAGCGTTTTACGAACATTCACAAATCGCAGATTATCAGGCACGTTCGATTTATCAAAGAAAATTCAAGTTAATTGAAAATATTCACTTGGATGGCAGAACTGTAAGAACTTATCTCCGGCTGAATCAATCAAGATTAGCAAAAATGCAGGCAAGTGAGACAAGGTTGCAATAAGAAGAAAGTGATGTTGCTGAGAGTTTGTTGTTATGAAAAATAAATGGAATCAAGTAATTAATATTAATCGCTCAAAATGTTGATGGTTTTCACAGCATTTTGGAAGAATTAGGCTAAGCTACATGATTTAAAATTTTATTTTGTTTTTACGAATATGTGAGTTTATTGAAAACTTGTAGTGTAGCATTTTGCACTATGCGGTCATCATCAGGGATTTATTCAGTTATTACTGCAGGCAACACATCAAAAGAGATAATAGCAGAATTATCGGAGCTGTTAAGCTAACTCGTGATTATTCAGTAACTCTAAATTTAATCGGCTTGAATTCGACGGGATAAAATTATAAATTTCAGAGACTTATTCAAAATGAACAAAGTGAAAAAATATATAATTTTTACTTGTAGCGTAATTGATTAGGGTCATAATTCTTCTAGGCTTTTCATTAACTTTCAAAAAATCACAATTTGAAGCACAAAACTACCTGTGACCAGATCTGAATCTTGCGCTGTTATAAGCAAGATTTCCGTTTTCCAGATAAATTTGAAGATTTTCTTTTGGAACAAAATGTGGTGTTTAAAATTAAATTTTAAATTTTAACTGCTTTATCCTCTCACAGTACATTAATTTGTGGAAGAGGAGGTTTATACTAAAAATTGCTTCGAGCGATCCGAACAAGTTTTTCAACCGCACTGAAAATCGTCAAAATCCTCCTCACAGTTACTACTAATTCTGGTGGGAATAATTCAGAAGAATTATATGAGCATCTGTAGCACAATCCTGATTAAACTATAAATATCAATATTGATAATAGCAACATCTTGTACTGAGAGATAAATATACCTGATTGTAGAGTAAGTACATAACCACTTCAACACAGCATGTTTGTTTGCTACTTTAACATGCAAAGTTGCTTTAATGGCAAACATGGCTAGAAAATAGAAAAGCGACACGCTTTCCCGGTGAAACTCAGTTTGTAACTATTGAGTTTTCTACAGTTATGTATGTAGCAACGTCGTGAAAGTTCAGCTTTTGATTGTTGATTTGCCGAATTGTTTCACTCCGTAAACATATTTTCAATCTGATATGCGTCAGAACAGTGAAAACTTATTATAAGTTAATACATGCAATATTTCGAAAAGTGGCTTCAATTTAATTAGCTTTGAGTCGGAACAGAAGTAATATCAGCATCAACGCATGGGGATAAAATTGCAATTTTGAAATTAAAAACTGAATTTTCTAGACTGGTTCAAGCTGAGGAAAATAATGTGAAACTGAGTAAATGGGGTAGAAAAGAAGTCATGGCCTCTATTTGAAGCAACAGAAATATTTAATTGTAACCAGTAAAACCAGATTTCCGCCTTTAATTGGAATTGAACGAGTAGAGAATATGCAAGCAATGATTTATTCCACCGATCCGTTTTAATAAATGAAACCGAAACTTTCAATTAAAAGCTGACCTCAATCTGCAGCTCTCTTGAATTCGTATGTCATGCAAAAGCCAATTATTATCAATTCATTTAATAAGCAGGTAGATATTTGAAATTTTTCCTTGGCCTGGCTAAAGTGTCTATTTCGGCCAAAAAGCTGGAGTTTTTACTCGCTTTCTGGTCGGTTCTCATAAAATAAGCCCATTCTTCACGGTTTTCCATTCCCTTTGTGGTGGTTACCTTTCGCTATCAATCGGTAACGCAATTTGTTGCCTTCAAAAGCAAATATACGGACCACTTACATCGCTAACGCCCTTGTACGCTTACCCCATTTCTTAAATATTTCGGTCACGTTCCGGTCGAAACCCATTCTGAATTCAGATCTTTTTCGACTGCAAAAATATATTCTAGAATAACTTGCGGTATGGTATTTTTGTTTCACCTGGGCGTTTATATATTTCTAGAGCAAAGAATCACAATGGAGGTTGTTACAGATGATGTAGTCATTTTTTTAAACTTTTTCAAGTATCTTAATAAGCGATAAAGAACACAAATTTTAATGGGGAAGATTCTCTGACTGAAGTCCACATGAAACCAGCTTAAGAGATTTGATTCGTGAAGCAAAAACTATGTACCTAATTTAAAACAAAAAAACAAGCTCTAAATAGCTTCAACTTAACTCGAATCAACTGATTAAAAATTGCTTCAATTTATCACACCATAAGACAATCTTTGTTTGGCTCAATAACAATAACTTACGTATATTGAAGCTTTAATAATAAAAATGTAATCCTCTAAATGGCTGTCAATATATGGATGAACCGATTATTATGTCTCTCTAGAAACCGTAAACTTTATTGGTGGCTCTCCTAATAGCACTATTTCCATTTTGGAAGATCCATGGCTTTATTAATGGATATCCATGAAATGTAGCGTTAGCAAAAAATCAACTAAAACTCCGTTACCAGCTGGAATTGATTTCTTCTCTAACCATTATTCGAAGGATTTGGAGTTTTTCTATCAAAGAGCTGTGATTTAAGGTTCCAGAGAAAGCTTTTTAGACAATTCAGGAAATGTTCTCAAACGATTGTATTTTACTGTTGTAATAAAGAGCAATTATTCAAGATTAAAGAGAGCAGTGCCATCATCAGACTATTACTCAAACATAATCCCGTCAAGTCTTATTAGAAGGCAAGTGCTGAAGGAAAATATTTGAATAAACCTTTCGGAATGTTGGCAACATAATTGAAATCCGAGCAATTTCATCTGCTCCTGTGCCCTGATACTAATTTCGAGACGATAAATTTATGATGGAATTTTGTCTTTGTCTATCATCTTTTTACGACTCAGTTATTAAGAAGTTTCTTGTCTGAAATTATTGTTAAGCATGCCTCGAAAACGACAATTACGCATTTGATTTGAAATTCTTCATGTGTTAGTCTAGTTACTTTAATTTCGAATGTGCTGCTAAAATAAAAATGATAATGTACAACAAAAGCATGCTATTTGCTCATGGGCATATTTGGCTGTATTTCGAGACTAAAAAACATATAAATGTTTGATAAGTAATTAGAGATACATTAGTAAAATATATTAGTTTGGTGCAAAATTTGAGCATACAAATAGATAGATTTTCAGGTAACTTGCGAGGTAATTAACAAAACACCAAAATATCTAGTTTTTGCATCAATCTTAGCATATACATATAATTCATTTTTCTTCGTCTTTCTTTCTTTTGTATTTCTTGCCACCTTTCAATTGTTACCTACTTGCTCTTCCGTGTGGTAACTATTGCTTTGATTAGCAATTTCTCTCTCTTCTTCTTGGTCCATTTTCTTTTAATATTTCTTGCCATCATTGTGTTGTTCGCTTTTCTTGTCTGAAAGTATTATTTCTTCTGGGTTGTAAATATTTATTTCTTCAACAATAGTCACAATGCGGAAGGAAGGAAGAACTCTTCTAGAGAAGGAAAGGGAACGGAGCAAATGGTGCAGCAAGACACACAAACGAAAAATGAACAAAAAAGAGGTTAGAAAATATGCATTGAGGAAGCACCAGATCAGTCGAGATAGCACAGAAAAGGGGATTAGAAGCAGAAACACAAAGAAGCGAACCAAAGAAAAAAGCAAATGATCAGAAAAACCATACAGATTTGTTGCACGCATTGTTGAAAACATTTGAACGAAGAATAATTTTTCAACATGCTCATCAGAAATATTACAGTAAAAGAGTCTAAATGAGAAAGCAGCACAGAAAAGGGGACGCTTAAAAACATTTTCTGGTAGAACCGTATGAAAAATATTGAAAAAAGAACCACAAAGCTTCACATTTGCTTTAATAATTACGAAACATTTGTATTTATTATTTGTTTTACAGGCAACGGTCGTGACCATTTGAGTTTCTATAGAACTTACTAAATCACCGAAATGTAATAGGAAGAAAATAACTTAAGCCAAAGATAATTTACAAATAAGAACCAAATTTGACCTCAAATTGATGTTTAAAAATTCCCACTGCTAGGAATTTTTTTTTCATCAATGGTTTTTTGGCTCATTTAATTATTTTTCGACGCAGTAGTTTGTCTGTTTACTAAGTTTTGGTTTTGCTTGCAATCCTGTTTTCTATCCTTTGACAACTCGATTAAAACATTGCTCATGAGACAATTTTCTATTTATTCTTTGGTCTATATTTCCTTTCTGTCTCCTGGTATCATTTTGGTTTTTGCTTTCCTCTTTAAGGAACATGCGTCCTGTTGTAATTATTGTTTTAGTTATAAAATTATCAATCTACTTCTTGGCATAATTTTCGTTTAAATTTACAGCTTTTTTCATGGTGTTCACTTTAGTCTTTCTTCTTTTCGCTTCCAGACGCAGAAAGCAAACATCAAAAAAATCAACGAGAAACATTAATAGAAGGTCCAAAACACGAAGAAGAAAAATGTACCTTATGCAAAATTTTAATCGGTAGCGGAGAAAACAGTATTATAATCCGAAGCACAACGAAGGGAAGAAAAATAGAACTGCGTAAACGAAACATGAAAAGTGCAGGAATTGTTTCCAAAAACCATTCAGATTTGGTAAATGGAACGTTGAAAAAAGAAGACTTCTTAGAAATGCAATTACAAAACATAATTTTTTTGGACATAATTGGACCAGAGATGTCTCGCAGAAGAAACGCTCAAACAAAATGACACATAAAAATTTAAACACACATAAAAAACCTAAACCAAACTTACCATTATTCAGTGATACTTCTAATTTTCAGCAAGCGTTTGTGCCAAGCACAGCAAATATATTCCAATCGTGAAATTAATATGCAACATAGATTTTAAAATGCGTTCCGAAGAAAAAGTACAGCAAAATGAGAACGACCTGGAAATCACACGTGTTCGAAGCAAAGAAGGGACTAAAATAAAACATAAAAAGTTTGAAGGAGTAAGAAGCACAGACAAGATGCCTGAAAAATACAATTCTTCTAATCTTGTTTACATGTATTGTTGTTGGTCTTTAACAAAAATTGAACGATTACTATGGAATAAGTTGTCACTGTTGATGCTATCGATCCCAATATTCCAAAATTCACCTGAAAAAATCCTCCAGCATGCACGCTGACTTTGTGGGATTTACTCTGTTCTAGAAGCAATCGCAATTGCTTTTCGACGTGTATTTTCGTTTCCGAACTCATATTTGAAGGCACACTGTTCAATAGTTGATAGCAAATTTTTGTAGTTCTAGTTCCTTCTTCAGCTAGTTGTTCTCCTGCCCAAGCGGCAATTGCACCTTGACCCTAAAATTATAAATAATTTTGTGACTATGCAATTTTACAATATAAGTGGAAAAATCAACCAGACTTTATTTTAAATACCACGCTTGCTGTAATTCACAATATTTCTTCATTGACGTGAATAGAATTTAGAATTGCTTGAAGTTTTACCATGCTCATCAGCATCATAGGAATAATATTTCAGTTGAAGTCATTTATTTATATTAAATAGGTCGCAACAGCAAAGCAACTTTCCATATAATCGTGAATGTAGCAAATAAACCAGTGTTTCTTCTTTGTTGTTGCCTAATATTTTAACGATTTTTTTTTAGTTTTAATCTGCTCTTTGCTTTTGAAATGTATATTCCCACTTTAAAATGAACTAAATAGTTAAATAATGTAATCAACTTACAAACACAATTAAACCAGCAACTCCGAATATGTAAACGTGTGTATGTATTACTTCCGTACTGAGTTTGGTCCTTAGTAAAATAATCATGCCGAAATCCCATAAAATAAGCACATTTAAGGCCAACAGCACGAATGCCATCAACGGCGTGAATGCATTATTGAAGTCATCCAGAAGGTTACATATATTATTATGGTGTTTCGTAATGAATCTCATATCGTTTATAATAACGCTATTTATAATTTTTCCAGTGAAATAAAAATTGGCCAATATTCTGTCAGTTAGGAATGAGTTTGCATTTTCAAATATTTCTTTGATATAATGAATAATGCACGATAAAAGACCGATGGTTAAATTAAAGCACCAGTATTCCGTACTCAGTGCGATTGGATACTTAACTTTGCCCGCTTCGTATTGCAAAACTATAGCAGCAATGTTGAAAGGAATGAAGATAATTACCAGTACATAAAGAATCGATAGCCATCTGGAAAATTTTGTGCTGGATTTTGCATTTCTTAGTTTGTTTCTCAGGATGAACGTCAAATCGAACATATCAACATTCCTTTGAACAGTCGCAATGCAAATAAAATTAGTCATTGCTATTAAGATAAAACCAAAATAATCCAAAAATTTCATAGGCGGCTCCGTGATTTTCACAGTTGAGTAATAAGTTTTGTTTTTGTCAATCGACGGGTAAATAAGTGCAATTAGATGAAACATTAGGTTGCACAGTTGAACCAGCCATTTACACTTTTTATGCCGAAGCAGTTTTACTATCCAAACTACAAATTTCAGTGGCGTTGGATCAGATTTGTTGGACGAATACTCAAAATTAATATCCATTGAAAACTAAGGGCTAATAACTCTGATCTAATGTAACTTTCCAAAAGCGATGGACTTTCAATGCGTTTCTTTATGTGTCGATTACAAATGCCATATTTAATATTACGTGTAATATATCAAGGGAGTTGTCTAATTTAAATCAGAATGCTAACCAGTATTTCATCTAAACTGCATAATTATCATTAACTGATCGGTTCAATATAGACCGGGCTCTGATGGTGGGCGCACGCGGTTATTCTTTATTGAATTGGCAAATTAAAAGCACATTTGCTTTTAAAGCATCGAAGATAAACATTTAAAGAATCTAAATTTTTCCAGACTTCAGTCTTCCATTACACTTAAAGTGTACGATCGATATTCCATCATCTGAATGGACAAACATAGTAGATGAGACACTACCATTAAATATTTTCAGAACTCAATCAAAAACATTAGCAAAAGAGCAAGAGAAACGTAAAAGACTTCTTCTTCTTTGTCAACCATTGTCCATCCACTCCTGGATGTAAGTTTCTGTTGTGTGATAATATAGATATCGGACGGTAGCTTTCAACATTTGTTTTGTCTCGTTTTTTGAATATTGGGAGTTATGCCAATCTTGTGGAATCTTTTCTCCGTTTATTATTTTATTAAATGGAATCTTCAGTATTTGTTAAATTTTTCAGCATCTCTGCAGTATTCCTGTTCTCTCCTGCATATTTATTGTTTTTCATCTGACTGAATGTCATTCTTATTTCAGAGTTATTTATTTCTGGCATTTCCTCTGCGTCGATGTTAAGTATAGTTCTTTCAGCTCTTCGTTGTTGTATGCTGGTCGAGTAGAGCTTGC
>NW_026017110.1:17871409-17874247 GCF_020466585.1 Dendroctonus ponderosae | reverse complement strand
TTCCGATGGTTGTTCCTGACCTTTATATCGTCTTGTTGATATTTGTCACACGATTGCTTGACGGCCTTGACCGCAATACCACCTCGTATGGAATGCTATTTAATCGATGTATGCCTCTAACTGTAAACACCACTATCACCGCGACTAGAACACGTCTACTCACATCGACAGCTATATGTGAACTAAGGATAATATGAAAAGAATCTGTAAACGACTGTGAATACATGGTACGACATTTAATTCTCTTCGCCAATGTGTTTTACTAACTTTAGAACATTAGATTAAAATAGAATCTACAATCCTTCAGGTTTCCATAGAAAATGCTGATGATTCGTTATAAAATTTCTAATTAAAAAACGTATTGTGAGTTGGCTTCAGAACGTTGATTGATCTGCCAAATGTTTTCAGTTTAACTTTCAAACTCAGTGTGAAATAGTGAAAGTTTTCTACTAATTTAGTTTTTCATATTTCTTATACTTCGATCACAATTGCATAATTTTAGTCAATTGATATCTCACGACCCGGTCCAATTATAAACCATCCCCCTAAATGTAATAGTAAGTGTATTTCTGTCTTTTTGCTTAAAATAAACAAATTATTCAAATCATTCAAGGTATCAAATCTCGGAAAATCTGGAAAAACGGTCTACAGTTTGTGTTCTCTATGCATGAAATAACCAAATTATTAAAATGAATGAAGTTATCAAAAGATCCAAAACTAGAAAAATCAGGAAAAACAGTCTACGCTTAAGTCGAGAGTGATGCAGTTCGTATACATGCAAACAATATCACTCTAGGAAGTAAATCTTATCCAACAGCAGATTAACAAAAATACATGCTAGAAGAAATATATGAAAAATTATAGATACAAATTTAAAATTCAAAAATTAACTAATTAATCACTAATTGGATTCCCCATTTTTTCATTATGGTTTCTTGGGTAGATTTGTACAAATCTTCTCTTGTTTACCTTAGGGATTAAATTAGCACAAATCAAAGAAGAACTAACTTACCATCACAATTACAGCTGATATGGAACAAACAATAAATATGGGCGTCTGCGAGTTATCTTTATTATCCCCAAACCTCAAGCCAACCAAAATCATCAATCCTATAGCCCATAAAGCTATTACATTCATGGACAACAATAACATAGCCAAAAATGCTTTAAATCTGCTATTCAAAGTGTCTATTACGTTGCAAATATTATTATGGTGTTGGGTAATGAAATTCAGATCCTTTAGAATAACATGTCCAGGTCTTCTTTTGGTGTTGAAATGAATTAACATTTTCAGCTCCAGGAAGTTATTCAAATTTTCCAGTATTCCTTTCATGTAATAAATGATAGAAGAAGTAATGGCCACTGTCAATGTGAAACACCAACACTCTAATGCGGCTGCCATGGGATATTTCACTGAATTTCCTTCAAACTGGTAGGATATAAGACCAATATTAATCGGGATGAACGCCAATGCCAACACTTGTGCCACCAATAAGACTCTGGATATATTTTTGTTGAATTTTGCATTTCCCAGCTTATTCCGCAAAAGAAAAATGGCATTGAATAATCCGGTGTTGTTTTGAATAATCGCAAAACAGATAACATTAGTCAAGACTATCAGCAAAAATTCCAAAAAATCTATACATTTCAAAGAAGTTTCGCTAATACGCACCTTTGCATAAAACGCCTCATTTTTATCGAGTCTAGGAAAAACGAACAGAAGAACATGAAGAATTGTGGCACATATCTGGATCATCCATCTGCACTTTCTATGCTTAACCAAAAAGACCACAAATTTAAGCGGAATGGGATCGGATTTATTGTATGGGTATTTTGGATTCGAAAATGTCTTCATTTTGCTGAAACTAAATTGGGAATGCCTGATGGCTTTATTAAGCAACTTGGCCGAACTCAATTAGTGTAATATTTTCCTGTAATTCTCGAAGTGAGTATAGAAATATAGTTACAATGCAATAAATCAATAGCCATATCTAATTGGGATCGGGCTTTTTGATGTAGGAACTGCCAAAGCTATAAATTGTTTTTCGCACGGCTCGTATTAAGTGTGATGAATTTCTATAATGAGCAATGGGGTTAGACATTTTTTAGACTTTTTAATTACACACAATTAGACTCACTAATTTATAGTCTTTCAAGAGCTACATATGACATTAAAATCGCATCAAGACCAACAGAGCAAACAAAATTTAAGCTAGAGATTAATTAAAAATTTAACTATAAGATTAATTAAAGAAGGTTCGTTCATTGGCAGAATTGTTTTTATCTTTATGAAAATGGAGAGCTTTGAGACCTTCTCCTCGCAGACTATAAACATCTTAAATTACTACCATCTGATTTGAAAGAGTAGTTCATTATTATAGAGCCACAATCTGCTGAAAGTCATTGGAGTGCTATCTGAGCCCCCTAAGCAGCTAAGACTTAATGCCGAAAATTAACTGACATCAAGAATATAAGATAGTGTGAAAAGAGCTACTAAACCACACCAACATCAAACACAAATTTCCTGCAACGATGAAAAACGAATAGACAGATTCTGAGATGAAGGAATGAAAATGAGTGATGGAAAGAAACAGGGAACTAATAGAAATATCAAATTTACAATGGTAAATTGCTCTCAATATCATTAACAATTGAATTAAATTTTTACCTTTTCTCGATTACCTTCGATTATACTCAAATTACATTTAGGAATGTTTTCCGGGCTTTGAAGCCGTGGTCTATTGGAATTTCTTCCTGACGTTTCGTCCACAACTGCGGTGGACATTTTCAAAGGCGATGAGGCAGTGGGCGAAGTGATCTCCCGTGCTTTCCGACTAA
>NW_026017110.1:17837531-17871359 GCF_020466585.1 Dendroctonus ponderosae | reverse complement strand
AAATGTCCACCGCAGTTGTGGACGAAACGTCAGGAAGAAATTCCAATAGACCACGGCTTCAAAGCCCGGAAAACATTCCTAAATGTAATCTGACCGGCCGTGAAAGCCTTCATAGTCTGATATACTCAAATTATTTAATATTCTAATTGACGAAATTTGGGTCATTTAGACGGCCAATCAAAAAATCGAGAAGTTTAGAATATATTTATTCAAATTCCCAATTACAAACATTTTCTTTTCTATATATCTTTGGTGAAAATTTTCAGTGGCACCCAAGTGTAAGCAAACCATAATTTCTTGGCAGATATTTTCTCGCAAAACAATATCAGCTTCTCAGATTCAGATTAAGATTACGTATTTAAACGGTGTGGCTCCTTTCTGAAAACGCTTCCTTTCTGAAAGCGACTCGAAATAATTTATTGGTTGAAATTTTTTACGCAGACGTAACCTCCTGGTTCTTCATAATTGAAGACTGGATCTAATGATCTCCTCGGTTTTGACACTCAAGCCATTGAAACCAAAATAAATAAATAAAAATAACTTAAATTTAGTAGTATCAAAAAATTAAATAAATCAAATTATTTATTGTTGAAAACTATTATAATTCCAGTTTGAGCTAAAATCAATAATATTTACAGTATGGATTTGAAATTGTTTTTCTAGTTTTCAAATTCTCAAGCTATTACATTCCCGCAAAGCAAAAATTTGAAAAACCGTTACATAAATTATTGAAGTCAAAAGGTGCTTAGTGGAAAGAGTATTTGTTCATTCTCAATTTACATCAAAATTGCAATAAAATATATTGCCAAGGCAACAAAAAAAAATCATACAAATTGCGCCAATTCCTTGGACGAATTAATACAAATTTTAATCGTATTTTTATCCATTAAAATTGTGTAATTTCCAGTTGCACAGAAACTTTTGCTGAGTGCGACTATCCAGATGCAGGAATAAAAATGCGTCAGTTCAGCACTCCATAGTATATTATAGAAAAAAAATGAAAATCCATAATTAAATTGAAAACGTTAATCGGTGCTTAGTTCGGTAGAAACTGAAGGATGATTATTGTGTAAGTAGCAACTGAAGTAGCAATTGATCCAAAAATTCTGTAATCTAACTGGAAGTAGCCACCAGCATGCAGTCGGATATTGTGTGCTCTGCTTTGATCTAGCAGCAGGTTTAATTGCTGTTCGAAAATATTTCCATCCAATGCGTCAAGATCGCACGGAAGAGCATTTAACAGCTGGAAACAAATCTTCGTTGTTCGATGACCTTCATCAGCTAGTTGCTCTCCAACCCATGCTATTAGAGCTCCTTCACTCTGAAATCATCAAAATCTGAAAATGTTTTTTCGGTTTATCAGTTTTCTCATATAGAAAGTGTTTATTTGGGTGTTATAACGTTTGCTTTAAAAAATATTTCAGTTTATTTGCAATAATGAATGTTGCTTAATTAGAAATTAATTTTTAGAAGCATACTTCCAACTTAAACTAACAGGTTTTAATTTGCCATTTGATTTTTCACCGAATATTTTTAAATAGAACAAATTCCCTTAGTTTAACTAGAATTCTGTAATTATTGTGTGTATTTCTAACCTTTCATCAGGGCATAAACTTACAAGTGATATAGCAGCTCTGAACGATAAACTAAGGTATGCGGTAATACATTGCTCGGTCATTCCTGCAGAAACAAGCATAGACAACTTAATAATTAGAACTACGCTCCATAAAATCGTCACATTGATGCACAGAAATGAAACCGTCAAAAGCGCTTTAAATTTCATATTAAATTTAATCACCATATTGCAAAAGTCATTATGATATCGTAGTATGAATTTCAAATTTTCCATAGCACGATGTTGGTAATTAAGCTGGGTTGTTGGTAACGAAATGCTGTTTTTTGTTTTCACTGCAATATTTCGGTATTCCTGTTCGAGCAAATAATTGTTCATATTCCCCAATATCTGTTTTATTCGATGGAAACAGTACATTATCGTGCATATATTCATAGCGAAACACCAAAACTCGATATTATGGGCTACTGGATATCTAATTGCAGAAGTGAATTCAAACTGCAGGAAGGAAAAAATAGCATCTACGATACCCAGGAATATTAGGAACCATATTGTGAAAGTTCCACTACTGGAACTTGTTGATGGCTTAGCGTTTCTGCTGTTTTCCTGCAGATAAAACATCAAATTGAATAACTCAACATTTCTGTGGATCCAGGCAAAACTCATAAGATTGGTCACCAGTAGTATGCAAAATGTCATAATGTCTACTACTTGCAGGCTTGCCTCTGTTATGTGCCATTGTGGATAAATAATTACAGTTTTTCCAAAAAAGCCATATAGAAAAATGTCCAAATGCAAGATGGCAGTGCAGATATGAACCACCCATCGGAACTTCTGGTGATTTATTACAAAAGCTAAACCTTTAATAGGTAACGGATCGGACTTGGAATGTTTATATTTGAATGTATGGAGATGTGCCATGGTTGGGGGGCGGTTGAAACTATGAAACTGACGAAAACACACAACAAGCGCATTTAACAAGTAGATATTATTAATTACTGTTGACAACCCGACCGTTTAATTAAATTTCCTGAAAAAGATAAGCTATGAAATATATCGGAAAATTTTCGACTTTATAATTTTGAATGGTTAGTGTGTTTGGGTTAGCAAGGTTTAAAAAGGTTTTATTGCATGATTTTCATTCAATAAAACCGCCTGACATTATTGAAGATTTCGCAATTTTTGACCGGGCTAAGAAGGTTACGCAGTTATTAGCCGGTCGTTTTAGTTTCATAAAGTCGGTCAAATGATTACCAACTATTTATACCTTTTGAACTGTCCTTTCAGTTACGCATCTTAAGAAACTAGGCGTGGGTAATTCTGCATTTTTAGGAGAGGCTTGGTGCGGTAACCCGTTGCTGGGAAAATGTTGATGACTTTTTCTTACATGTTTTTAGATTTATTTTAAGGACTATTTATTAACAATTTTCTAAAGTTTCAATTAAAAATGCTGCCGAACGTAACGTATTTTCCGTGAAAAATTATGAAATAAATTTCGAATCCTTGGTAGCGTTGTAAAAAGTGTTGAAATCCCTTTCCAGCGTCGAATTTGGAACAAAAAATCAAATCATTTTCCATTAAAAAGAAACAACCGGAATAAGCGAAAGTTTATAACAGTTTATTTGGAAATCTCGTCACCTCAATTCCTCTGAAGACTGTGGAGTTTGTTAAAAAAATGTGGTTTTATAGGTTTGAGTGCTTTTTTTGCTTTACTTTCTACTCAAAAACCCTCTATTTTGTAAAGTTTCACTTAAAAATACTGACAAACTGGAGGTCTTTTACCCGAAAAAATACAAGATAAATTTATAGCTTTGTAAAAATAAAAAATAAAAACTTTTTCCGTTTTTCACCAAAAACCATAAAGGTTTTCTCCAAAACCGATCACAAAACTAAAAGTTTTTAATCGAAAACGCAAAAAACTATTGCCTTTGCCTTTGCAGCTTCGAATTTGGCACACAAACCAAATATATTTATTCAGTTTTTTACCGACAGTAATTAAAATTATCTTGAAAAAAACGACCAGGGAGCAAAATTTTTGACCAAATTTTCAGGGCATTCTAGTTTTAACAAAGTTGCCATTAAGCAATTCTTTCTACACAAAAATCGCATTATCATTTAGTTAAAATACTGACAATTTTCAGGTATTTGCTGTAAAAAAAATTATAAGATATATTTTATTGGAACACACGCCTCCTTAGCCGCTTTGCAAACATTTTTGGAAAACTTTTTGCAGCTTTGAATTCTTGGCAAACCCTTAATAATTAATTCTGGGTATTTTTCCAAAAATATTTCCTCGAACTGAAAAAGCGAAAGTTTATCATAATTTATTTGAAAACTCTTGGAAACTGGAGTTTCCAAAAGTTTCCAACACTGTTACTAAACGGAAAAACCGGCTTTTCCTAAAGTTTTACTTTAAAATACTGGCAAACTGAATGTTGTATGCGAAAAATCAAGAGATACAAGAAAACTCGCCGCCTTTCTTTGGACTCACTTATGTTGCTGGGCGAGTCTAGATGACTTTTTTTAGTTATTTGAACAAAGCAGTAAAACGTTACTCGGAAAAAATGTTGATGACCTTTTTTTAGAGGTGCAAATTCCAGCCTCGAGTCTCGTAAATCTTTAATAAATTACATAATTTAACTCATTAATCGATGAGTTCTAACTCGTTAATTCACAGAACGGTAACAACTCAATAGTGCAACTCAACACAGTGTTACCCAGGCCTATAAGAAATTTAAAAAAATAATTTTTAATATTTTTTATCACAATATTTGACTTTAAGGTGCCTCTGTACACAATGTACCAGGTTCACAAGACTTATTAGAGACCAATTTCTTGAATTTTTCCAATAAGAAAATATAGTTAAATTTCCTTTGCTGGACAATTGCATAATTTGTAATTATTTTCGCCAAAGCAAATAGAATCTATTAATGCGGAGTTCAACAGTCATTTGGCGCAAATTTACACATGATTTATAAAAATATTAAATTTTTCTGCAATTATTTAAAACCGTATATAAAAAATTCACTAATGTTAATGCAATTAACTTCTCTTCTATAGTTCGTTTCATCTATAGTTCGACATCAAAAGAATAGTGGTTCTTTTTTTAGGTAATAAACTTCAAAATTTGTATGTAAAACTTTATTTAATGTTCATATTAAATGGGATTTTTGTTTTTTAGTTTTAAGATTTTTTTTTCATTTCTTATGCTCAGGTAAATAAATTGCCTCTATAGGGTGCCATGGCATTGTAATAAATGGTTTAATAAATAAATAAATAAAAATATCGACAAAGTCATCGTCATAGCTTGAAAAATCTTCAAAAATTTCGGAGAATCGCCAAATGTCTACCCATCTCACAAAAATTACTCACGAAAATTGACCAGATCCGGAAAAATGTGATGTATTTTACTGGACTAAGTTCAGATTCGGCTGGTCGATTGTCGCAAAGCTCGAAAGAGTTTAAAATCGACCTTGTCGCCCTGATTTTATTTTCTGAATAAACGTTATAATTTTTTTTTAATTTTATTGTTTTTGCTGTTGCAGATTGTAATTAGCAGGCAAACAGTTGATGCGAAAGCGGCAGTTTTAGATCCGACGCTTCATGAGTTTTTCTTCGTCTTTTTCTTACTTATTAACCCAATACAAAAATACTATCAGCTCTTAAGTGACAGGGAGATTTTACTTACACTGTTTCAATGGACTTTGCATAAACTTTATTAGAATGTTTCTTAGTTACAAAATCGCAAAAATTCAATTTATTATTATTCCTTTAGCAAAAAAAAAGATAGCAGAAACCTAATTTATTTCTTCAAGTTATTCTCTAATTTAAACTTGACCCTCTGGATTCCAGACGCTGTGGCAGCCAAATTTTTTGCGGCATGTTGCAGTATGTTAGCTAAATATTATAATGTCTTTTATATGTTTTTTCAACTTTTGGGAAATAAATAAAACTTTTTGTATTAAGTTTTATGTATTTAACCTATTTAAGCAGAAATTGAATGATCACAATCGAGTAAGTAGCAACTGTGGAAGTAATCGATCCTAAAATACCAAAATCCAGTTGAAAACTTCCTCCAGCATACAATCCAATTTTTCGAGATCGACTTTGATCCAACAGCAAATACAGTTCTTTTTCAATGAGTTTTCCATTTGCAGAAGATAAGTTAATAGGTAAACTGTGTAGTAAGGAGAGGCAAATCTTTGTTGTCCGGTATCCTTCTTCTGCCAGTTGTTCTCCGACCCAAGCGGCTAAAGCTCCCTGACCCTAGAAAAATACAATATTTCAATTACAACTAATGGTCTGCGTAAAAATACCAACTTGAAACAATTTTAGTAACTTAACAGTAAATATGGAAAATAATCATCTAATAATCCTTTAAAAATTTAAAAAACAATGTGGAAGCGACCAGGGTTAAGTAGTCCATTATACAGTTTCCACAGTTAAGTTTAAAAATTGTTAAGTTTTTTGGTCATTTCTTAAGGAAACTAGTTATCAAAACCCAGGACTTACAAGCGCGAGAACAGCACCTAATATCAATCCAGAATATACGAAGGAAGAAGGTAGATTTATTTCGCTAGTAGTGAATTCCATGTCAAACTTAATAACCATCACTATGTTCCATAAAATCGTCGCATTAATGCATAAAACCAGCAATACCATCATGGGTTTGAACTGATTATTGAACTGATCCAACGTATCGCAGAAGTCATTGTGAATAGTGACAATCAATTTCATATTTTCCAGAATATCATATTCGCTAAAAAATCGTTCGTTTGTGGAATGCTTTTCAACGAGGACTTTAGAATCCTGTTCAGCTAAGAAGTTGTTTAATGTTTGGAGAATGTATTTTAGTAGACCGAAAACACAAATCATCATGGATATATTCATAGCAAAACTGCAATACTCAATGCTAAAGATGAAGAGATATTTGAACTCACTTATATCGACTATAAGTAATAATAAAATTATATCAGTGGGGATCAGCACCATTAGGAGCGGAGGAATCAGCCGATTAGCTATTATGTTGTTTCTGCCAGGCCTTTTATTGCTGAGTTTCTTTTGATAGGAAAATATTGCATTGAATATATCGATATTTTTATGGACATATGCCAGGCACATAATATTCGTTGTCACCAGCAAAGCAAATGTTATAAAATCTACAGTTTTTAAACTTTCCTCGACGATGTGCATTCGTGCAAAAAACCACTGGGATTTTTCGACTTGTCCCCAGATTAGTATAGTTAAATGAAGGCTGACCGCACATATTTGGACTATCCATTGAATTTTCGAATGCTTGAAGAAAAAAACTAGACATCTGACGGGTATCGGGTCGTATTGTGTGTACGGATAGCTATTAATATAAGAATAATCCATCGCTTGGACGAGGCGGAAAAGACACTAAACAATGCGGATAGTTTTTGGAAATTAAGCCAATTAATTGAACTAATGATTAATTTCAGGACTAATATTTGTTTGACCAGCAAACTATAACCAATTTGGAATTAATGAATGTTTGTTCACGGACGATATCCTGGATAGTTGATGGTTTCCGGTCATTTGGAATTTATTCTCATACCAAAAATAATCATAATAAAAGGCAGATCTGAAACTCGCAAATTTTTCAAATGCACCTTGTAACTACAAGCATATATTTCCAGGCCAGTCGCCTGTATTGTGACCATGATAAGGAGTGAGATGGCAAGGGCGGTCGTCAAGAAAGACACGACGTATTTTTCTGATTTTTTCATTGTACGAGGGCTGTTAGTGAAATTTTGGAGTATATCCGCGCAGAGTCCATCGCCATTAGAATGAATGTTTTAGCGTCCTGTTATGCATAATTTCAGTGTTTGCCAATTTTTAAAACACAGCTCGTATTCGACTTACATGAAAAATTTGGATTTGGATGAAAAACACGTAGAAGATCTAAGCGATGGTGGTGAAAATACGAATAAATAGGACACGCAAATAGAAAATGTCTAAATTATTTCGTCGTTAATATTAGCCGAAAGAAAAGGAAAACCACCAGAGTAAAATCAAATATAAGGAAGAAATGACAAAAGTCATATTATTTATAGAAAATTTGCATAGCCTTGCAAGCCTTGTTTTTAAATTAAAGGAAAATTAAACAACATTAATTCCATAAAGCGAGATTCATATTGTGATGAAATCAATAATAATAAAAACAAAATTTAGAGATGATAATAAAAAATGCAATACAATGAAATAATATCGGGCTGTTTGCTATTTCATTTCCGTATGATTTTCTTATTAACTGTTAAGTTATGAAGAAGAGTTTTCAAAAATAGAAAATTTTTTAATGGTTTTGTGATTCAAAATTATTATCTCTACCCAACTTGCACAACAAATTTGATTGGAGGTGTAAATATTTCCTCGTTTTCATTAGGTTAATAAAATTTTAACCTCGGGTTACCGTTTACGGGAACCTTTTACATCTGATAAATGTTTGAAGGAAACCCTGTTTTATTTATGTCCCAAGCAAAAGTATTGATCTTGGTTTATTGCAAGACGCAAGAGTACTGCGCAGTGTGGACTCACGTTTACAATGTTTCACCCTTAAATGATTATCGCAAAGTAAAAAATCATATAAATCTACCATGAGATAATCAATATAAATTAATTACTGTTGTTTATGTACACCAGCTCGATTTATTTAACCAGCAATAAATCTTTTATTTTAAAATTATATTTTACTTGAGTTCACTTTGTACTACTACTTTCTTTTGTACTTTTGTGTTTTGTAACACGATCGAAACTAAAATAAATAGTTTAAAATTTAAATTTTACTGAACAAACGAGATATTGAGAAATAGGATATTGAGTCAAAATAATAAAAATAGAAAAAGCTTTTTGGTTTCAGCAGTAAAATAATTAAAAGCATTGTGAGTGAGGTCACTCACAAAATTAGAAAAGTTTTGTTTCCAAGGCGATATTTTTCCTAATCTGCAAATTGCAAGGGCTGTTTCCATTCAAAAAACCCGGTATGTTTGGTTTTTTGACCTGAGATAGCATTTGACTGTGCGACTTGACTCTGTAACTAACACTGGATAAACTACAACTATATCAATGTTTTCAAACAGCATCTGATTTATTGAAATATTTTTTAGTGAACAAAGAACAAAACTGTTTTGGTTCATGTGGTTTTGTCTACACAATAAAACCTTCAGTACAGTATGGCTTAAATATCGACGCTTAAACCGCTAATATTTCCGATGCATATTAATGATCTGGTGGGCTCTCATAATTACTCGGTTTTTATGTTATTTGCGGACGATACAACTATGATACCAAAAACAGTTATGCAGACGAACAAATTTTAGTTTTGAAGAAAGTTACTCAAAGTACTACAATGATTTAAGAGAACCCAACTTAAAACAAAAAAAAGGCAATAGTAATCTGTTCGGCGATTCAATCAGAGAAATATCGAGCATAAATTTGTCTGAGTTTCAAGTGAACAAATCCTACATTAAACTGGCCTGGGTATGGGCCATGGAAACGATAAGCCGGTTAAACTACATGGATGATTGCTGTAGCGCATACAAAAACTTAAAGATCTAAAACATCCAGGTGTTCACTTGTTGCTGTGTTTAATGTTGGCAAGAAAACATGTCAACGAGTATGAACTCTGGTTAAAGTGAAAACATGTCTCATACTTCCATCCAATAAACAAATTATAAACGGGTGACTGCAACATGCGTTAGGATAAATATTTCTATTCTTTGGAAGGCTGTTTGAGCAACTCTTTTTAGAGCTATTATATAACTGTTGATTAATCTAAACTTTTTGTACGCATTTAGTCATGTGAAGCAACAAGAATAAACCATTTATCTATCTATCTAGCGGTTTTTTGTGCTGGTAATGCTCTAACCTTTGCCGTTCTAATGCATTACATATAATTGCGCGCCTATCAAAGGCATAATTTAATAGCTCCAATTAATATGAAATTGTCCAAAGAAGATATGGATTACTATTCATTACTGTTGCTTTCTTATCGCGCCCGTTATAATTTATTGCCCGAATCTATCTTAGTCATTGCACAGGTTGGTATTTATGATCGCATAACCCTTCATAATGAGTTTGGCTTAGACAAATAGCTCCT
The DNA here is from genome assembly GCF_020466585.1 of Dendroctonus ponderosae. Taxonomy (NCBI): domain Eukaryota; kingdom Metazoa; phylum Arthropoda; class Insecta; order Coleoptera; family Curculionidae; genus Dendroctonus; species Dendroctonus ponderosae. The sequence continues at coordinate 17,861,667 of NW_026017110.1, read as the reverse complement.
GATTACCAGTTCTCCGTTATTGTAATCACTTTACACAAAAAGGATTAGCTAGGAAAGTGTCAACTTGTATATTTTTTATCCTATGGCCTTTACAAGCACCATGGTAAACTTTAACAAATGACTGTGTAAATATGTACTTAGACTTAAAAGCTTCTGCCTTACAGATCCGCGAAAGTTTTCCAATTCTAAGTTTTCGAAAGTTATGCTTTGTGAAGCACGTGTTGTTTGATTTAGTTAATATTTTACGTTATAATTTACATACATATTAAATATAGTTGCGCAGTTTTTAGAAAACATGTCACTGAGTATTGTATTTCCTTTCTCATTTGTCTTGTTTGTTTGCTCGTACGCTTCTTGTTTCAATCGTGTAACAACATATTCGTTTTTTGCATTTCTTTCTTCTACTGGTTGATTTATTTTTAAAATACAACCCGGAAAGTGGATAGTTTTGTAAATATGTTGAAAGTTAAAATTTTCAGCTGCTGTTTTGGAAATGATGTTAAGAACAACAAAGGACAGTTTGCAAAATAAATTTTTGGTCAATTACAGGTAAAAATTTGTTTAAATTAACCCATCGTCCAAATAACTGTTTACTAGCACGTATAGCACTGAAATCTGATTAAAAACAAGGATTACTAATATATTCCAAATGACTGTTCTGGTTTGTAGAATTAGTATCCTAATTCCTTCACTTTTCTTCAAAAATGTCTTAAAGTGTTAGTGAAACAACAAAGACCATTAATTGTTCAATGTGTTTGCAATTTCACCCGCCATATTTGGAAAACAAACGACGCTTGAGCAAAACATATTTGTGCGAATGGCCATCCATCATTCGACCTGTAATATCATCACTATTTCCTGGACTTAGTTAAACTACACCTTCATTATTACAAGCAACCATTTAACTGATCAGCACTCTTTACCCGTGCACATCTCTAACTTTCATCATCTATGGTTTAACAAATTCAGTGCCAAAGACTTCAGTAACTGCGGTTATTCCATCTTATTTCTAAGGCAAAATAAATTTAGGCGATTCTATATTTAAGGATAAATGGAACTGATGAACATCGTCAAAGTAGGTCTAGAGATGGGTTTTAGTGCGAGTGCTAGTGTTAAAATGCAACCGGGTCATATGTGCATTTTTGTATCGCTCGTCTGGCTAAAGTAGTAATTTTCTAAATATTCGCAGGAAGTCCACAAAAACTGCTTTTAATATTCCAAACAAAATCAACATTTTCCAAAGCGTGTTTGCTGTTAATGATATTTTTATTGGAAATGAAGCTTCCGCGTCTCTACTGCGCTAAATTTTCTTTGTAAAACAAATCAATTGCTTTTCTTGCTTAGTTGAAGTCAAAGTTTATGCATTTGATGACAAGCAATTTATTTGAATACCGTTTCAACTGATTTTCGTAATTTCTATCCAAGACAGTAATTTCCTTTTTATTAGCCCTCATATAGGAAATGATTCTCACCAATTGCAGTTCATACGCAATAACAAGATAATAGATCGGTGCGAATGTATTCTGAAGGTCAGTTTATGGAGCAACTAAGATAAATGCGCAAAATTTAATAAGCATGCAGTCAAATATTGACTTAAAAGTTAGCATGCAGCCGAATGCAATCTCTTTAAACTACTGATTCAATAACATGCATCGTAGTTGTTCAATTACTTTAATGATTAGCAATACTGATATAATTTCTTTGCTTAATTTTAACTTTTTTGGTTATGATAAGCAAAGGTCGAGTTCTGTTAAACTTGCTCATTAACGTGACTGCTTATTTAATTTGGAATGTTTCTTTCGTTATACTGGTGCTCACGTTATAGTCTCACGTTCAAAAAATATTTAGCAAGTCTCAACCACATCACGCTAAAGCCACTGAAGATTTTGTCTACTTGTACCTTTCTGAATATATTGAATTTAAGCTTTTGCTATAACTACTTTCTGTCAGTAAAGCTATTTTTTGCATATTGAAAGTAAAAATAGCAAATTTTTATTCACTTTAATTCTACGTTTGGTCCACAAGATCATGATAATACTGACAAATTGGCGGTCTCTTTTATTATTTATACAAAGTTAGGACAATTAATAATTTTCATTGACAATGGCGCAGTTTTAAACAATTAGTTACTGCGTGTTCTTGATGACAATTTATTAGCAGCGTTCTCAAGAAGTTTGCCAAGTCACTTGATGATCGTTCATTAGTGCTGAATTGAAATCTATGCTTACTAATGTACTTTAATGCATGCCTTGAAGTATTTTAAGGCTAACTGTTCTATAGAGTGTTGAAAACAAAAATTTTTGAGGAATTAGTGAGTATATAAAGCATTTGAGTTTCGTCAACAAGAATTAGTTTGAAAAATAATAAAACTCCGCTTTATCAGAGCCGACAAAGGTTTCCGATGAGAGTAGGTATTTTTCTTAATCTCATTTTTATAGAAGAAGTTTTATTTGTAAAAGCAGGTACTTGCACTAAACAAGCAAATTTATCCATTGGGAGTTTTTATTTGTTAATTTTCAGGGGCTTTATAGCAAACATTTATTCATGCAAATTTACATATGCGTTCGATAACACGTTATCATTTTTCCAGAATATTGCGTTTATGTACACAACGGGATTAGTTTTGTAAAGGACCATAAATGATTTAAAATTTTAAAAATACAATATTACTTTTGTTTGGAATAAAATCACGAATGATCACACCGGTTTTATAATTGATTGTAAGCATATTCAATTAGACGACTGTTTTTCCGACATAATAAAAGTATCAACTGATCAGCAAACTTCAGAAAATATAAAAAATAATGTTCTACCATGTTCAGCTTTATTACAAGTTTTTTTTGAGTTTCATAGCTTTGGTACTTTTGTTAGTAGTTCTTGAGCTCTTACAATTTGCATCCGTCAATATGTTTCTTATTGTAGACTCAGAAACTTTGTATATGTTGAATGGGAAGCTTAGCTCAGAAACACTTCATTGAGCCTACAAAACATGTGAAATTTTTATTTTTGATCGGCAATTTGATAAGACGCTTAAAATTATATATAATTGTTCTCCAAACGGAGTGAGGAATGCAGGGAGCTGAGTGAAAAACTCACTAGAAATTTGAGACATCTTCACCTCATTTTGAGCAGATTTTGTGCGATTACGTGCTTTAACCCGCGATATTTTTGTTATTATCGATATATATTAGAAAGCTTGTTAATTTGGAAACTAAAAAACAGGCATTTAAAATTTTTATTTAAGACCAGAAATTTCATAAGGGTGAAGGTCGATTTTTCGATCAAAACGCCTCGAATTCGAAATAATTTTCGGCAAAATGAAGCAGAGATATGCAAAAGTCACATTGAAAAACACGCTACTTCATGTCAGCAATAATCGATATTTTCGACTCACTTTTATCATTTAATGAGTGATTTCGAACTTTAACTGCCGATATTTTTTAAATTATAGACCCGCTACTAGTTACATGCAAATTGGAGAGCTTATTAGGTCATAAACAATGATTGAGCCAAAAAGACACGCATGTAAAATTTTGATTTTGGACCAGCTTCATAAGGGTGAAGAGCAAAATGACGAGTTTTGCAAAAAAAATCAAATCTAAAATTTTTCGAATTCTACATCAGAATTTTCATTAGAAGAAAGAGAGTATTTTAAAGAGCTCCTTAGAAAAACCCGCTACAAAAATCAACATTTTTTGTCGCGGTTTCTTAAAAAAAAAGTCGCTCAGAACGCTTGAAATTCTACATCAGCTTCATCAAAGTAAAGCGTGCAATGCACAAAGCTTTTTGAAAAACACGCTGAAATTAGAACAAGATTTGTATTCAAAAGTTACTTACAAATATCGATCCCATTATCAGGAAAAATGTGGCAAATGGAACGACGCGTGAGTTTGGTGTCCGTCCAACCTTTCCTTGGATTCCATATTTAATCAACATCGTGATGCTCCATAAAAGCGTTGCAATGATCGAGATCATAATCATAGAGATACAAGGCTTGAATGCTTCATTCACTTTATCCAGCAGTTCACAGAGCTTATTATGATTTGCCGTCACGTCCCTCATTTTTGCTAAGTATTTATCTTGGTATATATATGGTGCTTCTGCCGATTCAACAGTAACTATCGAGAGTTTTTGTTTGTTAAACTCTTCAACTCGCTCCAAAATAAAATTATTCAAGTTTTCAAACAGCCGCTTGATGCGATACGTATGGTATGTCATAAACGAAAGTACCAACACGAAGCAAATGTGCTCTACACCTTGCGGTATAATATATTGAATCAGTTTTGGATTATAAGTTCTATACAGTAGCAACATAGTAGATATCATCGTCAAAATCGAAACAAAATATAACAAAGCCAACGCAATTCTAAATTGTCGGCTGTATTTCGTTATGCCAAGGTTTCTTTGGAATCTATTCATATCCACCATTAAGCCATGGTTGGCCATCAAACAGAACATAGAATAGATGTTTGTTAAAACCATCAAGCAGAACGAAACAGCATCTATGAATTTGAAGATTCCTTCACTGGCATTGACGTTTTTATATAAAAGAGCGTATTTCCCCTGAAATGCAAACAGCATCCCGAAAAAATGCAAACATGTACAACTGATCTTCGATATCAACAAATGGGTCGGATTCTTGGTTAGAATCAGAATGAACTTGAGCAAATATGAGTCAAACTTCTCATGTTCAGATGTTTTTTGGAAAAACATTTTGTCGTAAAGATCACCTGGTGTTGCAAAGGTTACTACCTGACTAAACCTTTTAAGCAATTAATTAGTTCAGTAGCTTAAATGTCCCACAAATAACTAATTAATACATAACTCTGATGTAGTTTCCCTGGGGAACATCTCCATTCATTCGCTAGATTAAGTGGATATTAGGGGTCCAAAATATACACTGGGGGATGTTTCACGTGCTTAACTTTTTATGGTTGATCAGATCTGGTATTTTTGAAGGAAGAGTCATTACATAATATAATTCCATTAGCTGTTAACTATGCAAAAGCAGTAGATTTTAATTCAGACATACGCAACGAATCATGTGTGGTTTAAATGTAGATGTTGTATAAAAGTTTAGATTTGCAATTTAGTAATTGCATTGTGATTTATTTCTTAAACTGTATTAAGTATGCGCCTAAAATGGAAAAGGGCATATCAAGGCCTACATGAAATACACTAAAATGTAAGGATTTAATGCGGATACTTTTTCTTTAGTTTGTACCAACAAATTATGGGAACAATCCGAAGAGAACTATTTGTAACATTAATATAATTCCAATGTAGCACTGATAATATTAAATACTTGAGATTGACATTATTGTTTCTTAGTGACAATAATTTCTGTGAATTTATTAAAAACCACAAAGTCACTGTTTAATATCGCCTGATGTAACATCATTATATACCAATATCCCAATTGAATATGCAATAGAGTGTATGAAAACTAAATGGAAGGAAATCGAATAACATTCAACAATTCCAGAAAAATAATTTATTGAAGCGGTAGAGCTATGCGTAAAATCTACATATTTCAAGTTTGAAGAAAAATACTATTCACTCATATAGGGTGTACCAATGGGTTCGCCCATATCAGCAACAATTGCAATCCTTGTTGGAGAAAGGTTGTAAAAAACATAATAACAAGCCTAAATTATAAACCAACTTTCTTTAAGCGCTATGTGGATGATTGCTTAATGTAAGATACTTATACCCAAAGATAAAATTCAATATATCTTAGATAAATTCAACAATTTTCACGACACTATAAAATGTACAATGGAAAAGGATAAAAATCAATCAATAGATTTTTCAGACAACAGTAAATTATGACAATTCAGGTGAAATGAAAACTAATTGATATACAAAAGAAGTTTGGTCAGGAAGATATCTAAACTATAATCCATATGCACCAAAAATATAAAAAAGCGTAATAACTGCACTTACAGATAAAGCTATGAAATTATCACACCCAAATTACAGACAAGAAAATTTTCAAAAAATCAGAAAAATATTACTTAATAATAACCACCCAAACAAATTTTCTACCAATAATAAAGCGAAGAATTAACAAAATTTACAATTTAACTAAATATAGCAATAATGAGGAAAAAAGAAACAATACATATAATCACTACCATATATTCCAGAAATCAATAAAACAATATCAATAATACTGAAACCACACAACATTATAATTGCGGAAAAACCAAAAAACAACTTATCAACTGAATGTTTCCATTTCACAAAAAACTGCCAGAATGGATGTACCAAATACTGTATCTAGAGTTAATTGTTTAGAATGTGATAATACATATAAAGAACAAACTAAACAATATTTAAAAAAGAGAATGTACGAACATCAATACAGTCTGAGAAATACTAGTGAAAATAAAACAGCATTAACACAAAATGCACGCCAAATGTTACAAAATTTAGATTTTAACTACGTAGATATATTATTATAACAAATTATCATAAATGAAGAATCCAAGAAATGACACAACTGAAAAAACATGCAAAAGCAGTAAATTTCAGATCAGATACCGACAACCTTAGCAGCATTTACCAAACCCTAATAAAGACATAAGTATACAACACCCAGTACACTAGTTAAAAATTAAAATTATTTCCGCTTATCTCAATACATGCATACCATTCTCGCAAATGTAGAAAATAATTCAGACAAATTTAAAGTTTCAAGAAGGGAAAGACGTAAAAGAACGTATTGTTTACCAATTATGAGGTAAATTTTTCAAATATTTTGCTTTCCCAAAAGAAAGGATTTTTTCCCGCAATAACTGATGAATGTTTTAACGCGTTATAAATTATAGTTTTTAAACAATATGTTTTAATTGTGAATTGGTATTTGTAGTTTGACTTTAAATCTGATGATAGCGCTGTTGTCTCGCCGAAAAGTAATGAAATAAACGATATTCAAAATTTGTACTTCACACTTTGACTGAGACCCAGGAAAAATAAGAATATAATAACAATTACACGCAGTCAGGAAAATAAATCAACAAAAAATTAAAAATTAGACAATAATTTAAAATGAAATGGGCATAATAATCTGTTAAACTCAAAAGTACTTTTTCTACAAGTTACGAGGTATCTTGTATTTTAAGAACATAATAGTGATGTATAAATCTTAAGTCGAATCAATTCCAAAATATGGGATATAGTTTTGGCGATCAACGCATCAAACGAACCTGGAGCCGCTAAAAGTAGCTGAATTTTGTTTTACTTAAAATTATTTTTAAAAGCCAAGGCTTTAGCGCACACAACTTAAGTAACTTTCAATATGTGAACCATCATTCAACAAGAAGCAACTTTGACCTGCGTCTTCCCAAAGTATACAAAAACTTCATAGGTTACACTGGTCCAAAACTGTTAAATGCCTTTACTAAATAAGGTAAGGTTGTTTGTTGAACAGAACTTGGATCTATTGTTGATTATTTTGTAGACTCATGGACATGACTGAAAATTTAAGTAAATTGATCTGGGATGGGGAGTGAGGTTGTGTGGAGCGGGTAGCGTTTTAGACGGAACATTTGGTTATTTGTTCAAATCCAATTGTCTCATAAAAGGACACATACGAACATCACATCATAAGGTATCCAATGTTTTCATAAATAACCAATAACAAAGCTAAACATGTGATCAATAGTTGCTAAACTTCAGGGTAACTGTTAGGTAATAAGGTAATAAACGCTAGTTTATTATCTAAAATTAAATAGAAAATACTTTATTTAATGTTTAATAACTGATTGTGATTGTTGGCTTTTTCTTAGAACTTACTCTTAGCTATAAACTAGATACAAATGCATTTGTTAAATAAGTAAGAGCAATTTTTTTCAATATTAATCATGTATTACATAAAAAAATTATACGTAGAAACTGTAGTGGAATTAATAAACTGCAATTGAAATTGAAAGTCTTAGATAATATTTTTATGAGTACTTCGTTAAATATTATTTCTACCTCTATGTATGTAACTGATTTAACTGCTGTTCCACTATATTTCAACCAAGTCATAGGAGTGTGTTAAAAAATCTATTCAAAAATCCTATTTTGAAGTCCTAAATTTTGAACTAAAATTGGCTCAGTCTAAACTACTTACTCTGACTTAAAGAACTGTTTCCTAAAGAACACACTTTCTTGCATTTAATATGTGAATTGTTTTAAGTTTGTCAATTAATTGTGAATTGTTTTAAGCTGTTTGAAGTTCCATGCGCAAAATACATTAGGCAATAAAACTTTTTTATTAACATTAAAAAATGTCTGATACTTCTAAACGGGTTTCACTTAATCTCTTAACAAAATCTAAAAACTCTAACTAAATCTATTCGGTAATAGTCTTAATTACTGTTATTCAGAACACACCAATTAAGTCCATGAGAAATTTATAGTTGAGTTCAGCATTTTGCTTGCGTTTTGTAGTTGCTAAGCTGGCTATACATTTTTGATGCGCACCAGTCCCATTAAAAGTGACATTCCGTTCGTTCAATTAATTTTTAGCTTATTTAATAAAAATGTAGTTACTATACTAAGTTTACTTAAAATTTACATGAGCTTGATGAATGGTTAAATATTATTTTGATATATTTAAATAATCTTTATTTCCTACAGAAAAAGGCTATCGACCCAATCGGTCTTTCTGCCCTATTATTATTTTGAATTATGGCTCGATTACACTTCTAAGTTCAACTTATACTTTGTAGATGTCACGTTGTTTATTAAAAAACTTCTTTAAATCTTTTTTCTGTAATAGTTGCGCTTATCAAACCTAGGCACAGTTAAAGAAAGAGAAAAATCGTACCCAAAATCAATTTTATTGCAGTTGAAAAAACTTATCAAAATTTGCATGGGTGCCAAGCATTGTCCGTTTTCAACTTGAAATAATTCGCCTGCTCGGCTGAATACACGAGGGACGATCTACGATCAAGCGGCCATCTCGGGCAAATTATGATCGAATTCGGTTTCAAAGCCTAACCAACACAACCCTCAATTTTAATGCGATTTAGGGTTGAGATGTCCCCTTTGTCCGTAATTAATGTATCGTGCTGTCACATATTTGCCCCGCGGTTGTAAATTTACGCTGTATTGATCTCATAAATGCTAAGTGGAATTTGGCTCGTCCTCAACGAATATTTCATACTCGAATGTACCACACATTTGGAATCAAACCGTTCGATTTCATTGTAAGAGTCTATTCTGCTCTTTGATAAACGCAATTGATCATAACTGAGAATTGGAAGCTTTAAGCTGAATTAGTTCTCTGGGTTATTAGAACTTACTCGAAACATACGGGAAAACTAAAGGCCAACAAAACAGAAAGCATGAATAAATTTTCGAAAATAAAACTGTTCAAAAGAAAGGAAAGCATGTGATTATGCATATTATTGGTGATCGCATCGCTTTCTGGAATTTTTTCATTGATATTTTTATGCTTTTGCTACAAAGATCATTTTATACGAATAAGCCAATTTCAGAAAAGCATTTTCCTACTCTCACTATTTTCAATGAAAACCTGAATTGGACATTGCGAAAAAGCAAACGAATAAAATTTGAGTTTAAATATATGAAGTTTACCGGTCGTGACTGCTCTTTTATGGGGATGGTTCAAATTTATTCTCTAATTTAAAACTTTTCAGTGCAACCTCGCGCAATATTCGGGTCATAATTTACAAAATAACAGTTATAAAACTAGTTCTGACTTTTCTCATTTTTACGTTAACTTTGTTTCAAATCTGCATTCTGGCGTTATGCGGTCATATGAACAAACCTAATTGAATTGAATTAAACAATCAACAGTGAAAGCAAGTCGAAATTTGTAATATTTGCGGTGTAATATTTTTTAGCTGAGAAAACCGTGTTTTCCACGATTGAATTTCAAGTAACACTTGAATGAACATTGCAGGATCACCTACAGATTTGATAAAAAAAAACAAGAAAAATTCTTAAAAATTTGTTGGCAAAATATTATGTTTTGACGGTAATTAATCTGTACAAGTGTGAGTTTTTGAGCAGTTCTGATCAACCTACGATATTTTTCTTATTGTTGACTCAACCACTTTATATATTTTTCCATTTAGCTAAAAAAACAGGCATGTAAAATGTTAGTTTTTAACTAAAAATTTCATAATTGTGGAGGTCGATTTTTGCAAAAGTTATACTTTAGGTCTGCATATTTGAGAGCCCGCTACGTGGAAGAACATCTATTGAGCTGAAAAAACACGCATGTAAAATTTTAATTTTTGACCAAAAACTGATAGATACCGATTTTTTCCAAAGATATCAAATCCCTCAAAACTCCTTGAATTTTATATAAGATTTATCCAAAAGCAGCGAGAACTAATTGAAAAACTCACTAGAAACTGGAGATCCGAAATAATAGACATTTTGAGCTCATTTTTAGCAGATTTTGTGCTTTTGATTTTTGCGCAAGCTTTAACCGACTCGACATATTGGAAAGCTCGTTACTTCGGAAACAATCCATTGATCTGAAAAATCAGGCATCTAAAATGTTTAGTTTGGACCAAAAATTTCATAAGAGTCTCAGATCGAAGTCGCTCAAAACGATTCAAATTTGAAATCATTTTCGGCAAAATGAAGCCAGACATTCAAAAGTTCAATGAAAATCACGATAGAAACTTTAGGCGGAAATAATCGACATTTTAGGCTATTTTTTTAATCAATTTTTGAGAGATTTCGAACTTTAACTGACAATATTTTTAGGAGAGCTTCTGGATAGCTTATAAGGTCATAAACAATCCATTGAGCTGAAAAAACACGCTTTATACAGGCATATGAACAAAACTAATTGAATTATATTAGTGATTCAAACAGTCAACAGTGAAAGCAAGTTGAAATTTGCCAATATTTTCGATTCAATATTTTTTAGTTGAGAAAACCGTGTTTGCAACAAGTGGATTTCCACTATTACTTATAAATATTGCATTATCACCTACAGATTTGAGAAAAAACTGAATGCCTCTTAAACATTTATTGACAAAATATTATACGGCAATTAATCTGTACAAATGTGAAAAAGTAGTTGGTCCAACAACGATTTTTGGAAAATTCGTAATGATTGCAAGTGAAGCAAGTGAACGAAACGTCACAATTTTATTGAATAACCTGCAAAATTACCAGATTTCATGTTGCTTTAACTTTTCTATGGGGCAAATTCAGCAAATACTGTTTAAATTAAAATGAACGTACAGGCAAATAATAAAACAGCGATCAAAATGAGTTTTTTACAAGTCATTTAAGTCATAACGTAATGTAGATTAAAGCTACCTGGGGAAAATAGTGTGATCATTTAAAAGAATTTTTAATATTAAATATATATCATAAATTAATTTTTCGTTGACAAGATCCATCGACATCAATCATCATTAATAATATATTTTCTTTGTAAAAAAGTAAAAAAGTTTATGTAGGGTGCAGCGCTTGCAGCATCAGTGAGGATCCAGTGCCTCCAAACGTTCCTTGTACAATCATCTCCATATCATCAGAATATCCCAATGCACAAGAAACTTAGCAGTTTAAAGACACCAGGTGCAATTTAAATTAATTTAACTTCAACTAATTTCCTATCAACATAAAAATGTATCCGGTTGCAGAATAATGTTCCAGACAATCTGAAATGCATCGTTCTGTATAAATGTGCGTACACCTACTTATGTATTTTAAGCGACGTAGTTTCTGATTTATCTGTTTGCCTCGTGGTCTTCATTACTTGGAATTGGAATCCTCACTGCTGTTGAACACGTTGCGTAATTTAATTTATATTTTTGATAAAACTGATTTATTATTTTCTCATCATATTCTTTTATAGCTAGCTAATACAATGACTTTTCAGTTATCATTCGAAACGTTCAGAATTAATTATTTATGCAAATATTTGTTTCAAAATAATATTTGCCAGCAAACAATGAATTAATTGTGTGCTATTTTATGGAATCCATGTGCTGCACATTCGCATTCATCAGACCAGATAAGAAGTTCAAATTCGGTGAAATGAGAAGCGGTCATTTCTTCCTAATTAACGCTGATAATTTTTCAACAAATCAAATTATATTTATTTTTTATTTTATAAATATACTGTGTTAAATAGAAACCTAGATTCACCTAAGGCAGAGTTATTAGTAACTGAATCCGCGGTGAATGAAAATTGTTTTCAATTCAATCTTTGTTGGTTCAACATTACATGTCCCAAGGTTCAGAACTAAATTCAGTTCGACGCAACTTGGTTTGGAAAATGGAACACCTTGTATACATATAGCAAGGATATTAAAATGTTACTGTATAAGTTATCATAATTACAACTATTTTATCTTGAATCTTGAAGAAATTGCAAGTATTTTATGAAAACATTTATGATATACGTATATATATGTTTTTTTAGTGCGAGAGAGTTCATTATTTCCGTTGGTGTTGCACTTTCGAAAAAAAGTGCGCACGTTTTAAAAATATTTTATATAATACAGAGTGTCTCAGAAAAGCGAGTCAATATCAAAGTGCATTTTTTTAAATAATATTAAACATTTTTCATTAGCTCATGGAACGCAGCTTGAGATGCTGCATTCTCATTTCAAACGATTGTTCGAAAGTTCAACGCCAACGGAAATAATGGCCTCTCTCGCACTAAAAAAAACCCTGTATGTCCAAAGTTTCTGCGGAAATATCAATGACTCACTTAAGGCTAAGTTAGTTCATATAAGGAAATTGAAATACGATTATTCTTGACCTGCATTTGGTTTGTGTAAGTGAGTCATTTATAAATGGATATAGAAAAGCTGTAAACTTGAATTGAAAAAAACTTTATACGCTACTTCAAATCTGAACATAAATCAAGTAGAGGATAAGACATAAGTCATATTCCAGATCCAGACAATTTTACGCGTTTCCAGATAAAAACAATATCTGAACTGCCAATTGAGCCAATGCGTGTTTAAACATTCTCAAAAATTGATTTCCTTTTCTTTATTGCATGCACACAACTAAAGCCGAAAAATATAATTAAATAACGCAAATTCATCCTATTGACGCAAATTACCAACTGTTGAACTAAATAGTGCGAAATTTGCTTGGCTCGCCCCATATGTTGTACGACTTTAATGCGAATCAAAACAGATCGCAGTTCAAGCCATTACCTATGACATAACATATATAAGTGGAACTGTAAAGAACTGGGAACCAGTCAATCGAGCTATTAGCCTGTTTTATCTGCTCAGAATGAAAGAATTGCAGTCGCTCACGTTACAAAATATCGAGAACGTTTTCCGAACTCCCAGATCGTTTTCAAGTGAAGACAAATTTGAATTGTCCAATGGAGATCATCAGGAAGAGGTCGGTTTTCTTGAGGTCAACGACGAAGGAATTCTTCACCAGTATGTGCTAGTGAAAGTTTCTGAATGGGATAAGGCAGACCCTTTGAGCTCGTCAATAGTCCAGCCGCAATTTCTTATTGAAGATAAAAATGGGGAAAAGTTTGGAGCTTTTGAAAAGAACCATCTGAGTAAACTGGAGCCAGCAGATGCCAACAATTTAGTTCAATTGAAAGTGATTTTGAAGAATCTTGCTAAAATCCAAGCCAAATGTTGCTCAGTCAACGAAGTTAATAATGATCACAGTGAGTATATTTTGAAGGATGTTGCTCAACAAGTCACAGCATTTAGTCCTTTCAAAAAAATTCAACAAACAAAAATTGATTTTGCTCTGGAAACTCTTCAGTATGCTGCCAAGAAGTTATCCAAGGCGCTGAATTTGGTAGTGCAGAGTCAATGGTGTCCGAACAACATTTACATCAGTTCAGATAACAGCAATGTTGTGTTCCTTCAAACTAGCTCCGGACTGTTACTTCCTCCATCCTACGATGCAGTTTTTCTGATTTTTTCATTGAGCAACGAGAAATTTCGTCAGTACCACTTTGAAGATTTGATCAAATATTATTTTCAAGCGCTAGCGCAAGCCCTAAAACGTGAAAACTCAGCGCTCGAAGATAAAATAACTGAAGCATATATTGAAACACAGACCAGCGTTCTCCTGCCAATTGTAAAACTTGCTTTAATTCAGACAATTCAAGATCAAAAGTCGGAACAATTTAAGGAACTTGCGGCGAATTTGGGAAAATATTTAGAGTTTTCTCATGTAAACCAAGAAGATATTTATCATGTTATCAAGGCGAAACTATCCAGCAGTGACTACGATTTGCTCAACTATTCGCTGGAGCGATTGAGTGAAACCAACGGCCATTTAGGAGATTATTTTCACGTACAAATTGCGGTTCGATTTCAAAACAAGGAAGAAAATATCCGACTGTTTGCAAAAATTCTATTGGCCAGTTCTGAAGCATTTACAGAGCTAATTGAGTCTGGCGTTGCTGAAAGAGAATCGTTCTTCTACAGCACGCTGCAAGATTTATACATAAAATTTGGCCTACAAGACCTAATAGAGTTTGCGCCTAAATGTTACATGTGTGGAGACAGAGGTATCATTCTAGACGATCTGAGTATCATGGGATTCAAAACTCTTACTCCAAATACAGTCATAAATATCGACGGACTTGAAGTTATTTTGGACCAACTTGCGAAATTTCATGTTAGCTCTCTTATTCTGGAAGAACGGTTATCCGAAGAAGCAGGCGAGGTTGTCAGGTTTGATGGCCAGTATCCAGGAATGTTTAATGAAACCATTTTCGTGCATACTGGATCAATGGCGGAATGGATGAAAAATCGATTTAACTCTATTTTTATTCTACTCGAAAAATTACCCGAATTGAAAAACAGCGTTGGACTAACAGACCAGCAGATTCGAAGCAGGCTAGAGAACATTAGAACTGGTTTATATAAAAATATTGAATCATCAAAATCGTTACGGAATGTCATCAATCATGGAGACATGCACGTTGGTAACATGCTTTTTAAAATAGAAGACGACAACTCGGTATCAGACGGAAAACTCATTGACTTCCAAATACTAAGGTATCTGCCACCTGCCATGGAATCGCAATTCTTTGTTAAACTTGCTTCGAATAAAGAAACCAGAGACAAATACCAGAAGGCACTACAAGATAGATACTATGGCAATTTGGCTAGCCATATGAAGAGATTCGACTTGAATCCAGAGGCTATTTATTCCAGAAAAGATTTCGATGAGGACCTAAGGAATACCAAACATTCAGCATCATTACTGGCATATTTCTATGGATGCTTTATCCTTTCTGATCCCAAATTCAGGGAAGAAATCATACAGGATCCCGATAAGACGAACTACTACTTAGTGACCCACCAGGATGAATTTTTCGACGTAGCCCTGCAAGATGAGAATTTTAAGGGACGAATTACTGGAATACTTCAAGATCTGCTCGATTGCATAAAAACCGAGTCTTAAATTAAAGTAAATTAAGTACATTTACTAAGTAGGTAATCCGGGTGTTGGGTTTAATTAACTCTCAGTAAAGTACTGAAAATGTATTATAGAACTTTCCAAAAAATATTTGTTAGGTTTACTATTTAAGCGCATTTTAAGTGTAAGGTCCAAAGTGCAAATATACTTTTTTAATTTGTTTGTTGATCAGTTTTTTTCCATACCCACCTTCTACCTGCAAACCTACACTTTATGTCCGTCTATGTAGATTTTTATGTATTCAAGCAAGTTGGCAAAAAAAATCAGTCAATCTTTCATGGTTGTTCAGTTACTAGGCAAGGGTTTGCTTTCATGCCATCTTACAGATGGGTTTCAAATAAAATTAAAATTTTCAGTTTAAGAAAATGCCTTTGCCAAGAATAGTGTCAGTGTTTCGCTATAAAGCTTTTCTCGGACATAAATAAAAAAATTTGCATTTTATTCTGCGGCCCAAATTAATACATGTAACAGTCATTTTAGGCAAAAAGTCCAATTTGCCATAGTTAGAAAGTTTGGTTCATTGCTGGGTAATGGGGAGGTGAATCGAGTTTTTCCAGTTGTGCACTGAAACTTACTGTTCTTCGGGAAAAATAAACCTTATGTTTTGCTCGTTAGTCATCAATGTTTAGGTCGGAGGAAAATACCAGTGAGCAAACCCAGAGGAAACAACGACAGTTTGTGCATTTTCTTGTCTTCGGAAAAGGATAACATTTTTCAAATCTTGGTTAGAAGGCAGAGTTCTGATTTTTAGCCTACAAAAACCCAAAACAATTTCCAGTTTTTTCAGTTTCCAAAGTTTACCAGTCGCCGAATTGGAAACTTAATGAGAAGCCAAAACGGAGACGCGATAATTCGCATTAAAGAACAAAACTATGAACATACAGCTTGACCAAATTTACAATTTGAATATTTCTAACTCTAATATTCTCTAAGTTTGAACTAACTAAAGTTGGATAATTTGGAAAATTGTCAAAATACTATGTGCGCAAATAATCCTGCGGAATACGCATCTGAGATTTGGCCACGATTCCATCAATTCCCGATTTAGCTATTGAAAAATGTTTGCAGAAGTTCAAAGTCCCGAATTGATTATAGGAAAATTTTTGAAGTAGTTAAAACCTCCAAATTAAGTATGAGAAAATTTTAGAAGTAGTTAAAACCCCGATGTAGCTGTTAAAAAATTTAGGAACTAGTTAAAAATCCTAATTTAGCTACTGAAAAATTTGAGAAGTAAATAAAAATATCAAATTAATTCCTGAAAAATCTTCGAAGTAGTTAAAAAAATGTTTGCAACTAAATAAAAATTTCCATTTAATTATGGGAAAATTTAGAAGTACATAATTAAAATATCCAATTTAAATATTGAAAAATGTTAGAAGTAATTAAAAATCCCAATTAGTTACCTTAGGATTTTGGAACTAGTAAAAAGTTCCGAAATAATTCTAACTTTAAAATAAACAGATAACTTTGTTTAGTATAAATTAACGAATCATACATTATTTTGTCATTCATATCTATAATCAAATGGGAATGTTTTCAAATGTAGCTTAAAGGATCAACAGATTTGCACTTTCTTACACATGTGAAAAAAATAATATTTGATAGAGAGTTTTAAAACAATTGAACCTGAACGCGACCGAATACTTCAGGTTCTTCAGAAGTTCAACAAAATTTTACTAATTAACAACAAGAATTAATTCAAATAGGGTGAAAGTGCATGTGAAGATTGTTTAACAGCTGAAATTGATTTAAAGTCAATTTACTGATTGAGGCAATACGCTCTATTAAAAATCTAAATATCAAGGGGAAAACTGACTATTTAGTCAAAAACATTACGAAACTCATTTTAGACAACTTTTGAAGCACATGGTAAAAAATGTGCTTCATCGAGCTGACATCAAGCTATTTTGAATCTGTTTTTATTGGATAAAAAATTGGCCTGGAATCGAGAGAATGTGTACATAAGCAGAAAGAACAAAAATATGATGTCTCTTCAAAATCATAATTAATAACTACTTTCACTATTTTCCTATTAACAGTTAAGGATCTTCAGCAACATTATTTAAAAGAATTAGTGAACGTTGCTGTTCAGGCTCTAATCGGTGTTTTAAGCCAAATCAAATGAAGCACATGCCGATAAATAGACAAATATTCTTCTGGCACGCCCAAATATTGCAGTAAGGAGACAATTGTTGCACAATTATTGGAAGAATATTGGTTCCTTGTTCATGCAGTACAGACAGAAAAATTTTATCTTGAAGATGCTTATCCAGAAATTAACTGCGGTCAATTTTTACTTCACGAGAACTTTGAGTTAAAGCAATTACCATCGAGAAAACTGTTCATCACAATCTATAAATTATAAGCCAATTTTCATGATGAAGTTGTCACCAATTTATTTACTAGTTGCAAATAAATAATTTTCCTGTTTATTTATTCAATACAGACTATTGCAGATCCAATTCTTTACCCTTTTCAATTATGCAGTGATTTCGGCATTTCTTAATACTCTAATTTTCGTTTCATGTAGAAGAATCACGGTAACTTAACAAGTTTTATTTGCAACTATTTTTACTTACGATTTTTGTTAGCTTTCTACTCTTCGTTTTTAAATGTAGCGACGTTTACTTAATCAAAAAGCTGATTACTGAGCATTATTTCCTATAGAACCGTGAGCCACTAATCAAATATAATTTGCTACACTAGCAGTATAATTTTGTTAACGACAACATAAGTACTATGTAGTTATTTTAACAAAGTTCGCCAGTCATAAATAGTGATTAACCAAATATGTACAAAGTAGTTGCAGTTGTAGATATGGAGCTGCTTTGGAAACAATTGTTCAAACACAGGAGAAAATGTGAACAATAAGTTTTCGACTTTTTTTAATTTCTGTAATTTCTTACGTGCATTTACATTTTCAAACAAAGTAACTGACACCGCTGAAATTCGAAGCTATCAACCGATGTATACTGAACAATGTTTCCCACTCGATTGAAGAATAATCGAGAGAAAATTCGCTATTGTAATAAAATATAATATATTTTGGTGCATCTAAAGCAATATAACTTAATAAATGCACATTGAAAAAAATTCTGATTTTTATTTAAAAAATGATTCCATCTAAACCATAAGGCTTAAAGGAACGAACCAGCAAAAGGACAAAGAAAACAAGAATCTACATAACTTTTGGGATTAACTTTAGGGTTTAGGAAATAGCATCCAAACAGTTTGAATTATTAACGTGCAATTCTTGTAGCAAAGATATGTTTCATTTCAAGCCCAGCAGAAAACAGCAAATTTGCTTGTTGGAACGACCATAAGTATTTGCAAATGACTGTCCGGTCACCTTGCTCTAAACAACTAAAGGAAGCAAAATTTTCTTTAAAATAATCAATCCAAAATACATATTTATACACTCCACTAGTACTAGACCGCAAAATTTTCTTGGCTCACCCAATACATTGTACCGCACCAATGTAAATAGAAATAGATCGTTGTTAAAGTAATTACCTACCACATAACATATATAAATTAAAGTGCAAGGAACTTGAAACTAGTCAATCGAGATAATAGTTCGCAGACTCTTCTCAGAATGAAAGATTTCCAAACGCTTACGTTCCAAAATATCGACAACGTTTTTCGCGGTTCAAGATCGGTTTCACGGGAAGAACAATTGGCATTTTTCAGCGAAGGTGAGCAAGATCTGACATCTTGCTCATCTTCTCTTGAAGTGAAAGACGACGGAATTTTGCATCAGTACGTGCTAGTGAAAGTTCTGGACTGGGATAAGGCAGCTCCTTTAAGCCCGTCAATAATCCAACCGCAGTTTATTATTGAGGCTAAAAATGGAGAAAAATATGGAGCTTTCGGAAAACTTCACCTGAATAAAGTGGAGCCTGCTGATACCAGCAATCTGCGTCAGTTGAAGGTGATTTTGAAGAATCTTGCAAAAACTCAAGCCAAATATTGCTCAGTCAACGAAGTTGACAATACTCACATTGAGTATATTCTGGAAAATGTTGCCAAACAAGTTACATCATTGAGTCATTTCCAAGACATTAACCAAACCGAAATTGACACTGCCCTAGAAAATCTTCAAAGAACCGCCGATAAGTTAGCCAAGACATTGAACTTGGTTGTACAAAGCCAATGGTTCTCGAACAATATTTACATCAGCTCGGATAACAGCAATGTTGTGTTTCTTCAAACCAGCTCCGGACAGTTACTTTCTCCAGCTTACGATGCTGTGTTCCTGATATTTTCATTGAGCAATGAAAAATTTAGGCAGGACCACTTTGAAGATTTGATGGATTACTATTTCCAGTCACTAGCGCAAGCTCTAAGATGTGAAAGCTCCGAACTCGCAGATAAAATAACTGAAGAATACATTGAATCACAGATCAACGTTCTTCTGCCAATTGTAAAACTGGCTTTGATTAGCAATATTGTGCACGATGAGAATTCGGAACGATTTAAGGAACTTGCCACCAATTTAAAAAGGTATTTGAAATTTTATCATTTACACCAAGAGGATATTTACCATGCCATTAAGGTGAAACTATCAAGCACTGACTACGACTTGCTAAACTATTCCCTTGAACGGTTGGGTGAAAGTAATGGCCATTTAGGAGACTATTTCAATGTGAAAGTTGCGGTTCAATTCCAAAATAGAGAAGAAAATTTCCAGCTGTTTGCAAAGATTATATTTGCCGAGAGTGAAGCTCTGAGTGAAATTATCGATTCTGGTATAGCAGAAAAGGAAACTTTCTTCTATAGAACACTTCATGACTTAAGCAAACTACATGGACTTCACGAGATAATGGATTTCGCTCCTAAATGTTACATGTGTGGGTTTAGAGGCTTAATTCTCGACGATCTAAGCAGTATGGGGTACAGAGCGTTAGCACCAAATGCCCTTATAAACTTCGAGGAATTTCAAACTGTTTTAGATCAGCTTGCTAAATTTCACGCAACCAGTGTCATCCTAGAAGAGCGACTGTCCGAAAAAGCGGGCCACAGTGTAAGATTTGATTGCCAATATCCGCAAATGTTCAACGAAAACATTATCATGCAGACTGGATCAATGGGTGAATGGATGAATAACAGATTCAAGTCAATTTTTGTGCTGCTCGAAAAAATGTCTGAATTTAAAAAAGACCTTGGTTTCACAGACAAAGAAATTGAAGAGAGGCTTCAAAATATTAGAACTCGCTTATTCAAAGACCTTCAATCTTCAACATCTTTACGGAATTTTATCAACCATGGAGATATGTACGTGAGCAACATGCTGTTCAAAATGGGCGGGGACAGCTCAATATTAGATGGAAAACTCATTGACTTCCAAATGCTCAGGTACCTCCCTCCTGCTCTCGAGGTGCAATTTTTCATTACAGTAGCTGCGAGCAAAGAAACCAGATACAAATACGAGAAAGTGCTACAGTACACATACTACGAAAGCTTGTCTAAGTATTTGAAGAAATTCCAGTTAGATCCGGAAGCAATTTACTCGAGAAAACACTACGAGGAAGACTTACGAAATACGAAAGCTTCCGCGTTATTAGTGGGGTACTTTTACGCGTGTTTCGTTTCAATTGATCCCGATTTTAAAA
Organism: Dendroctonus ponderosae; assembly: GCF_020466585.1. NCBI lineage: Eukaryota > Metazoa > Arthropoda > Insecta > Coleoptera > Curculionidae > Dendroctonus > Dendroctonus ponderosae. Next base: position 17,840,638 of record NW_026017110.1, on the reverse strand, counting down.
AGGAAATTATGCACGATATTGAAAAGATAAACTATTATTTAGTGAACCACCATGATAAATATTTTGACGTAGTCTTGCAAAATGAAACGTATAAGCAACAAATTGCTGGCATCCTCGAAAGTCTTGTAGATTGCATTAAAGGTGATTCTTAATAAGAGTGTTGCTAATTATCTTGTTAAGTATTAACTATAGTTTTTACGTAGGTAGTATTAAGATTTTGATTTAAATTAACTCACAGAATCACATCCAAATTGAATAGGTAATATTTATTTATTACTTACATAGTTTAAATGCAGGCTTAAATGCTTTAGGTGTAAATAAATTGTTAACTGTTGTACGTATTTTTATTTATAAACTCTATCGAATATTATAACTTTTACTTATCTGGAATCTGACAGGTGAATTGGTTTAGGAGGTGCTAATTGCTTTCTATTGAAAACATACAAGATGTTCGATAAATATACCTACAAACTCTTAGGGGTGGTAAGAAATCTCAACGCAAACATTTTTGCTGCATAAACATATACCCAAAAATGCAGAGATTTCGAGTGGCAGGGTGACGAAATTAGAAAATTAAATCTGCTTTTCCGTTCAGATTCATCCACTTCGGAGTTCCAGACCATCACGCAGACTTTCTTAATGGCGCGCCACGGAGGTTCTGATAAAGTTCTTGTTCGCTTTAGGAACTTGCTTCTTCCATTAGTTTTTTTCTTATCTGCCAATCTTGCCCAGTATTTGCAAGAGAATTAATCAGTAATTTTTAATACTTTGCCGAAGCAGCACAAAGCATTAAAGAAAATGTAAATACAAATTTTACTACTTTGTGCCTCGGAGTCTGCGTTTGCGGACAGATATTTACTAAACAAAAACTTCACGTGCCCTAAAAGTTCGTTGAAAAATTTATCAACACCCTGCATATACCTTAAGAGATAACAAAGTTTGCAAATTCAAAGCATCTTGGAGTTCGGAGACTTAAGAATTAAAAATTTAGAAGAAAAATACTTTCGAACTTCAATTGAGGTCTGCTTGTAACAAAATACGCTTTTCTCGCAAAAGATGTTGACTTCGAAAAATCTCACTTGTATTTACAGAGTTTTATTTTCCAAGAAAGATGTTTAAACATTTCGAGTTCAAACAGAACATTGGGAATGCTTTTCCATGGATTTCAGTTTTAAGTATTTTGTACTACTACGTCTATGAAGTTTTATGATACAAAAAGTAACAGCTTGATGATTATCCGACTATCGTAAAGCAATTAACCATAATAGGATAGTTAACTCTAAGAAGAAAACTTAATCAGCATGAACGGTTATAAATGCTGAAAGAAATAGATTGAAATGATAGTTAATTATCCTTAAACCGTAAAAGTAAATTATACAGTAATTGATGTCTCAAAAAGAATAGCGCAAATTTTCGCGAAACTGTTGAATCTGTCTCCCGCATCTCAGCATGACCTCAAGCTTGAGGACGACAACTATCCCACATTAGTTCTAAATTCAAGAAGGCGAAGTCAATGGGAAGGATTAAATGAGATGGAATTGGTGATAAATTTTCCTACCAAAACGTCGGCAAATGTAAAGATGTAGTCCATTGTTGGAATCAGGGAAACATACAGGGTGGTTTTTTAGTGCGATAGAGTCCATTATTTCCGATGGTGTTGAAAATTTTTCGACTGTTCATATAAAAGTGTTTGACGCACAAAGTGCGCAGATTTAAAAATATCTTATATGATGCAGAGTGTCTCAGAAAAGCGAGGCAAGATCAAAGTGTATTTTTTTTAAATAGAACTACCCATTTTTCTTTAGCTCGTGGAATGCAGCTTGAAATTCTGCAAATGCACCGTAAACTGTTTTTTTCTTACTTGCGACGTTGGCAGATTATCGCCATTTTAGTAAAATTTAGCTTAAAAACATAATATCTAAGAATTCATTGTAGAAGCAAAAAAAGCAGATAAAGACACAAATAAATACGTCTTTCCAATCACCACAGATCCGTGAAGAATTCGATTTGAACCAAAATATCAATACATTGTACAGGGTGCTAAAAATGTGGACTTCAATCTAAAGTTGATACATTTTGTAAGGTGGATATGGAAGTCAATAAATAAGCCTAATTATATCAAGGAAATAATGTGGTATTTCCATGATGGAGCTCCAGTTCACCATACAGCTCAAATTCATGAGTACCTAAATAATTAATTTCTTGAGAAGTGCATAGGCAGAGGTAGGCCTGTTTAGTGGCCACCTCTCACCCGATTTGACACAAATGGATTTATTTTTCTGAGCTTACGTCAAAAACAAAATTTATAAATTAACTCCAACTGCAAAAGATGACATGAAGGACCGAATTACAACTGTTTTTCAAAGCATTAATAATATTGTTTTGAACTGCGTCAGCGATTGATTCCACAAACGTAGATATTAATAGTTGCTTAAATGTTAACGGAAATCATATTTTTTTTTTATTTTTTTTTATTTATTTATTTTGATTTTATCTACCATCATTACATATTTTATATTCTTACTTCTATATTCATACCTAAAGAATTTAAGGAAAATTAACTTATACTTAGAATAAAATTAGTGCAGATGGGCGGATAAAATAAAAGGCCAAAAATACCTAGATGTAGGAACATCTGTATGTGTTGATTTCACCATCTTAGACTATTGCACTAATGTTGAAAACATCGATATGCAAGCATAGTCAAAATTTGGCAACCGTAACTAGAAAAGTTGTGTGAGCTTACATGATGACATCAAACTTTTCACAATTTTTTATCACATACTTTTTACATTGCTTAGTGAAACTAGACTGATTCACAATACTCCTAATTTCCATTGGTAACAGATTATAAAATTTAATTCCTATGTAATTTATAAATTTTAGATTAAATGTGGTTTTAGGTTGAGGTAATTGCAGAGCTTTGTTCTTATTCGATCTAGTATAGTGGGAATGTTTTTGTACAAAATTTTTAAATTTACTATTTTTATGAATAAAGGAACAAGAAAGGATTATGTATAAACTTTTTACATTATATAAATCATCTTGGTATAACAACTTTGTCCGATACATTCTGTCTTTTTTTAGCATGACTTTAATTATATAAT
>NW_026017110.1:17826353-17836532 GCF_020466585.1 Dendroctonus ponderosae | reverse complement strand
TGAAATTCCATGCATTTTATAAAACGTTGCACTTTTCTTCATTGATTATGTCAAGTATCATCAAATTTTGACACTTATTTAATGAATTCCATAGCAACCTTACAAAATGTAAATACTTCTTTAAATTTTTAAATAAAATAATTTATAATCTGAAAACGGTTGATTTCATTCAGCTTAAAGTGTAAATGCAAATTTGTAACTTTGTAAATTGTCTATCTAATGACGTATTAACATACAGGTACTTCCATTTGAAAAACAAAAGTTATATTGCGTTAAAAAGTTTTATATTGAAGTTCACATTGTTAACACCCTGTACAATGTATTTATATTTCGGTTCAATAGAATTCTTAAAGGATCTGTGGTGATTGGAAAGTCGTATTGTTGCTTATACAATTAATTTTTAGATACCATGTTTTAAGCAACATTTTACTAAAATGGCGATAATCTGCCATCGTAGCAAGTAAGAAAAAAACAATTTACGGTGCATATGCAGCGTTTCAAGCTGCATTCCATGAGCTAATGACAAATGGGTGGTTCTATTTAAAAAAAATACACTTTGATCTTGCCTCGCTTTTCTGAGACACTCTGTATCATACAAGATATTTTTAAAATATACGTACTTTGTGCGTGAATAACTTTTATATGAAACTATTTTTCGAAAGTTTACCACCAATGGAAATAATGAACCCTCTCGCACTAAAAAACCACTCTGTATGCACGAAAATTAAAAAGAAAAACGAAGACCGTATTTAGAAAACTGGATTGAGTGTCTATATCTCAAAAACTAACAATTTAATTTTGCCATATTTATCAAAATCGTATTATGAATTATGTAGCAAATCAAAGCGTATTACTTAAAAAAAAATAGGACATTGAAACTAAAAACGGTTTCTTAGCAAAAAATCCTAACTTGCAACCAAACTTTCGTATTTGATTAACTTACGTACGTCTCTGCCAGCAAACATAACAAAAGCTTGTTTGCAATAAAGATTATTTTTTTATCGGCACAAAAGACGAAAAACATTCACATATTTAAATTAGTTACTAACTAGAGTTACGCATAAATCCGAACATTGATTTTCTGAATTTGTAGTGTTAGCCCAGGTCAAACAGATGAACAAATTTAAAACATTTGGCAAACATCCCATTGTCTGCAATCCGCTGTATCCACAAAAAAATACCTTTTCTGTCTGCGACTCCTTAAAATCACCTCCAGTAAACGTTAGCGCATTAACTAATGTAAATTAGTAAATGTGTAAATAATTTATATTCAAATAAATAGCCCAGTTTGATTTAACCTAATCTTCAATTAATTTAACAACCTTTGTCCGATTATTCAAGCCCCTTTAATTTGTTTAGTGGCCGTATCAAAAACGCTGAATCAGTACATTGAACAAAGGCAAATATTAGTACAGAAAATATAGGCTTTATGTGTGCAAACTGGGTATACATTGAATTGTATAAAGTCCAAAATCAGTCAAGACAGATACATGATTCCGTTAACTCCTGAAAATGGAAATAATCGAACCATTCGCCAAGCAAAAAATAGACGAAGTTTTCCGCAACTTCTATTCCTATCCGAAGGAAAAGCCGTTGGAATTCAACTTAACCAATCAACAGAACATTCTTGAGGTGAATGGGCAAGGAGTATCTGAACGGTATGTGCTGGAAAAGAGTGTAAATTTGACTAGAGCAAACACTTTGGGTTCTTCAGTGGTTCAGCCAGCGTTTCTCGTTAGTAACAAAAGTGAAGAAGACTATGGTGCCTATAAAATTGAACGACTAGATAAACTGGAGAAGGTCAATGTGAACAACGTTGAACAACTGAGGCTGGTATTAAACAAAATTGCTCGAATTCAAGCACAATGCCTCATGGGACACGAATTGTCCTGCGAAAACCGTGAGTATCTCCTGAAGCCCATCGCAAAATCAATCACTGGAAACTTCACAGACATTGAAGAGCAGATAATCACAACTACGCTGGACGGGCTTCAAACCGCCCTCAACAAACTGCTTCAATCCAATCTCCTTGTTCTGAGTAACTGGATGAGCACTAACAATATTTATATAGATACAAATAACAACGATGTGGTGTTTTTGCAAAATAGTCCCGGGCAGCTTCTTCCTCCAGCCCATGATGCTCTTCTCTGCATATTTTCATTGACTACTGAGAAATTTCGTCAACATCACTACGAGGATTTGGCGAACTTCTATTTTAAGTCCCTAATCAATGCTTTTAAAAATTCAAACCAAACAATTGCAGACAATATAACTGAAGCGTATATTGAAACGCAAACAAATACCTTTTTACCGGTTGTAAAATTGACCGCAGCCAGCAAAGCGAAAGGTTCGGATGAATTGCGAGATATTCTAGCCAACATAGAAAACTACTTGAAATTTCCGGAAGTAAACCAGGAAGATGTGTATCATGCGATTAAAACCAAGCTTGCCAGCAGCGAATTTGATTTGCTGAATTACTCTCTAAGAAGGCTGACTGAAAACAATGGCCATTTAGGAGACTATTTCCATCTGGAGATTACAGTTAAGCATCAAGAAATCGTGGAAATTTTCAAGTTATTTGCAAAAATTGTCAATAGCACCACAGATGCCTTTACCGATTTAATTGAAAATGGGCTTGGCAAAAAGGAAAAGTTCTTTTACATCACTTTGTGTGGACTTTTTGATGAACATGGACTTAATGATTTAATGGATTTTGCTCCCAAGTGCTACATGTCCGGATTGAAAGGAATGATTCTAGATGATCTTACTAGTATAGGATATACGCCACTGACACCAGATATTAGCCTAAAATTCGACGGGGTTAGAATAATATTGGAAAAGCTGGCAAAGTTTCATGCATGCACATTTATCATTGAAGAACTGTTATCCAGGAAATGGGGCAGGAAAGTGAGGCTTGGAGAGGAATATTCCGGATATCTGGAAGAAGCTCTTATCGTTACAGACGGCTCAATAGGCGATTTTATGTTTAACCGGTTTCAGTCAATTTTTATTTTGCTTGATAAAGTGCCTGAGTTGACAAAGGAAGTTGATTTAACGAGAGAGGAAATCCATACGCGACTAACAAACGTTAGGCAAAGCCTATTTAGGAAAGTGCGCACATCAAAAACCATAAGAAATGTAATAAACCATGGCGATATGTATGTGTCCAACATGCTGTTCAAATTTGGAGATGAGCAATCTGTCCTGGATGGGATGTTAGTCGACTTTCAAATACTGAGGTATATGCCCCCTGCTTATGAAGTCCAATTCTTCATCAACGTTTGTTCGAGCAAAGAAGACAAAGATAAATACCAGGAGCTTCTTCTGAATGAATATTATGATAACATGTCTGCACATTTGAAGAAATTCGATATAAATCCCGAGGAAATTTATTCGCGGGAAAATTATGAGATTGACCTACAAAACACTAAATCGGCCGCGATGTTAATGACATTTTGCTACCTCGTCGTACTCTGTGCTGATCCAGAGTTTAGAGAAGAAATGATGCGTGTAGAGGAAACGATGAAATTTTACTTGGAATATCATCAGGAGAAATATTTAGATATTGCTTTGAAATGGGAGAACTACAGAAATCGAGTGACGGGAATAGTTCGAGATCTTCTCGAGTGTCTGTAGACGACTGGTGAATAATTTCGCTATCAATGTTTTTGTATGTTAAAGAAATAAAACTTTTTAGCTTTTTTCTTCTCCATTGACAACAGCAAAGAAAGTTGAATGAAACTGAAACAATTTAGAGGAAATGTAGCCAAAAGTACAACACCTTGGTTGCTTAGTGAGAGCAATAAGGCACTTAACCGTTTATGTTTTTATTAATTATATTCCTACAGTTAATTTTGAAGTTTTCCGCTAAAAACAATATATAACAATATACAGGATATTTAGGTACTTAGAGACGGGCAATCTGTTTGACTGACTGGAGCAAGGGGGCGACTATGAGATTTATGATCAAAAAAGTGTTTAACTTATGAATGTAACTGACTAGAGTTGAGTTCATTCGAGTTCAAAGTGAATTATTCATAAAACTTTCTGCAACTTCATATGTTGATGATTATAATTAGACTTCTACTAATTCAAGCAAAAAAAGTGTAAAAAATCCAAAATTAGCAGACACTTTCGATTGAATTTGAATTACATGCATACATGCAAATTATTTTTTAAATAGCATGATTTTCTAGCTTTGAGTTATTTTACATAATTATCAATGTTGTTTTTTTTTATTAAAATGTAGTTAACAGTTTGTGTTAGTGTGACTAAATATAGTAGAAAAATTTATTGTGGATAAATCCCTCTTTTAATAGAAATGATGGTGGCTAATTGATTCGAAGCGGCCAAAGTACTGAACAACTCTTGTGTAATAACCGTAAAAAAATTAGATTGATTTTTCAAATGGTCTAATTCAATACAAACGTTTCAACCAAAATTTATAAATTAATAACCAATTATTATAGTAAGAAACTTAATATACTGTCACCTTTTTTCATGGTTGCAAGTGATTTTTTATAGCATAATTTTCTCGTTTACAATTCTTTCATATAATCATGAAATAGCGTCCGTAATTGACGGCTACAGTTGTCTCAGTTTATTTAATCCATTTTCGTTTTTGCTAATATTTAGCAAACAGTAACTGGTTTAAGTTATTAAATAATACTATAATCTCCACTCACACTCAACTTAACTTTTTTCACGCATTTAGCCAAATCTCGAAACTTTTAGATGATACCTAATATTTCTTGTTGAAGCATTAAAGCTTATTCGTCCGTTTGCAAAAGATACGATCTCATTGTCACTAAATATAGCAGAAAAAATATTTGTAATTAAATTCCTCTCCTAATGGAAAGGTGGTGGCCAAATGACCCGAAGCGAGGTTAACTACTTAACTTGTGCAATAAGTCAGATAAAAAAAACAAAATTATTTTTAAATGGCCCAATTCAAACTATCAAAGTGTAATCAAAAGCTGTAAAAGCTAGTAACCAAGTATTTTGATAAGAAATTTATTATAATGATGTACAATGCCATTTTTTTCAGGCCTTCAGGTCAATTTCTTCAATAGCAAAATTTTCTCGTTTTGAATGGTTAATTGTCGATATACTTGTTTGAATAATTTTCAAATATAATTGATAATTAACGAACTACAGTGGTGTTGGTTTATTGCCAATGTTGGTTTTCGTGCTAATATTTAATAAGCAAATACTTATTTATACTTTGAAATAAGACAAAGTCATCTTACAAAACTGCAAACTTTGCTCACCGATGTAACCGAACTTCTATCTTCTCTATGAATTAAACGAAACTCGCCATCAATTTGTATCCCAACTTTTTTGCATTAGATACTTTTCCAACAACTGACCATGGTACAAAAACCATTGTAATTAAGTCGCTCTTTTAATCGAAATAACGATGGCTAATGGATCCGAAGCTTGTGAAGTACCTATTTGACAATTATTGTGCATCAAGTGACTATACTATAAGTTTTGAGCAATTACACGTTTTGTCCATTAATAATGATTTTTATTTCTATCAAGCGACAATTCTATTAAGAGCAATGTGGGATTTTGCAATACGAAAATTTTAATTTTCTGATAAATTACCACAAAATCATTACTCATGTTGAGTGTATTCATTCCTCTTCTGCATACATATCAGGAACTGAAAAAAATTAGTAACATTTTCCATCTACTAGAGTTTAGCTTCATTCCAGGCTGAGACGCAACAAAAGTAGGTCCATTTTTTTACATATAGGTACGCAATATTAATTATTTCTACGTGATTTGTAAACATCAGCAACATTTTATCGAAAGCTCAGGTAGCTCCTGGTAATCTTGAAGAAAAGACTTGGCGGAACTGATTTAATCGAAGCCATGACCTACTGGAGGTTTTTTCGCTTGCCATAAGTGGACAAAGTTGTAGCTCTGATTTGTTATTGGATGGAAAATCTATTGCTAACTGTTTCTGTTAATTTTTGTTTGTATTCGCAAATACATATCTTACACTGTTTTCATTTGCATATCTCAGCATGGAAAATAAATAGATGCAAGGTGTAAACGGTGAGAAATCGAAAGCCTGTTAAATTGTGGCTCAATTTTCATTTTTACTCAATAAAAGATTCTTAAAATACTTTCAATATTTCACTTGAACTTGAACTTAAACAGTTGCTGATAAATTCGGAAAACTCGAATGCTTTCATATCGTTAATTCTCTGCTAGTGTTATGTAGAAACAAGACTAGACAAGTTATGTAAATGATCCAAGTCGATCTTCAGTTCTTCCGGAACAATTTTCGTTTGACTTTATTGACTAAATTCAGCTGAACCTGCTACTATAATCTCAAATGTCTAGCAATAGAAAACAAGGATTTGAAGAATACGAAACATGTTTGCCTCAAAGTTTTGTACGAAATAATTTTTCCTAAAAGGATCATATGTACGTACAACCAGTCGCTTACATAAGTATTAATGCGTGTTTGCCCGTCGCAATAAAAATTACTTAAAGTATGTTTAGATTCTTATAAACATTGCAATATTGACTGCTTAATTTTTTTATTTATATAACATAGACTTAATGTAAAATTCAAAGAATCATTACAGAGCTCGTAAAATATGAAATTTAAATTTGCATTATGACTTGTAGAACATCTGAATTAGCACAATGAAGATACTTTACAACGTGGGAAATTGATAACAAGTTTGTGGGTATATGACAAAATATTATAGCTGTGTAAGTAAAGATAAGCCCACTTTCACTGCATGTTGCTTTCACTTTTGTTCATAAATAACATTTTCAATAATAAAGTGTTGGACACACCGTTGATAGTACACAAAATACACTTATCATTTTCAACTAGAAACAAAACGAGTACTAAATTCCATGTTTCCTAACGCTATTTAGTTCGATTGATAAGAGTGTATTAGACTGATTGTGGTCTGCATACAATTTATTTCTTTCTCTATCCTATACACAATTTGAAACCCTTAGCAGTTAACTATCAATTACTCCTGTTTGAAGAAATTCTCCTGCCTCTTAGAAGAACATGTTTCAATTGATCTAGCCTTAACATTAATAACGCAAATAGCAACAACAATGTTAAACAACACAGAGAAGAAATAAATTGTTGAGTATTCTTGCAAAGCTCCTCATTTTCAGATATTTTTTTATACTTATAAATTTGCAAGATCGCATCTCTAGTTCCCAAAGTTCAATTGCAAACAAAAAATTTTTGAAAAATTAAATGCGTCTAGGTTGAAATTTTCGAAAAATATGCTAGAAAATCAATATTGTTTCCATTACTGTGTAATATTGTTGGAACGACTGATTAGTAAAATAGTTGTTAGAAGAACAAATCATCAAAATACTCTTTTTTAATGACACTCAAAGATTTGGAAACTAATTATAATAATTGCAAATGTGCAATATAAAAACCAATACGTGAAATATTTACTTGTTTTGAAAATTTGATGTTTTATACAATTGTAATGAAAATAAAAAACTTGTTATTGAAAATCCCCGCAATATTTTTAATGTGATAAAAATTGTCCAATTTCGTAACGTTGAAGAAGAAATTAAATAGATTCATCTATTAATATCAGGCTCTATCTGTATGAGTAACCAGTGGAAATACATATGGAAACTAATAAGAAAACGCGTTTTCAGAGCTAGAATTTCTGACATTAAATGTTCAAAATAATTTCCTCCACATAATACTATACTGGATTCAACTGGATACTCTACCTCTGGAAGTAAGTATTTTATCTAGTCTCAAAATAGGATTTGAGTATTATTTTATTTGCTTTGGCGGCAATAACAAGGAATCTTAAGAGCTTCAAACTTATATAACAGATATTTTAAAATTGTTTTATTTCATGGTGAACTAGTTGTGCTTTTCACTTACAATGTACATCGTGCTTTTTCCAGCTGCACCTAAAACCTAAGTTAAAATTACTTCAATATCTATATCAGCCTTTAAAGTGCTGTTCAATTCTTAAGTTCTCAGTTTACCAACTATCGATTTATCTGCAGTTGACATTATTTATGAGTAGGCATCATAGATCAATATTATCATAAAATCATCAAAGCTTAGAACGCAGATTCATCTAAATGGTAAACATTAAATTTTCCGCCATGCTAGCTGGTAATACATAACATTTAATGGACCCCAGTACGCCATAGGTTATCAAATAATTTTAAATTAGAAATAGGGAACAGACGAAAATTATCTTATGTGTGGCTTGTCAATCTTAATCAAAGCAACAATTCTTTATTACGTCGTTGACTATCCTTTACTTTGAACTGCCAATCTGTTTAGAACAAATGACTTTGCAATTTGCTGCTCAAAAACAAACAATATACACAGCAAGCCAAATACGGCTGGAAATAACAAAAGAATGAAACGAATAGGTTTGAGATTAAAATTTGAGAGAATCTGTTGAGTTCGTTTCAAATCAGGAAATATGTGCGTCATTAAGGCATTTTTTAAATATTTGAAAGACATTGTCCTTATATTTGCATATTACCACAAAAATCTCAGCTAGATTCTGCTTGATTCAGCCAATATATATGTTTTGTTTTTCCACAATAATTAAAACAATACAAATTTTATTCGAGTTGTACTACTAGTTAAATCAGTTTAAATACGGCTTTATAAAACAAATAATTGCAATTTCCAAGTAAATTCATACATTTGCTTGAATTCTTAAAAATTCCATCCAGTCTAAATGAAAAATTTTCAGAGTAAATTACATGTAGTTCAAATAACAATCAAATTAAGATACATGAATTTAAAACCGAAACATTTTTTATTGGCTGTTTACGATCGAAATTGCAAATTTTAACAATCTGTCTAGACACGAAGGCAAATAAATGGTAGTTATTAATTTCTCGTCGTAAGTATAGTTTGATTTGATTGGCGAAATCCGTGCTCGTGGCACAAGTTTTCCAATTCACAATTATTAATAATACAATAATTCACAATTACAATAAAATTACGCAATCATTTTGTTTGAAATTCGATAAGATTGTCATTACGCAAGTACTGTTATCTAAAATTTTACTGCATGTATGTTGCTTAATATACAATTATAGAGTTTTACACAAAAATAAAGCAAATAAAGCAAACACAAGAAATCGCCATAAACGTATGCAATCATAATAACCCCATTATGAAATTTATATCATTAGTTATAAAAATAAGATTCTTATACAACAAAGACTTTGCTCTTGAAATGCATGATGTAAATACAAATTTTTCGAAAATTTTTATTGAATATATTCAAACAAAATGCAATCGAGAATCGTCACGAAAGATTATGAATTAGTATGCATATGGCGTTACATGTGGCTAAACCGGTGCCGAGGCACTCATAGTAGCTCCAACGCTGCCAGACGTTTGAAAAAGACGGCAAAGTATAACGTCCTAGCAAATGATACACATATCCTGTAATTTAATAATAATGGTTTGATTGAGATTGAGATAGAGTCATTAACAACACTTGTTTCTGATAGCTAATATTTGATCATATCATCAGCATCGTCATTTACAAAAACACCTATCAGATTTTTCGATAGTTTTCTTGTTCCCGGGAATAAAATCCGCATTGCGTAACTTTTAAAATTTTATTTCTATAAATTCTCGTTTTATATCTAGTAAAGTAGATCTACAAACTTGAGATCAGGGATGGCCGGTATTTAATAAAACCACTAAAAAACGGTGTTCCAAACGTGTAACCTGTAACCGCAGTTTCATGAATTAACTAATGAGACCGGCGAGAGCCCTTTTAAAAAAACAATTTTATTTCGTTAGATTACAAAAGTTCATAAAATTACTCGTTGACTGCCTACTTCTGACTGACTGGCCTCCGCACATCTCCTTGGTAGTTATTGTCTCCAAACGGACATGATCTGCTGGCTCATCAGTTTATGGGGATAGGCGGTCAGTTAACTCACGTAAAGCATCCAACAAATTCTAAAAAGCTTAAACATAAACTATCCGATCGGAATCAGTCACGGTACTACTAATTCGATTTAACGAGAATTATATTTCACCATTTAATGTTCAGCCGAAATAGTTTTTGTCTATGTTGATGTTTGAAATTTGCATATCAGACATTTAGGTGCAAGATTAGGCCAACATTTCATGTTTTCCGTCCCGTTTTTGCTCATTTCTCG
>NW_026017110.1:17814727-17825354 GCF_020466585.1 Dendroctonus ponderosae | reverse complement strand
TGAAAACGGGGATTTTCCAGAATATCATTTGGCGGTTTTGGAAGTTTCTGAATGCTATCTACGTCCAGTCTTTCCGGCTTTTGCGTTTTATTCGCCGGTCTTATGTTGAAGGTGATTTTTTTCAAGTTTCTTAGTCGCATTGCACGTAGTGATTTAGAGAGCATGATGAAATCACACTTATTGGAAGTTGAAAGTAAGTGTGTTAGAAATGGCACATTGATAATGTCAGTAGTCAAATTGAAGGGACATTTGGCACACTTTCAGGTAGTAACAATCGATTATTGCCGGTCGTTAACACGAATTAACTAATGAGACCGGCGAGAGCCCTTTTTAAAAAACAATTTTATTTCGTTAGATTACAAAAGTTCACACATCTCCTTGGTAGTTATTGTCTCCAAACGGACATATGATCTGCTGGCTCATCAGTTTATGGGGATAGGCGGTCAGTTAACTCATGTAGCCGATTTAACCGGATATTATTGGAACCGTCTCATAAGACCGGAAAAATGGTTCACATTCACACCAAGACAGAACCGATGCGACGCCGTCGAGCCATCCAATACTCATTTGTCAACGGAAATTATGTTTTGTTGTAATGATTGTGTTTATGACTTTTTCGTCTGTAGGAATTATTGGTTGTGTTCTCCAAGAACCACAATCAGTCCGATCAGCGAAATATAATTTAGTTGCGGTGATGACATAATTCAGCATTTTTAGTCTATAAGTATAACTGTTCTCTTACGATCTGCAATAAATATTTTTGAAAAAGGGATTTCTCTGATAAATAACCTTTACTTGGGTATAACTTCGTTCAGGATTGCCGAGCACACATTTTTGTTGGAGATCGTTCCTGTTAATGTGGATTATTTAATGTTAGACCTACTGTTGACTTAATAACACTCGTAAATAATTCAAATGCTATTTCAAAATCTGTGGTGCCCCAGCCATTAGATGAAGTTCAGTTGAAAGATAGACAAGAAGAAGATTATTAAATTATGAAGATTTTGACAAAACTTGTTTCATAAAAGAAATATTTTTAATCACTTTAATTTTTTACTTTTAATGTCAATTACCTTCTCACATCAAAATGAATAAAATTGACAGTTAACATTGAAGCTACTTTCGTACCATGCGAGAGATAATTTTCCAAAACCGGGTGCTATCATCATAGTAAAAAGCATCCGCAGAAAAAATATTCTTAAAGATCAATTCATTTTGTAATAAAAATTAGATTTTTTACCATTTTTCATGCGTACATTTTATTATCAGTTTGTCCTCGTTTAAGTAGTTACTTATGACCCATGTTTTGTTTTCGTTCTTACAATATATTATTTTTGGTTAACCAATGTTGAGTATTTTTTTTACGCAATTAAATAATTATTTATCTTCACTATTTCTACCATCATCATCATTACGAATTTTTAATTCAACATTTAAAAAGTAAGTTTTAAAGGTAATTTTTGGAAGCCCATTTTGAAACCTAATACCAAAGTATAACTGCCGCGCTGGTTCCACAAAATAACTGTTTGGCACACCTCTACTTCCGTGGAACTTTTTGAGCTTCAAAACGTGATTAAAACTTCAATCGGTTAGGATGTAAGAATCTCTAAGAAATTTTGACTTGAGTATAAAAAATACTCCTGTGAGAAACCGATTAAAGTGCTAATAAAAAGTGAAAAGGAGACCTTTAGAGAGGAAAATTCCCTATCGAAGTGACCGATTTTAAACCTCCATATTGGAGCCGGATGGAGCATTTTTCCTCCGCGATACCTGATTGTTATGAGGATATTGGGACCGGATCGAAATGCGCATTGACGTGAATGTTCCCTAAATGAAACAACACCAACAAGAATAATTTGTAACCCCTGTAGCAACAATTCGAAAGCTCATCAGTCTGAAAATGAGGCAATAACACTTCATAGTTGACGCTTTTGGAACAGTGGCGCCCGAGTTGAACAGGTCCACATCCGAAACGCTGTATGCCCCCTACAACGAGGTGAATTTATGGGACAACAAAGGAAACACGCGAGCAATAAATAAAAGGACGCGTGTAAAAATAACAAAACCCTATTGGTCACATGTGACATTTTAATCCTTCGTAATGCTGAATAAATGAAAACATGGGACGATCGCTTGCACGCATCGCCTACCACCCTGTTATTCAGAACGGCAAATGTCAGTTACGTAACAATTAGTGAAGTTTTGCCCTTTAAATTTTGAATATTTAATTAACAGTAGCTTGGACGGTAATCAGCTCGTTCAATTAGGTATTTCGATTAATAAATTTGGGCAAATGTTATGAAATTCCTTTAATTAATTGTAGATATTGCGATACTCAGCAGCTACATGAAATGAAATCGATAAGTTATTGTATATAATTATAATTATGACTAATTAATATTTGGATCTATAACTGCTAATTATTTTGCGTTTCGATCTAATAAGCTCTCGGCTGAATTATGTTGATTTGAAATTGCAAGCGAATTAATACAATGGCAGTGTTCTCGGTTGAAGAAACTGACACTTAAAAAGTTAAGAAAACAGAAGGAAGCAATGAAAGGGAAACTCGCAAAGATGAAAATCTGTTCATGATCAGATCACTGCGAGTTGAGTTTTTAAGTTCATTCGTTAGTAATTTACAAAATTACGGACTGATGTTTCCATTATTTTCCGTGCTGACTTAAGTCTTTCAATTTGTAATTGAAAACAGTCTATAACAATTAATCGCATATACAGGGTGTCTCTCGGTGGTTTTGGCACGTTCTGAAAATCCGACTACTTCTATAATCAAGGGTGATCTAACGATTTAAAATATTTTCAGCAATGCAGCGCTGTCGCTTCTATAATTAAATATCAATAACTTTGCTACTTCAAATGAGAGTTTACTTTCTTATATCCGTCTCTAACGGGTTTCGATTAATTCATTATTTTCCAATTTTTTAGTTTAAAACATAGGAAGTTTGTAACTGCAACATTTGCATTCTTCAAATATTCAAATTTTAGGTGTCATTCAAGTTATATGGAAAAGTATGTTCTGCATTACACCGGGTCGCGTAAAATTAGTGTTTTTTTCAGCTAAATTTCAAAGTGGTGAAACAGCGGTTTTTTGAAGTGACGCAGGTTCTCTCTTGCACGCACACAACTGCCAGCAAACCTTATTAACCCGTTAGTGGAAATAATAATAATAATAGTGTGTAATCTGTGGGCCGTTCGTGTGTATATAATAGTGCATAGTGTGTGGGCAGCGTCGTCCGAACTGTTTTCGTCAGAAATTGTGCAAAAAGGAGCAAATGATCCAATTTAATTGAAACGTACTGAAGCGTCCACTAGATCCGAAATAATTCTTAGGAGTTTGTACGAACCATTGTAAGTAAAATGGAATCTTAGACTGGGCGTCTTTTGGAAGTAGTTCGTCAGATTTCGCATATGTGGGTATCATACTTATAAAGGGTGATTATATCAGCGTAATTGGACAACTCGAATAACGGATCATTTGCTTTTGGAAATTAGTTAGTTAAATTAATTACATTTCAAAATAAAACAGGTATTTGGTTGCTGGTACATTAGAAAAACGAAAGGAATTTGGAGAATCATTGCTATGAAGAGACACTGCGAACAAATTCCAGTTGTTTGAAAGAATTCGCACGAATGACTTGAGATCTAGTGGACAAGCTCCAGTACGTTGCAATGAAAATGGATCATTCGCTGCTTTTCGAACGATTTCTGACGAATGCAGTTCAGACGAAATCGCATCTAAAGGACGACGGGCCTTAAGGTTCTAGTTTACGTGACCCAAACTATCACAAATTACTATTCATTTTAAGTGGAGATTTGAATGATGATTTTCTTCTGATGGAGCGCAAAATTGAATCTCATTTCTTGATGCAAAGTTACAATTAAAGATGGTAAATAATCCAGAACAAATTACAATCGAGCAAGATAAAGTCGAGTGTCACTATTCGTTTTTTTAACCGCTATCATAAACCAATTGTCGCTTTTGTACGATTAGATAATGATAACGTAAATATCTGAATATAGTATAATGATATATACAGGGTGATTCAAAATTGGCGTCATTCCTTTTAAGGGGTGATGGAGGCTCACTTGGGAGTACGAGAAAAATATTGAAAATTTTTTTTTCGAAAATTTCTAGAAGATATTAACAGTTGAAGATCGAATTTCAACTTTGTTATTAAGCATTGAAGCATGAAATTGTTCCATGTTTAATTGGTAGCATATTGGAATACTTAAGCATTCAAAAAGAAAAATTACGATGTTTGCTTCAAATTACGAAAATTTTTGATATGATATTTTCGATATGATTGATGAAAAGGCACAGCGGCAATGATGTTTTTTGCCATTAACAGATAGTTACAGGTAGATAGCCCTTGTCAATAATAACAATAATCTGTCAAAATGTGACTTACTTTTGAATACGAGAAGCTACTTGATAAGAGTGGATAATAAGGATATTACACAGGCACTAGCTTGTTTGGAGTTAACCATTGAAATGTTTGGTGTTGTACGGATTATTTCTGTAAACACCAAACCCCGCAGAATTCGAGGTTATGAGAACAGGTTGACATTTCGAAATAGGTTCCGTCATTCAACGATTCCTGTTGAATTTACCGTTTATCCTTGCCTATCTGATTGTCACTCTCTATTTCTCCATGGTTACCGGAATTTTAAATAATTACGAAGCAACAGGTATTTGCGCAATGTTAATTAGACAGATTACCTTGAAAAACATTGCTGCCGTATTTCTGATATAGTTTTTGGCAAATTTATCAGTTTTTAATAACAATTAATTTCTTTTACTAGTTTTTCTGTACTCCTATAACACCGCTAGACAACACCCCCAGAGGAATGACGCGAATTTTGAATCACCCTGTATAGTAAATTTAATAATAGGAAAAATAAGCTGAATAGAATTGGCTTCTGTATTCGCACTGTTTCAAAGTACCTAAATGAGACAGCATGTGAAACACGGCATTTTGCAAATTTTGGAGGTAGTATTAAGTGCGACATACTTTTTGGGATCAAACAGAAAGGCATACAGGATTTTTGTTAAAAAGATGCAAAAGCGAACAATACGAACTATCAGTAAAATACGGCTTTCCAAACTGTAGGGAAACTTTTAAGGCAAAAAGATTATCAACCATTTATGGCTGTATCTACGAATCTATTGTATTTTCTTTTAAAAATTAAGACTTGTTTAGTCTAACACTGGTCACTATGATTATGAACACTAGAACACAGATTAACTGTTTCCAAAAAACCCCACGTCATATTGGGATAAAACTTTTCAACAAAGTAAATAACAATTATATATCAATATTAGAAACATAACACTTGAGAAACCTTTTAAAAATAAACTAAAGAAAATGATTACTGAGTTGGAACCTTATAGTATTCAAGAATATTTAGATACATAGACATAGAAAAAAACGTGAAGAAAGTTCGATGAGATAACCATCTCAAGCGGCAACGGCATTCGAGCGGCAACGAATCAGCAAAAGAAAATATACACAATCACAACAATTTTACTGATGCTGAAGCGGAAGAATGAACGTGTTGTGACAAACTATTTTTTAATCAATACATTTCCTTTCGGCGTTATTATTTATCGAATACTGATATTCCAGTTAAAAATATGTATATACCTTACCTTGACACATGCGCTAAAAAAATATGTACAGATGACGATGACCAATTTTGAAGTCTCGAATTTAATAGAACTTTCGGTAACTGAGGTATATATACAGGAATAAATTAGCTCTTCAATGTACCATATCGTTTTTGTGATAAACTCAGTGGCAAAAGTTTTAATTGGTTATCACATTTTCTTTTGGAGCTATAGGCAAAACTCTATTCTGATCACTTTCCATCGATTTAAAGATGAAAGAAATTATGACAAAATTATTACGAATTTTTTTAGTAGAATTAGATCTTCTGACTGTCTTTTAAATATTATTATTGTCAATTAAAACGCAAACTTATGCTTTTTAAAATTACATGAAAATTATAGGTGGCTATGGCCTAGATAAACATAGATTTTATTTCCGGTTTCAACGACACAGAACAAGGGCGGTCAATTCTAAATTTTCATCTTTGTTTTAACTAAATAAAAAAAAACATTAGCACAAGTTATAACTAATAAATTAGTGATGATATCTGAAATATGTTATAGAACCAACTATTCTACTCAGAAAGTTAATTTTTCAAATAATCCCGCTATCATACTGTAACGTCTAAATTGGCAGATCCTAGTTTTTGCTTCTAGCTGTGAAACATACGACAACGTCCAATTTTGGTTTACACCGTTGAGTTTAACACCAAAAAGAAATCGATAATGGAGTCTCATTTTTTCATATCTCATTTAGTTATCGAGATTTCAAAAAACGTCTGAACCGATAATATATATCCACTGTTCATAAGTCGAAACGAAAAAATTAATGGTAGTGTTTTTTGCAGAGGATTCAGTGTGGTGGCATCCGAACTTGTAGTGCCGGGCAAAACTACGGCGGTGTTTATAACTTTGAATAATCTATCAGGATCCAAACAACCCCTAAACGTCACCCTTCGTCTACTCAGCAGTGGGCAGCTGGTTGATGACAGCAGCAGCACGGTGCTGGTTGAGGTCACTCAAGAGATAGCCGGTAAGTTTTTCCGTTTCAATCCCATGCTGATGTTATACCCGAAACTGCTCGAAAAGTACTTTTGTATATTATTTTTAAAACCTTTTTCTTGGATGTTTTGTCTCAGAATTTTTGTCGAACGAAAGAATTTCGTCACGTCTTCTACAGTTTGATAAAGGGTGCGCTTATTTTACAGTCAGGAACGAATTATTTTATTCTTACAGTCTAGAGAGAACTTTACATCGCACTTGCTCAACACAACAAAACGGGTTCAACCGTAGGAGTAAAAATTGAATTTGTGAAGACGGTAATGTAGAAAAGTTTTCGTGTCGTTTCGATGGAAAAACCAGACTACATGAATGCAAATGTGCAAAAATTGATCTCAGAAATGTAATTTAGGTGTATGTTTCAATTAGTAGATACTCACCTACAGGGTAAGCAAATTTTTAACTTACATATCAATAAACTCAACTATATGTTTTAAGAATAACGGTTTTTTATAGCAAATTGCGCAAAAATTGGTACACATATTGAAGCGATTATGGAAGTGAATTCAATAATTCACAATTAATCCTGAAATCCAGATATGAATCAAATTGGTAAACATTTATTGGTCTGTTTTCAGCGTGCTTAAGACTGAATCAAATCGCAGGCTTTAAGCAAAAATTCTTATAACAACAATAATTTATTTGCACAATTAATACCAAATAGTTACTAAGAAGATCTTTGGTTCTGCATGCATTTTAATTCACCTAAAACCTATCAGGTTTTCACCAAGAAACAATTATAAAGTTTGCTCTAATACTAATACCATAAAGTCTGGAAAGTTTCTCTTAAGTATTTTAGTTTTCCTCTTTCGCGCTACAGCCAATTACATGCTTAATTTCGGAAGCCAAACTTGGGTCAACCTTTACTACAAAGCGGCAATTCTGAAAAGTTTCCGCGGTTTTGCAATGCTATTTTACTACAAATTGTGGTACATGAACCACTTGGGAATTTATTTTCTATAAAATTAATCCTATATTGGAAAATGGGAAATAATAAGCAGTTCTGGGAATAGTTTTATATACTTAGAGCTCATTGGAATGGAGGGCGAATTCTCACTACTTCAAAGCAGTCGTTCATTAAGTGAGCAACTATTTCGATTGCAAAATGTTTGCTTGGCACCAAACTTGAGGAAATGTGTAGAGGATTTTGTCGCAGTCTCCGCTTATTTCGGTATGGGAAATGTTGATTGGCAATTAGGGTAAAAGCGAAAAATCCACCGCACGTTATCCAGCAAAGCAACTACTTCAACTTTTAACCATCTTAAGAAAATTGAGGTTTTCAGAGATACGGAAAAAAGACTTATTTGATATTCGGAATTGCAAGACGAACTCAACTGATTAACTGTAGGCGAAAATATTTTACATTTGAATTTAAAATTGAAATAAAAATCAACGGTACATAATCTTCAACGAAAACTACACCCAACTGATTTCATAAAATGTTTCCAAATACAAACAACCCTGACTGTTGATATTTATAAAAAAAAATTAGTTTTCCAAAGTGAATTGGATCCTTTGAAGAAACGAAAAAAGCGCATATTTAGTGATGAAAGCCATTCGTTCATCATTTCTAATTGTGATGCAAATTTGTAGAGTAATCACTAGTGCTGCAGAAAATCCATAAAAATAATACGAATATTTTTAAACTATCTTCAAATGATAATTAAGCTACATTTATAGAATATACATTTGATTTTCCCTTGATACGAAGTCTACATAGACTCAAATTTTACTCGAGTAGAAGAAAACACAGTGGTAGATGATGGAAAATCAAAAGCCAAACCTCGCATTCTAATGCGCTATTTCCTCTGTTGAAGATTCATATAATTCAGATTCTTTAAAATTCCGATTCATCCACATTGTGGAAAGCAAAATACAATTTTCTCGTCTAGATGCTTTTTTAATAAAAACAAAATATATATATAATCCATATCTTACGTATTGCAAGATCCAATCAGCCCCGACCAGCTGATGGTACAACCTGTAAAAGTTATTTAGAACTCTTTTGTTATGTCAAAATAGATAGACTTTCGAGGCCATTCCTTGAAACTAATCGGTTTTTCGGGTTTTTATGCCGTCGTTGGGTAGAATTTCTTCTTGACGTTTCGCAAGCACGAGTGGCTTGCATCTTCAAGCAAACCACTTCTGAAGATGCAGAAGAAATTATACCCAACGACGACCTTAAAACCCGAAAAACCCATTAGTTTATTTTGTTATGTATTTTTGGTATTATTTAATGTAAGAAATATGTTTCAACTTTGGAACATCCAAATCACATTTTTTTGCCAACTTCAACACCAGAAGAAAAATTTGAAGCCTCCATGGAAATGTCTGTATTAACCAGAACTATAATACATTCGTCTGAACTGCAAAAGTCATTAGCAAAACGAAAATTGAATATTCAAACTGTGCAAATCCAGTGCTTTTAGTTAGACCATATTCTTGCATGATATCTAACAAACAGAACCATTATTTACCGACTGAATATTCAGTGGGGGTAATTCGGGGGTTCATTATTTTGTCCTGCGCCTATAACTATGCATAAATTTAAATGCAATTATTAGAATCATTCCAGTGGGATTTCGGCTTTCGTTTGTTTGGGGACTTTGGATCCATAACTGAGTCCCGCAGGTAAAAGCATAATGAATATGGTTCGATAATGAAATGGACCAAATACTTTGAAACTTCATCATTCCAATGAACCAATATAATTTGTAACCAATCGACAATAAATTGTTCTCCTAAAATCGTTGTCAACATGGACTATTTTATGCATTTTTACATTTTTAAATTGCTTTGTTGGACAAAATTATTACATCAAATAGTTAATTTAAGTTTCAAAATCTATTCATTTAAATTTACGTTAAAGTTGTTAGACGTCGTATATTATATTTTGCCAGTTAAATTAGACGACACTTTTTTCTCCACTTTTGGAAGCATATTTCGGTTTGAAAACGCAATTAGGCGATTAATGGAAAACGCTAACGAAAATAGCATGGGAGTTTGGAGCAAAATAAAATAATGATCAAAAACATCCCAATTTAGCTGAAAACTACTGAAAGTAAAGTAGCATTTAAAATATTTATTGAGATTGATTATATGAATGGGAAAGTCGCTAATTAAATAAAAACTTCTTAAATTCGAGTGAATTTCGCCATTTATTGGATTATAATTTGATTCGTACATTCAGTAGTACCTTATCATGAAAATGGATACTTATACACTGGTTGATACACACAGTTGAAGGTTTTTGTCGATTTTTAATAAATCTAGTTTTATTTTAAGCTACTACTGGTTTTGACCCCTGATGATAAATGAAAGGGGTTTGAAACATTAAATCCCGCTTTTTGAAACCCAAATTTTAGAAAATTTTAGTAAGATATTTTTAATGTGCTTCCTGAAGTTAACCAGTTATATATTTAACAGCACAGAGACTGGCACTAAAAAAAATTATAGAAATATTGGTTACAAAGTAAAACTGTCTAAATCATAGTATATATAATTGATAAAAATGGCATGCTATAAAGTTAAATAGTAAGTGAACTATATTATCAAACTGAGCCGAATGCAGGACAACAGTTTATGATTATGTCATTTATGATTGACCGGAATGTGAAAATTTAGTTTAATTTTCCCTTCTTATTACCATTTAAGACAAGAATGTCTTGCTATAATATTTTAATATGTTATATTGGAATTGACCATCAATTCTTTCAAAATTTGTACTTTTATTTGATATATCTCTTGTGCTTCTCATTTCTACAACCACACGTTTCGGATAAAATTTTAATTTGTATACAGGGTGATTCAAAATTGGCATAATTCCTTTGGAGGTGTTGTCTGACGCTGTTATAGGAGTACAGAAAAAATAATAAAAGAAATTAATTGTTATTAAAAACTGAGAAATTTGCAAAAAAACTATATCAGAAATACGGCAGCAAT
>NW_026017110.1:17802139-17814119 GCF_020466585.1 Dendroctonus ponderosae | reverse complement strand
TTGTTGGCGTGAGTTCTTTCAGCTTCTGCTATGTTACTGTAGCATTTCCCTTGAACTAATCGCATATCCGCAAATTCGTGAAAGGAAATTCAAAGGAAGTCACAGTTTGACAAATTATTGTTATTGTTGACAAGGGCTATCCACCTGTAACTATCTATTAATGACAAAAAATACCATTGCCGCTGTGCCTTTTCATCAAAAAATTGTAGAAGAGAACTTTTTTGATATCAAAAATTTTCGTAATTTGAAGCAAAGATCGTAATTTCCTTTTTGAATGCTTAGATATTCCAATATGCTGCCAATTAAACATGGAACAATTTCAAAATAATGCATAATAACAAAGTTGAAATTCGATCTTAAAATTCTAGAAATTAAAAAATTTTTTTTAATTTTTCTCGTACTCCTCAAGGGAGCCTCTATCACCCCTTAAAAGGAATCACGCCAATTTTGAATCACCCTGTATATTTTTAACTTGGAATTTGTTAAGGTAAGTCAATCGTATTTTAACAGAACAGTTTTGATGATCACTCGAATATATAGCCTTCTAGCAGAACCTTTTTAAAAATTTTTGTTTTTGCTCAACTGTCCATTACAGTGGAATGGGAATCGGACAAACTATTTTGCCGTTGAATGGTTTTTATCTCGGAGACCGTTCTGAACTTATTGCCGATACTGCAGCCGTACATGTAGCAAACTTATTTACAGTTTTTGCGGAATCGAATCAGGATAAGCTGAAAATTAAATCTTGGTCGGTTAGTGAGCACCAGCCTGTGGCCGTCGGCTCGTTTTGCAGCCCACTGATCCGAGAAATCACGTCATTACGTGAAGCGCCCTTACCCTTAGGTGGAAACAGGGTAGGAATCGTAGCCACCCCAATTGGTTTCTGATTAGATTCAGTTGACGCAGGAAATCAGCTTTAACTAGCAAATTTGTCGAAAAACTTTGTAAAAGTTTGTTATCGAATGCTAAAGTTACTGATGTATGCTTGATTTGTAATCTGACTTCAGATGCCACCGAAGCAAAAGTAATTCTATCTAGATGTTCAAGTTTTTTTAGTCAAAAGCAGAGTTTGATCAGTCAGGGCAAAAAAATAGAATTATGTAGAAAATTCGAAAATAAATAAATCGAGGGGTTACCCCAGGAGAGCCAAAATGGGAACCGACCTTCTTGTTATTCTCAGTTCAATTTACTTTTTATTACTAAGTGAGTTCTTGAAAATATAGTGTTGAGTAAGTTGATAATTTTGAGATACTAAAAATAACTGATAATGTGAAATCAACTTTAGGGAATTTGAGGAAAGTCCGGTTATCTGATGTATTTTCCAAGGGGCCTGTTTTGTGGTGTCGCACGGTAAAACTCACCCTGCATAGTTGCGTTTAAAAGCTTGTATGCTCATGTGGCACGAATTCCATTTCTGGTTAAATATCGCAACTACTCATGTAGTTTCCTTTCCATCCCCTTGTACTATTATTATCGAAGTTTCGCCTATTGAGCAAACAAGAGTTTATATTCGGATCGGGCAAATTATTATGCATTCAAACTCGTCATTATTTGCATTTTGCATCTCGAATAGCATAATGACTGTATCACTCGGCATTTCGAATTCATGCTGACGTTATCACAAATGCCTGCCTGTTTACACGAACGTAACAAATGCCCGGTTCTGGTTTACTTTTCGGGGTGAAATTGCATAAAGGAATGAATGGTTCATGTTTCGCGAAACAGCATTTCCAAATATGAGCAGTATTGAATTTTGCAGCGTTTTGCCCTTTATATTACCGCTTAGCTTCAAATTTTACACAATTTAGAGCAATAAACAGACACAGTTTTAGCGTCTAAAGGAGTCGACGCCCCAATTTGCAGTTTCCAAGTCATAAATTGTCTAATTAACGCGAATTAAAAATACACTGTGTGGGTCTGAATGAATTTGTATTTTCCGGGCTCCATGTAATTATAATTTTTATATAGGTTTTATTGCTTTCTCGCATTTTCCTATAGTTGTATAACATTTTGATTTTTTTCACGATTGAGATTTCAACCGTTTAATTATAATGAATACGATTTGATGATACCTACAACTGCAAAGCTTCCATAGCCAGATTTATATTTAATAAACATTTCAAATTCAATTTAAACGGCACTTCCTTCTTTACAGTCCCTCTTCGACTCAATTATTTTACCTTAAGTTGAAGTGACGAATGTTAATTAAAATTATAATTAGTACATTGAATTGATTTTGTAAATTTTTTAAAATAGGTTGAATTTCTTAATCAGGCTTCCTAATATAAATTAAGTAATTGACTTTTTGTTGTGCTCATACGTTATTCTTGTGGAACTGTTCCGAGTTTTTCGATTTGATTTTGGAAGATAATATAGTTAATTTTTTTTATTTTTCAATTTACTGATTGCTCAGATCCATCGGTTAATGGCATGTAACGGACACCAAATTTTGCAGTAATTAGAATTTCCCTCAAACTTTGATTGGTATCATTTGTTTATTCACGTACATTTCTTGCTTGTAAGTTTTTACTCTTGCACCAGCGTTGCTAAACTTGTCTGCAATGAAATTTAATATATTTCAACTTGACTGGACTCGGTAGATTATTATTATTATGTAAGTGTGGTTTGGTGTTTAAAATGTGTTTTCTATTTTGCATAATTAAAAACAAGCACTAACCTTATTTGATCATTTTAAACGATGCGTCCAGTATGAATTAGTTTTGTATTGCTGCGAAATATTTGTTCAGTCTCCGCGAGGCAAGACGGAAGATGCACAAACTTAAGACAAAATATAAGTACAAATTAAAAAATCCTCAAAATAGTCTCACCAAATACTAAAACGTATGAAAACGCAATTATCTGCTATTTTTTAAAAGAGTCAATACACATATCAGTTCTTCTCATTTTGCTATGAACAAAAATCAACTTTTTGTCAAATGTATTCGTGTTTTATATGTGCAAGTTGCATCAAAAGCATTTAAAAATGTTAAATAAAATATTGATTATCTCAACTGCTCGGTATTCGTCGTCATATTCAGATAGAAACTATCTGGCAGCTTGAACACATTTTTTAAATTAACAGTCAAATTATTGATACAACTATTTTTATACATGTGAACAAAGCTTGAAATTGGCCTACCCTTGTTCCAGTAGTAAACAAATTCTCGAATTCGAAATATCCCTTATACGAAGCCTAATAAAAAATCAATCGCAAGGGCAGACACCGTATAGAGTTATGCTGGTCCATTTCACGCAAGGTTTGAGTGATTTTTATTGGAAAGGAAAACATTCTAGGAAAAAGTTTTACGACGATGTCTTTCAGCGATGGATTTTATGTCCGATTTCTATCAGGAAGACAGGATGAGATTTCGGCTATTCGGTGCGCTGTGGTCGCCCAGTTACCTAATGGGATGTATAAAGGTCAGTTCAAACATCAAAGGTTTATTGGTTTGTCTTCAGGATTTTTTCCAAACTTCCTTTCCATTTTATCAAACATCGATTCACTTTAGGTTTGTACAAGCATTTCAAATTGAAATGTTTTCTAACGCTATTACCTATGATTGCTTATTATTAGCTATCATAAGCGTATTGAGCTTAAAACTTTCTGGATGTCGAACAGGAAATATAATTAATAACATAGGAATATGACAAAATACAAAAACATTATTAATTGGTATTATGGTATAGAAAGTTTTCCGTAGCTTTTGCGAGAGTTTTTTTGATGTAAGAACGGTCCGTTTGTGTCTAGAAAGCAAACTCGAGCAGTGGTCAAATTAAGCGTTGATTTTGGAATTTTAAAAATCTGAAAAAACGCAGATTTTGAGCTTTTTGGTATATTGAAAGTTTCTTAACACGCCAAAACTACGTCGACTTTACTCCAAAAAAATACGTTTTTTTTTAAGCTTCCACACACTCCATCACAAGATGAGGTCAATTATGGACGCAATTTAAAATTTCGCAAAGTTAAAGAACACGCCGATTTCAGGATTTAGTTTAGGACATCGAAAGTTGCTTAATCCACAAAACGTATAGTCGGATTTACCTCAAAGAATTAGTTTGTTTTTCTTATTAATTTTAACTTAGTTTTAACTTCCACACTCTTCACTGCATAATGAGGTAAATCAACGGCTGAGTTTTAAATGTCTAGAGTTCTAAAAAAGCGCAAATTTTCCTTTTTCTTTCATCAACTACCGGAATTTTTGTAAATTTTTGTAAACCTTGTTTCAGAACGAGTCAATGTGCGGATTTTTTAAATACAAAAACCAAAGTGAGTTTTTTTAAGTGTCGCGATTTCTTGAACATTTGCTGACACGACACCCGAATGTGCGGCTTTTGAGTTTTAAACAATAAAGCAAGTGTGAGATTTTGCACGTTTGAAATATGTTTTTAAATCTTGAAAGTTGGGGAATACGCTGAAACTGGGACCGGATTAAGTCGGAAAAAGTTAATTTTTGAAACCCTCCACACTTCACGTTAAAACGAGCCCAGTTAAGGTTCGATTTTAAAATTTAACATTTCTCAGAAAATCAAAGGTTTCCGACTTTCCAACTCAATTTTAAGAGAGTGGAACTTCGTAAAAACCCGAGGAAATGCGGCAGAATTTACAATTACGAGTTTGTGTTTTGAAAGCCTGAACACTTTTCAACCTGAAACCATCCCAAGTAAAGGCAGATTTTCAATTTTTAGAAATGCAAAAAAAGCGTAAATTTTAGTCTTTCGACTGCAGTTTCAGATATCGAATCACAAAACCCCTGGAATTGCAGCCGCATTACATCGGGATAATTAGTTTTTGCAACTTAAACCAAGTTTGTCTGAAGATCGTTTCTTCAAATCATCCACACTTTTCACTTTAAATAAGAACCAATTAACGAGTAATTTTGAAATTTCGAAAAGCGGAAAAACAGCGTTCATTTCCGGTACTTTCATACGCAGGTTCAGATGCGAAAAGTTTGTCAAGACACTGGAGTTGCGGCCAGACTTAGCCGGAAATGTAAGTTTTGTTAAACCTTTCACACGTTCACCGCAAAGCAAGTCCAATTTAAGCAGTCAAACATATGCCGAAGGTGGCTATTTCCGGTGTAAATTTTCATATACAAAGGTCGAAAACATGCCCCAACTACCGGCGAATTTAACAGACAATAAATTTAACATTTAAAAATTGTTTTTTTGCAACTTACTACACTCTTCACCTCCGATAGTGTCCAATTAAAGCCTGGTTTAAAAAAATGTAATGTCGTAAAATCGAAGATTTCGGGATTTTAAACACAGTTTTCAGTTCTCGGACTTTTCGGCCAGCTTTACCCAAAAAGTTTAGTTTTTTAATCCTTCACACTCTTCACCGTAAAGACGTCCAACTACAACTAATTTTACATTGCCAAAAACATGGAGAAAGCGAATTTTCGGGCTTTCAAACATAGTTTCAGATACCAGAAGTTACTTGCTGGAAATACCGTCGCATTTAACAGCAAATGTTGGTTTTTGCAAATTCTTCATTCTAAACCTCGTACGGTGCCTATTAAGGGTCAGTTTTAACAATACAAAAATTGTATAAAACTTATATTTTGGACAGTTTTCATATCTCAGACATTTGCAAACACCCTGGGCTTAACTAACCGGAAATTCGACGATCGGAAAAACCCAACTAACCCGAAATTCGACGGTGGCCAATTAAGGGCTGGTTTTCAAATTTCAAAAAACTGTACAAAACCTAGATTTTGGGCTATCAAACACAGTTTTCCAATCTCGAATTTTGCAAACGCGCTGAACTGTTACCGGAAAGTTAGGTTTGAGCTTTAGAGACTCCACACTCTTGACTTGAAACTGAAGAAAGTGAAGAATTCGTACCTACAAACGCAGTTTTGAAAGAAATGGGTTGAAATCCTGCTCAGTCGTCACCCCAAAACAAGCCCAAATTAATGAGAATTTTTTTTATTGCAAAAAACTGGGAAAATCGCGAATTTTAAGGCTTTCAAACTCTGGTTCAGATATTGAAAGTTAATATCCATATTAGCCTATAGTATATCTAAACTTCCAGTGCACTTTGAGTGGATTACACAGTAGATTTCGCTTTCAGAATGGTTACTATCTGCAGATTTTTAAGAGTTAATTCTAGCTGGCGAAAGCGGTTTTAAACATATTTACCGATTAGGTAAACTATACAATACATGACCTGAATTCAATAAAACGTAAATGCATGGCGACCTCAATCAAACTTCCCTTTAGTGGAAAATGGAAGAATTAATTTACTTACAATATGCCCCACAGTGAATTTTCACAAATCTGCTTAGAAAAATGAGGATCATACTTAGTTGAATATTAGGATTAAGAAATCCCGAATGCAATTTGGAACCCCGACTTAAAACAACTATAATTCCCGGTTTCTAATATTGTTTTTAATTCTATTAAATGGAGTATTTTTTCTTGTGTTGCACTTTTTGTAGATGTTTTTGTTCTTTCTATTTGCTACAGCTGATGACAATATAGATGTTTTTGTTAAACCATCTTTTAACTAAAATGTTTTTTACAAATGTCTTACAATCAAATATTGTGGTTCGCCGTATGTCGTTAATTCGTATTGCTCGAAAATAACACTGTCCTATTACGTGGTTATTGTGGAATGGCATTGTCGTTAACCCATATAAATGTCCTCTAACCAGCGAGAATGGGAACAGAAAACCATCTTCCTTGAATTAACGGCCATTAATTTTCGGTAAAAGGTGCAAATTAAAGTAAATGTCCATTGCAAAGCAAATAATTTAACTCGTGCTATTTAGTAGTGCCGGTCGGAATTTCATTAAAACTTTCAGAATGTTTACGTTTAATTGTTTAATGAAATTAAATAATCAGAGTGAGTTATATGTAAAAAGGCTAAACAATCTTTGAACGAGTTAATTAAACAACTCAAAGCAAAACGTGTTCTCTACGGTTCTTATATTCTCATATTTTGAAAATAAAGACAAGAAATTATTAAAAATTAATCTAAAGTCGCTCAATATTTTATTAAGTGTCTATTATTATTCAAATTACATAGCAAGAAAATGCAAAAATTAACTAAATCAGATTACATTACATATTGAGAACAAATTGATTTTGAAGATCAATAACTTATTAGGCGGAAAAAATATACCCACAAAGAAATCACGAATTCATTCGCAGGTTCATTCATAAAATTTGAATTTTTATTAGTAGGTTTTGTCGCTAGTTGTCGCGTGAAATTGAATTAACAACCAAGAATTACATTTGGCATGCAGCACTTTTTTCAAGACATGTGGACTTTTACTTACATTTTTTGGAGAATAATTTCTAACAATAATTTGTATCTAACAAAATGTACATTTATCCTACTAATAATGTGCTGATGCAATTCATTTAAGTATGTGGTTTTTTGTAACATGATTATTTTTGACACGTTTTTATAATGTCGAAGAGTATTACATTTTTAATTAACAAAAGCAAGATGAGAAACAAGGTAACTTTTTTTAAAGTTTAACTTTTTTATCTAACGTTCTAATTTTTAATTATATAATTGTCCAATGATTGATGCACCTGACAATTCTATTCCATCATGCCTAGCAAAATAGTTTTAATAAAATACAAGGCAAACAAATATTATTTTTATGGCCGAGCAACTGTATATTCCAAACCAAAAACCGTCGGTTCTAAATGCATAAAAAAGGGAATAATTTCAAACCTTCTTTAATATAAAAAATTGTACTTGTGAAGCGATTGGCTTTGATGCACTAAACACATTGCGCCTAACATGCACTCAGCATTTAATTCCGGCTTTATTCACTAATGCTTCAATTCATCTAAAACTCAGGCTAAAAAAGTTTCTTTATAATTACACATACATTATTCTCCATTCAACATCGTTCCGAAAAGTTCGCATTTTAATTTAATTATGAAGAATGGCGAATCAAGGGAACTGGTTAATGAAATTAAAAAGGCGAAAGTGTGACGAACTTTTATTCCAGAGTTAATATAAATGCTAGAAGAGTGAAGTGCTTTTTTTCGTTTAAGTATAAAAGGGTTTTTAAATTACCAGACTTTAAAGAATTTCGAGCTTGGTCACTTGGAAGTAGAAAAATTTGTTTTGAATTTATGAGTTTTTATTTGTGTTCAACAGTTTTAGGACGACGTTAGATGATGGATAAAAATCTTCAAGTCCAGGCAGTAGAATAGAAAAACCAACCATCTGACCGTGCGATATATTTGAACTGAAAATTGTTTTTCTGATTAATAAATAATTGTCAAGTCTACTTAAGTCTCGGCAATATATTACTGTTTAGTCCCGCATAAAATATGACGCTCGAAATTTATCTTCTCCCGCATTCCCTACCGTTCGTTGCCGATGAGCGATAAGTTGATAATTATTATTTATTTTTAAAACTTCCATTGTCCCTGTTTTATAGGTGATAATTTTGTTTCTCATTTCCTATAACAACTAATATCACCCGCTGTCGTCGTTCTATCAACAATTAATTTTGGTGTTATTGAGAAGAAAATTTATATCTGTCAGTCTATTCAAAAACAGGAATATTAAATTAGTTAACATTTAATAACAATGAGAAAACAATAAATTTGGTCCAGAATGTTTTAACTATAAGGACAAATAATTGAAATTCTCATAAATATTTTCCGGCAACTTAATGGTATTTCCAATTGCCTTAAAATTTTCCTAAATTGATTCCAGTAAATAAGCCCATGCCATTACCAGTCCGTATTTACTTCCGTTCTAAATTAACAAAACTATCCAAAATTCCATTAGATTTGAAATCGGGAAACGAAGAGATAAAGATAATTGAAATTGGAGAGCGAAATGAAACGATTAAAACATCAAAGCGAATTTCATGAATAAAACACAAATGGGTAAAAGTCAAGTTGTTTGATAATAAGGGGACTCGGTCCAAGAACTTTTCGTTTCGTTAGATCATTGCGAACAAACTCAATCAACATATTAGAAGTACCTTAGAACCGAAAAGATGATCATGAAATTGATGATTAATTTTTCGTGGCGTATGAATTTTTTTCATGTTCTTTGGTTTTGCTTGATTCTTGCTGAAAGTTTAAGTGCATTTTTATCAAATATTGTCACGAATTTCCTCCTCAATGCGCCTCTACTGACAGCTTTTGTGCTACTATTTTTTTTAGCCATGGACTCTTCTATTAGATCAGGTTCTTTAGATTTATTAATAACTATTAAATTAAGAGAGTTTGGATTGGGTAGCCAGTGCTTGAAACTGCTGAGTTTTTTGAGGTTCGTATTTTCCATGGATATTCTGGATATTGGTAATTACGGGTGAAGAAGAGTGAAAAAAGTCAAAAGAAAACGATGATTACATGAGATTAATCTATCTCTTCGTACCTGAAAAAATCCTGGAAACTCCCAGGAATTTCCTATTAAAGTGAGTTGAGTTGAGTTGTTTCGCCTCCCTTCAAGCAGCGGATTTTCGCAGTGGAGTTATATTATGGGCGGGATTGAGGGATTTTTAGTTTTTCCTAGACAAATTTTAGAAAAATTCGTGTTGTCTAACGACCAATCGCTTCGATTTAGTAACGGGAAAAATCCTGGAAACTCCCAGAAATTTCCTAGTGCATTAAGTGCGTTATTCCACACTCAAAGCGGCGCATGTTCTCTTTTAAGTGATATTATGAGCCGCATTGCGCGAGTTTTGGCTTTTCCTATTAAAGTGGGGTTTTCCTCACTTAAAGGCCCGGACCTTTTATTTCGAGTTGTAGCATGGGCCGGATTGAGAAATTTTCCTTGCCGAATTTTTCAAAAATCCTTGTTGCCCAACGACTAATTGATTCGATTTAGTATCCGAAAAAATCCTGGAAACTCCCAGAAATTTCCTATTAAAGTGCGTTATACCACACTTAAAGAAACGCACTTTCTCTTTTGAGTGATATTATGGGACGGATTGTGGGTGTTTTGGCTTTTTCTTGTAAAATTCGTGTTTTCCAACCGCCACTCGCCTCGCCTTAGTAACTGAAAAAATACTGGAAATTCTCAGAAATTTCCTATTACAGTGGGGATTTCTTTACTTAAAGGCGCGGACTTTCTCTTTCGAGTTGTATGATGGACCGGATTGAGAAATTTTTGGTGTTTCCTTCGCAAATTTTTTAAAAATCTAAATCTCAACCTAACTGACGTACAAATAATAGTATTGTTAATTGTCCAGCCTGTGTTATGAAGTTCGCAGAAACAACTGTGATATTGGGAAAAAATAATATTTTGTTTTAGACTTTTTTACGTTTGTCAAGATTGTATTTGATTGCACCTGCAACTTAAACTTTTACACGAAACGAGCAAATTTAATATAAAAAATAGGGACCATTTTACCGATGGAACTGTAAATTTGTCTGGATTTTACAAGGAAGATTCCAAAGCAGTAGCACGAATTCCTGGATATCAATAAGTACTATCATTCTACGAGTTTTATAAGAAATCCTCTCAACTTCACTTAATTACACCTTACTTCAAACATTAGTTTTCATTGTATTTTTATTGTTTATAACAGTGTTGAACTTTCGTGTGGTGGTTTCATATAACATGAAAAGAAAAGGGTGGAAAAGGAAAAAATTGAAGTTGATAAAACGGCAATAAAGTAGGAAGTGTCAGTTGAAATGGAACATTTTATATGAAGCAAAACCTGAACTAAACACAATTTAGACAGCCGCATAAAGACCATATAGAAACGCCTGATAAAAATACTAATAAATCACGACTTTTTAACTCGGAAAGCAAATTCGCATATAAAGTATGTTATTGATGCTCCGCATTTAAATCAGTCTTTATGTGAACGAAGTAAGTGCATCAAGTTATTTATCGCACGCAAACAAAAGTAAGTTTGATATGCAGTCATAATAATTAGAATTTATATGGTCTGCGCGCAGAATTCAGCAGGAGCCAAGCCGCTCCAACATCAAACTGCTGGCTCATAAAAGTTCACGGGGCCCGTTAAATTGGCTCTATATTTCAGAATTTTTACTCTCGCGGCCTTGTTTATGCGCTGGCTAGAAGCGTAAAAGCCTTCTGCATTTTACAGCGTACGGCAGCGGGACATAAGATTGACTATTACCACACACGGGCTCTATATTCTGCTTTATAATGCCTATAAAGCCGAACGGTTGGAGTTTTAAAACCGGCGTAGGCTTTCATAATTAAAATCTCCTGCTGGCTAAACAAACATGTTGTTGACAAATGGCAGGCAAAAGGAACGATCGAGTTTTTTTACATGTGAATTGCTTATATAACATCGAACGCGTCTTTAATGGGTATTAAATTAAATAACTGCGGTCGATTTAATCAAGGGTGCCCAGTTTTTTATAGTCTAACTGGCATTAGTGAACATATGAATCCTAAAAATCTACCATTTTTTTGAAGCGAAAAGTAAAGAAAGCTTAGTCTTCAATTGCAAATCGAATCAACTCTTCGTATAAAGTAGAGTTCCTTTTAATTTCCAAGTCCTTATTGTTCTCCTTTTCTTAAGCAATCGGCAGTGGCAAATATTGTAAGTTAAAATAAAACATTTTTTTGGAAAAACGCTTTTGTTCGAAATTGTGTATTCGGTATTATTATGGCTTCGATGGATTCGGTTAATTTACAATATTTGAATGCTTTTTTATTTATTTCAATGTAGCTTTACTAGTTCCTTCTGTATCCGACTGTTTTACAACGTATGTAATAAATGTTTGCATTTTGAAACGTTCATATTGTTTTATTTCATTAAGTTTACTGTATTATAACCATATGAGACAGTTTTGCTAAACACAGAATATTTTGCCACGTCGCCTACACATTTTACTGTCACATATTGCCGAGATCATCACATATATACAACGTTCGAAAATTGAAGACTGTGTATAAGTGCAACGTAACAGTTGTAAAAATGCTGCTTCTCCTAATCCCTAAATAATTGAAAACGCGTACGTTTTGAGCAAGATGAACCCTAACAGAACTCAAATTTAATTTTCCTCT
>NW_026017110.1:17794440-17801355 GCF_020466585.1 Dendroctonus ponderosae | reverse complement strand
TATGAGGTTGCCTTTCCATATTTTACCACCACATTACGCTCGCGCATCGAGGTGCAGTAATAATTTTCATATTGCTTTGTCCGGTTATAATCACACTCATCACAGCACGTCAGCAAAATACACTAAATTTGCGAAAATGAATGACAATCATCTACCCCTTTACACGCAAATAAATCACTCACTTTTCGAATAAACAATATCATCTGGTTTGTTGAGATTCAGTTATAGTTACATTTTGAGCAGCAAATTTGTCCAGGCTCAGGTTATCAAGGATGAAGAGTAAATGAAGCTGAAGAAATTTGAGCTCATTTGACTCGATAAACTTGATACAGTTCCTGAAAAGGTGTTTTACAAATTGATGCAGACGAAATAAGAGTAAATTGAGCAAATCCACACCTTGAAGCAAGCGCTGGTGGCAAATTGGTGTATAATAGTATTTCTGCTTCCTTTTAAAATGTTTGGCGATATGATAAAAATAATGAAAATGATAAAAGGGATGTTTTTCAACTTCTACTAATTCTATCCACTTCTAAGTTCTACCTAAACAACTGCAAGTGGTAGTAAATGATGTTGAGGTTGATGATAAAAGACGATACCTTTGCTGAAGACTTTAGAGTTAATTCAATAATTATAGATTGTCTCGAAAACATTGTCCCAGACGAGGTGCAATGGTCATTGCCTGCATGAATAAATTAGCATTATTTCTTACTTATGGGTGAAGTTCATGAAATTTGTTAATTTGCTCTTTAGGGCTTAAAATGTATAACAATGTTGAACATGCATAAAATGTACCTTCCATGGGATGCCTTTAAATTGGTAAGATGTTCTTTACAGAAGACGCACAGAATCCGTGGATTAATGTATACTATAAGTATATTCTACGGAGAAGGTGAATGCGAAACTGGAGAAGAAAGTGCAAGTGGTCGCCACTGAACAAAGATGCAGAAAAATCATATTTAATATCATAGAAATTATACTGAATGCAATTCCAAATCAAAATTAATTCCTGGGTTTCAGTCATTTATTGTCTCTATTTATCAATTAAAATACTTTTCGGTGTATTTTTCCACCATCATCAGTTTTTCTAAAATAACAGATAGTTAAAAAAAAATTTCATTAATTTAAAAAACAATCACAGTTCGTCAACAGCCTCATCATATCACACACTAAAATACATCACAATTGCAACACTTTAAAACATTCTAAAATTAATTAGGCCTAACAGGTGATTAGTCAGGACATTCAAATATGGGAAGAGACTAGAATTATTTGTTCAGATACTTAAATATTGTTACTTACATGTGTAGCGTTGTTGCTACTTTAAGCCTTGGCATATATTTGGAGTATTAATTTTGTCCATTTTGGACACAAAGCGAAATACTGTTTATATTGATTTCTTCAACTTGAAAGGGAAGTATATACACTGAATGCAATACAAAGCAACGATGAAGAACGTATGGAGTTTAAATGAAACAAGCACTAACTCCAGGCCTGAAACATAATTTTTCTTTGGCAGTAAGCTCCGATATGAGATCGAAACATACTTGCAAATTATGAACATATTAAGGAAATCTGTGCTAAAACTGATTTTTTGAGCTTTGGTATAGAACTCCAATATGTGTTTAAGATGTCTAATAATTTTAACGTATAAAAATAAATATCAATATAAGAAAATTAAATTTTGAAACATGACACTATTTACAAACATGTAAAATAATATTTTAATTTCAATTGACTTTTTAGGGTCACCTGTTGCTTCTACATAGAGTAAAAGATCATCTGCTATAGAAAAAAGATCGTTCAAAATGTGTGATTTGGTTTTCGTTAATTTTTTCGTTTATTTGAGAATTAAGTATTTTATTTAGCATTTTTTTGTACTCTCTGCATATAGCCAGACAACAATTCTTAGGATCAAAAAATCAAAAATAGATAGAGAAAAATAGATGAAACCATTATTTTAATGCAAAATAGAGCTGCTTTACAGTTTTACCGATCAAATTTTTAACTGCAGTTTCTTAAATATTGTGTTATAAACAACCATTTTGCAACTCTTTTGCCAACAAGAGCACCTGATATTAACCCACTGGATTTACTATGACTGTATGAAAAAAAATTGTATCAATAATGCATATAATCTAAGTTTAATAAATATCAATAATAATAAAAAAGAAAATTCAAAGTGGGATTAGTCCCCCTGCGTAACTGATGCACTTCCATAAGAGCTCAGAATGTTGACTTTTTACTTCCTGAATAGAAGAATATTGTTGTGTTTATAGATGAAATTTCAAAACTTTTCAGTTCTTTGCAACCAAGTCAGCTACAAAAAAATTGATAAATTGCTTAGCAAAACTACAAGTTATGTTCAGAAATCCATATTGCATGTGAAAATGTTGCCGCAGAGCAACTGAGAATAGTAATAACAAACATTAAATAATTGTATTGGTAACTTAATTGGAAAAAAAAACAGAAGATTAGTGGAAGCCACCACAAGTCAGCAACAACGCTACACATAAAAACTGATGATGGTGGAAAAATACACCGAAGCGTATTTTGATTGATAAATAGAGACATTAAATGACTAACACCCAGGAATGAATTTAATGGATAATTCATACATTAATTAACATTCAATACAGCCTTTGGTTGGTGTGTTTTTTAATAACTTCGGCCCATTTTTCTGGTTAAACTTTGCAAATTAAACCTTTCTTATCAATGTTTTATATCAATTTTCTCTTGACGACAGTATTTTACAAGCGTATTGGTTTTAGATTGTTAACAGACTAATGAAACAAAATGTGTGCTCGAAAGCTCCTAATGAGACATTTCGTAAAATTTTCAACTGTTTCAGTTTGCAAAAGTGAATATCAGGGTGAAATTGAAATAATTTTTTTTTATTATGAAGCGAACAAAAGAGCTGATGTGTATATATATCACAGTATAATACAACGACTAATTATTATGAACAAAAAAATCGTTCTTTCATCGGCGAATTTATTATGGCCGTGGCATTTTGCAAAAGAAACATTTTTCAACCCTATAGTATCGCAACACGCTTCCGTTCACATCGTATTTCTTTTCTAACCGAGCGCCATTAATTTAAAGGCCTCTAATTGCACCAGCTTTCAGATAATAAAGTATTCTATGAGAAATTAACGTTCAAAATCACAACGAATCCCCCCAAAACGAGACCGAATGATGTATAAGGCGCTCAACGGATACAAATTCCATTTGTGAGCTCTGTTTCCTGGTTTATCTTTTACTGATCATTCATTTCGGTTGGACGTGATTTTCCCAGTTAATTAAAGTTCTCTTCAGCACCGATTGGCTGCTCTCTTGGCTTGTGTCGATTTTACATCGCTCAATGTCAGCACGGTACTGTTCAGCCAATTGATGATGATATTTTCAAAGGATTAATCATACTGTTGGCCTTAATCAGTCATGGGCTCGTTTTCAAATTCGATTCCGAATTAAATGTGTCCTTTATAACAGGTAGATCGTCTAAGTCTAAATTCTACTCAAATAATTCAAGTTGCTTTTGGAATTGTTTTCTCGATCATCGATGCATGTTTGAATAATTCAGTTTGACTGCATTTGCATTTACTAGTTCTGTAATAAAGTTCTCAATATATTTTAGACAAGTTCTACATTGCTGCCTTGATTTTATAGATATTTTTCTTATAAGGTGGATAAAGGGGAATTCTTTCTAAGGTGATATATTTTCTTTGCGTTATATATTGGCGATGCAAAGTAGAATTGAAAGGAGATTTACTTAATGGTTTTCTGCTTAAATATATTTAACATTTTCTGTCGCAGAAAGCGTGAAAAGATTTTTGAGGAATACTTAACAGTTCCCGATGTGTTTGTTTCCAATATCTAAAATTTCATTTTTGCAAGACTCAACATTTTTTGTCCCTGTTGTGTGAAAATAAAAATAAATAAATAGAATTAAATAGATTTCTCACAATTAAAATTTTTCTTTATTTTGATCTTGACTCTAAAATTAATCAAAACTTAAAAAAGTTGCTTCCAACCAACCAAGTTTTAATTCTGAAGACCAGATTCAACCTATTTCTAATGCACTCAGGCCCAGGAAATTGTAAAGTATTGACTAGAACTTGAAGTAGCTAAATTTTGAGTTTAAGCCAATAGATGTTAATTACGCTCCTTATGGAGGATTTGCGTATCGATGAATGCCTTTATAGCAAAACCAATAAGTATATTGCATGCGAAATGCCGGCGACGAAGATGCAAATTACCTTAAGCTCTTTTAAATGGCGGTTCGAAGCTTCTATTGTTTCAGGTTTCTCGGGTATTAAGAGATGCACTAATGCCGTACTCGTTCTGAATTATGCATGTGATTGAACTATTTGCTAGAGTGTTTTCTGTGTCCTTCGATCGCAAGCTAACACGGTTTAAGTGTGACAAAAGAGCCGAGATAAGGACAATAATTAAGACTCTAGAGACAGTTTTAAATTAATTAGGGATTAGTTTATTATTAAAATAGGAGAAATTTTGAAAAACATTTCTTAGAAATTCCATGGTAAACAATGATAAACGCGCATTGCAAAATCATCCGTAGGAAGAAGAAACACGTTAGGAATGTGAAATGCTCAGAAATACACTCTAACTACCATACATACTTGGATTAGTTTGTAGTGAAACTGTCCCCTTCGTTTCAAAAAATGCTTTGTTTAATGTATTTAATAATTTTACTGGCAACGTTTTTCGTTTTCATGTTTGCACGTTTTTTCATATTAGAAACAAGAAAGCTCCGTAAAATTCTCCAAACAAGGCACGCAGAAGACTATGAAAATATTGCACAATATTATTCAAAGAGTGTTTAAAAACAGGAAAATTTAACAAAGTCAACATTATTTTTATATTTAATGTTTTGTCGCTATTTAAATTCAGTTTTTTGTTCTAGAATGGATGTTACTCCCATCACAAAAATCGGTTCAAAAAATGTTCACAAAATTGAAGATTTTAGAGAGTAGTACTTGAGAAAAGTAAAGTATTCACTTTCTACATGAAGAACAACATCCGGAAATAAATATTTAATCTTCTGTGTCTTCTTCCCAGGTCATGGCATTTTACCACTAACAGTGCCATCCAATGCATCAGGGACTTGCATTCTTCAAACGCTGATAAACTGCACCACTAAAGATGGTCCTGCAAGCATTGAAGAAGATGACAATTGCGACTTGAAGAGTACATCTGAAATGCGAATAGTTGGTCCAGTTCGTGAAGTGATAATTCGACCAGCCAAACGCGCGTATCGACCAGAGGAAACAGGTAGGGAATACATTTTTATTTTCAATTATTTATTTGAAATACAAAAGAATATGAAATAAACTAATGAATAATGGTTCGGAGATGAGGGCGACACGTGTTATCCATTGCGAGTAGAAATTGCAAACATGCGCCCAGAAAGCCGCATCTGAATCCCATATATTTACTTGAAAAGTTTTACATTGAATCCTTTCCAAATGGTAATTCAGGAGACAATTTACTTTCGGATTAATACACCCTATATTTTTCCTAAGACTCCAAGGCATTATAAAAGTCAATAAATTGTACTTCTTTATCCCTGAACTTAAAACGTTAAGGTTAAGCAATTTAAATTT
This sequence comes from Dendroctonus ponderosae, assembly GCF_020466585.1. Lineage (NCBI taxonomy): Eukaryota > Metazoa > Arthropoda > Insecta > Coleoptera > Curculionidae > Dendroctonus > Dendroctonus ponderosae. The sequence goes on along the minus strand of NW_026017110.1, from coordinate 17,795,731 downwards.
TAACAGCTTCTTATGGTGTTTTATTATTTTACCTTAAAATACTGTTTTTCCTGCTTCATTTACTCATTTTCTGTATATTATATTTTATATAGCCTTTTATGAAACAACGTTTTTTTAAAAACCAATTTATTTTTAAACTCGATCATTTGAAATTATTATTGATGCTTGTTCAAGATGTTTCTTCGTTATTTTCGTTTAAACTCATTGAACAAACAATCGAAAAAAACACTCTTCCAGGCATAAAACCTGGGACAGAAGCTTGGACCAACTGAAATTAAACGAGATTTATAGTAGTTTTCTAATGTTGTGCTTCCAAGTGGGTTTTAATATCGAGTTACTTAACGGGTAACGGGGCTACAATATGAGATACTGCAAACATTCGAATGTTTAACTTTCAGTAACTTGACCACGGTTTAAAATGAAAACAAAACAAACAGCCACTAATGTACCGGAACATAAAAGCCAAAACATTCAAGAAAAATAGGAAAAGGTTACAGATGGCTTGCCCTAAATTGTGGTAATTAACAGCAAAATTAATCGATCGAAAAAGTAAAATTATCCCCCGGCTTCAGCAAAGGAAACCAAATATGAAATGTAATTTTGAATGCGAAGCAACAAAGTAAATAGCTGCACTTGATTTTCGATGAGCTTTGCAAGTTTTACGTTGCCAAGCAAAACATATTATTTTTAGATATTAATTTCTGCAACAAAGCTCAATCGCATACAGTTCGACAAAGGTTCATTTCGGTGAAAATTAAATGTCGCTTTTTAGGTAGTAATTGGATTTTCAAACTGAAAACCGAGAATTTACAAAAGACCTTTGCCATGTAAATTTGATGTTGTTATTCACGACATGAAAAACTATATTGAAAACACTGATAAAATAAAATGCACACTAGAAATATTTAAAGGACCTTTAAACATGTAACAAAAATTTGAATAATTTTTCAGTTCTTTGCAATCTCGTTACGTGGTATTTGCAAAGGAAAACATAATAAGCCCTAGAGGCAGGTTGTAACATAAAATCAATATATTTTTTGTTTGAATTTTACTTGAGCATAATGAATTAAAATTCCTCATAGCGTTGTCTTTCTTAGGAAATTTACAATGGAGTTGATAATGTAATAAAAAATTTAATTTTTGAGGGTGAAAAGAAAAATGTCTTCTTATCATTGTCTTTCTTGTCGTTTCTCACTAATTTCCTTGTACAGAACATGTATTGAAGACAACCTTGTTTGGCATAATATATTCTAACTACGGAGTATACAAATACAGTAGCTATTTTATCATT
>NW_026017110.1:17757842-17793961 GCF_020466585.1 Dendroctonus ponderosae | reverse complement strand
TTATTCACGCTTCCCTCATTGAAAGTCAATAAATGTATTTGTTTCATTTAAAATTGTTTATTTTGTTTTTCAGTCTCATTCTGGATACTCGCACTGGATCACGATTTACAAATTGCATCTGGCACCATTGGGACAATTAGCGTAAAAGATCCACAAGGAACCAAAGTGGCTATATGGGATCAGGTGTCTTTTGATGAAGGTAATTTTTAATTAAATATTTAATTCTTCAATGAAAAATGTCAATTAAATCGTCTATTTGCTTCTATAGTGTTAAATCATCAAGCTTGTGCTCAAGATTTAGGAGATAAAACGGGTTCAAAAGTTTTTCTACGTATTTTTACGCAACGATAAAACACTAAAGTTTTTAAGTAAAAAATTTTTATTTTAAAAACTTAAAAAACTTGTGCAATTAAGAGCACAATTGTATCTACTGCTGAAGCGCTCAAACGTCTCAAGTTGATGTCTTTGGAATTGAAAACTTTGTGGTTGAAAATTTAATTTTTTTGGGTTGTTCTAATTTTGGTGGATCCAATTAAATAAAACCTATTTAGACATCTTTTTGTTTTTGATTAGAACAGCACAAAAAGCAATCGTTAAGACTAACGGCCTCTATTGCAGGTACAAAAAAACCAAATTGCCTCTCGCAACTCTGGCTCACGAATGTGTTTTCGCACCAAATTTTATTACCTTTTCCCACATGTTTTAAACATACTAATGCAATTTCTCCTGTCGAGCTTGTACATATAAAAACCTCGTCCTAATGTAATGCTTTTCTCGTTTCGATTGTCGCCTTTGCATCGTCCCGACGATTTGCACATTAAGGCTTTACACATTTCTTGCGTTCTGTGATTCCAATTGTTCAGTTAAAGGTTATAATTTTCCACTCATATACGAAATTAAAAGACTATTTGGCTCCAACTAAAATCGATATCAATCCTAGTGTTAACACATGCATGAGCAGCAATTATAGCTACAATTATAGCTGAACTATTTAATTTCGGAACACATAAATGTGACTGTAGCTCGATAAATACTAAATAAATTCGCCATTTCGATTTTAACGAGCGCAAACAATAGTTCACCAAATAATCCACTCGAGTAGTCTGACGGGTTACTTCTATTTTAATCGCTTAATAAATGCTTGGGATTTTAAGTATTATTTGTATCTTTTACGAGAGCCAATTTTGGACTATAAAGTGTTGTTTGTTTTGCTATGGATTTTGCTTTAAAGAGCTAAAAACACAGAAAAGTGCTTGTTTTCGCTAAATCTATTTTCTATAATCCAATTTGTCAATGTAATATTTAAGAAGGAATACATTATTTTTCACACATTTATATATTCATGAAATATTAGTCAACCTGTCGCTTTGTTTTCATTCAATTTTTTTGTTTTATATTCCAGGCGTTTTAGCTTATACGCTTCCTTTAAGTCCTTACGCCCTGACTGGAAGATGGACAATTACTGTGGAAGTTGAGCAATCGCAATTCTTCTGCACGTATGAAGTGGCACCAGGCATCGGTATTGGTCAGCCCGACATCTCTGTAGCTGAAGAACACTACGTTGAATTGAAATTTGGAACAGAAATGCGCAGGAGATATAAACCGGGACTTCCTTTCTCAGGAAAAGTAAGCATTAAAAAATTTCGATAATTAATTAAAAGTGGGCACTTTAAATCGTCCACAGTTGATTGATTTGAGGAGAAAAAGTAATATATATTTATATAGATATTCGAAAATGTACAATTTATCAGGAGGAAAAAACAGGAAACAGTATATTCGTTAAATTAAACAGATATAGTACAAAAATAGGGTAAACGATGAGGAACGTGAGACGTCTCAAAATTAAAATTTGAAATAAAAAAATGAATATAAGCAAATACAAATAGTGACACAATTCAAATAACAAACGCAAAATATAAAAATATCATGAACTAATTTCCGCACTCTTAATATTTTTTCTTATTCGAATGTTTTTCATAACATCTGATATTCATAGTACGTCTTGCCCTTCATTCTATTTCAATATTGTCTTTGCTGATATCGTATTTGTTATTTTTTCTCTTTGTTTCCAGTAGACAAAGACTTTGTTATTATTTTGGATACCTTTAACGCTTATCTTACTTTTCCGTAGTATTTGAAATGTTTTCTCCAAATAAAATAGTCCATATTGTATGCAAAAGCATTTCTTCACTGGTCACTATTTCTGGAGCACACATTAAATTTTAAACATAAAATCAAACTGAGATTCTTCAAAAGCTTTGACCCTAAATAACGCAGAGAAATGGATTAATTATGTAGAAAATGAGACTGATTAAACGATAATCAGCAAACCGTTTCAATCGATTTGCTTCTTACATTTCTGAGCAGTCTGAAAATCAAGCAATGAAGGTTCAGGAATCAAAAAGTCAACGAATAGATAACAACAATTTCCATTCATTTTTTTCATATGAAAACTGTGTCATTTTCACAATTAATAATTTTCTTCTTTATACCAAAATTCATTAGCAAAGTTACATCTTGTGGAATTTCATTTCCCATAAAGCATATTTTCTCTTAAAAGTTGGAGGTGATTATTGCAGATAAACTGCAGCAAGTCTGGAGTTTATTCCAAAATGTTTTAAAATTATTACTGAGAAAGTGTGCAGCAAAATAATTATTATTAGAATGTCCGTAACTTTTCATACTAAGCATTATTCAAAGCTATAGCAAGGTTTATAAACCGCAGCAGAATTTTAGTATCTATTAAAATTAATTACATGATCCGACATTTTATTCCCAAATTCAGGTCTCAGTACCTGTTTTCCCTCTATAATGACAAAGCCGTAAACTGTTACAATAGATCTTATAATTTTTGCCATATTTCACCAAAACATTTTTTTTTGTAAAATTATAAATGAAGTTAATTGGTCAATAATACATATTTTTAAGCCTGATTAGTTCATACGTTCATAAACACAATCTGTCTGGAAATAGAGGTTCAATAATATGAAGTAGTGACCTACAAACGTCAAATAAACTAATATGTATATAATTTATGAGTTTATATAAATCCTGTTCTTACAACGGCAAAAAGATGGAATAATTGGCGTAATTTTGAAAGTTACATAAAATCGGACGCTTTAGAAAAAGTGTATTTTTTCTCTTAATTTACCTTCCTACCGATTTTGCTTATCATTCTTGGGAGGAATTTTTAATAAATAAATTTATACGGTCTTTCATTAAATCGGGCGTATATATAATTTTTTCGTCATTTTTTCACTTATTGAATGTCTTACATTTTCCATATACCAGGCCTCTTTCAATAATTTCTTAATCCATTAATGTGTAAACGATTAAATACAAACAAAGTTTCTTCTTGGGGCGAAACTAACGAGAAAATCGATCACTTGGTGTGTAGTTCACTTTTATTTGGTAGACAAATAAATTGGGAAATTGTGGCGATAACTTAAAGACCAAAACCCCGGAATAACCAAAGAAGTTTCTTGGAAGAATCTATGGGCTCCATTTCGAGGAATAAAAACTTATTATTAGGGTAAAAGGCCATAAATTTTTGAACTCCTTGTCCATGAATCTTTTAAATTGGTTTCCAAGCAGTAACTGTTGCATTTTGGGAATTTTCGGGAAAATAAATGGCATAAAAGTGTGCATTATCTTAAGCGAGTATAATTCAAGTTTTTAGTAGCGATATATATTTCATCGTCAAGGCGATTTATTTGTCTCGGTAGAAATTTCTGAAGAAAAAAAATTGATCACTTCTCTTTGCACTAAATAAAAACCGGTGTAGCTAATGCAAATAAATTGTTACTTTCTCTTCATAGAACGAAACATAATTCCGCACAATCTCCGCAAACTAAATAAACATCCGAGACATTCGGAAAATAAATTTCTATTCCAAAGGGAGCGAACTGTCGTGCTGGCGATATTGAGAAATAAATGTAATAAAAGATGGAAAGACATTGTTACTTTCTGAGCTTTGTTTGTGATATCCGTGCAGGGCTTTCAATTCAGTTGACACACTTCAATAAGCTGAACTATATGATAACCATGGAATGCTGGTGATTTATACGTCTGTTATGGCTGGAACGTGTTTATAATCTTCACCGATTTATCAAGGAGATATTTATGGAGATACTTAGATAAGACTTTTGATAGATTAAGTGTTCAGTTAATTAATTTCAGTTGATCTCAAGGGAAATTAAATCAAATGAAGCCGAGCATTGGTGGGAGTTATTCACACATTGCTCTTCCAAGAGTCACCAAATACTATTACTTATTCTTTTTGCTTGACAACATTTGTCCTTTTTAATAATTGCCTTCTTTTTCATTTATAACTACACTGCCACTTAGAATGAATAATTCTTACCTTCGAGTTACGACTCACGAAGTGACGAACGAATCGAATCATATTTAACCGATTATTTAAGAGAATTTACCCAAATTTTTGCAGTATTTTAAACAGACACAACTTAATAATCGACAGCTGAAATTCACTTCGCAATTTTTCATATGAAGATATTGACTTCGATGATTGATTGATCGACAAATCAAATGAAGGGAATGCTCCTAAATTTACACCATGAGTTTACAGAAACCGTGTCATTCTGCTGCTTGAATTCAGTTTCGGACATTAAGCACATTTTTTTAAATATCGACTTGGAAAGCGCAAAGTGCCAAAAGCTCCAAAAAATGATCGAAAACTCTTCTCGCAAAGAAGAATGATACTAATGTTCTCTATGAAACCATTTTCTGTGACAGTTTTTTTTTTTATTTATTCAAGTAGGCATTCCTAATACATTTCACCATCTACCCTATACTCATTTACAGATTTTGTATTACTTGTATACATCCCAGTTTTTATTAAATAACGAAAATCTTAAATAACAAAAATTTGAGCTCATTTTAAAATATCGACGTAGAAAGCGGAAAATGTGGAAACAGGCAAATCGTCCAAATTCAAAAACCTATAAATCAACTCTGAATTAAACACATGTATTAAAATTTTTACCATATCCCGACAACACCATATCCTGATCAGTTGCTAAAATCAAATTTACGATGCGTCATTATGAGAAGATTGGTTTTGAAAGCGCAAAGTATCAAAAGTGCAAAAAAGTTTCCAAAGTTCAAAAATTAATTTCGAAGCGAGAAATGAATCAAAGAGTCCCAGAGTCTGTCAAGTTAATAGAAAGGATGATATTGAATAAATGGAAGTCAATTTTGAATATTTGGCCTGATTTTGGAACACCAGAAGAAACGTCCACGGTGAAAAATATTTATCCCAACGATGAATTAAGCGAATTTACACAAATTGTCAAAGTCTATCAGACAAAAACATCTCAATTAGATGCTCTAATCTTTTTTGCGATGTTAAACCTTATTACGACGAAATTGGCTTTGAAAACGCAGTCTAAAAATCTCTCGAAAATTGGCAAAATTCAAAAATTTATATCGAAAAAAAATGAATCAAATGCGGATATTTTGCTCGATTTTATAAATACGAACCGTGAGATCGTAAAGTGCAAAAATAGAAGAAGCGTCAGAGTTCAAAAATGTTTATCTCAGCGGTGACTTAAGTAAATTTACGCCCATTTTCAGTGTATTAGACAAAAAAATCTTAATCAGCTGTATTATTCTGCTTTTCAATGTTGAACGTCATTTTGGAAAAATACTTTGAAAACTCAAAGTGTAAAAACGTTTACCTCGACGATGCATTAAGCGATTTACGCAAATTTTCAATGTATTAGACAATAAATCATCTTCAATTCTCATTTCCAATGTTTAGTGTAATTCTGAAAAAAACTAACGGAATACGCTAAATGTAAAAACCGCAAGAAAATTGGAGAAAGGTTCAAACATTGATATTGAAAATAGGAATGCAGAATGAGCAAACTTTTTCTGTTTTGCAAATTATGTTGATTTCAGGCCAAAACAGCTGATGAGAGCTAATGGCTCAAAATTGTTCAGGGTTGGATGCCTGAAATTAACAAATTTCAGGATCTGTACTTGCTACATCATTCTTCGAAAAATTCCTCGATTTTTGAAGTTTACTTACCCAACTCGGTATTTGTTCCGCAAATTTCCAATATGAGAGATGATGAGAGCGATTTGCTCTACCTTTTTGGGAGCGATTTGGTCCATCAATCACAAAAAGTTTTAAGTTTTAATTAACTCCGCAGATAAGATCCTACAAAAAATACTCGATAGTGTCAAGAGATATTTGGAAGGCGCTTACTTATACCATGATTTATTATTTTAACATATAGAACGGAAAATGCAAATTTATTGTCATCACCAGGTAATTGTATGCAATTTTCCAAACTTAATATACAGGGTCATCCATTTTATGCTTGGGAAAGTAAAGTAAAAAAAACACATTAAATATTCACATGGAGACGAATCTTTAATTTGATATAAACATTAAACCTAGCCATTATACGTGAAAGCAATATTATTTAAATGTCCTCCACGAGAACTCCTGCAGGCCTCAAATCTTTTGAGGTAATTTTAAATGACTTTTCGGCACATTACCGGTAATATCTCGGTCATAACTTCACGGATATTGGCTTTCAGTAGCTCAAGAGTTTGAGGACTGTTGGCGAAAACACGGTCTTTCGGATCGCCTCGAGTTTCAAATTGCAAAAGTCGCCACAATGAGCCGTAAGACGAGCCTAAATGTTGAGCACGTCGGGAAATCCACGAATTCGGGTATTCCTCCACACTTTGAGAAGCAACAGCGATATTTTCAGCTGAACCAGGCCTTACAATATCAGTAACCGATCCAGTCTATTAATATTATAACGGTCTAATTTATTCTAACGGCATTAAAATATAAACAAAAAGGTGCATTGCAAGCATGAATCAACTGCTTAGATCAACTGTGTAAGCAAAGGTCTTAATAATCTACAACTCGAACTATAGAATGAATTTTTCAGTTCTTTCGCACTTTTCTTAGAGCCATTGAAAAACTGGATGCAAGTCCTGCTAGTAAATTTAATTATTTCTGATATTCAGTCGGAGATTATACGTCAATATAGTTACCTCCACAAAACGAAAACGTTTCGAAGAATGGAAAAAATTACGTCTTTCGTAGCATCCCTCTATTTTATCTAAAGCGATTGGAAACTAACAGCTGTTAACGCTTGATTAGAAGATTTTCCTCTCGTAAAATCAATCAGGTGGAGATTTGCCAAAGAGTTTGCAGTTGATAGAGCAAACTAGCAGCATCTCTAAGCTTCCGAAGTTTCAATTTCCCACGAAAGCCAAGTGCATCTAAGAAATTTTACTTAACTAAACTTAGGAGGATTTGAACGAAAATCAAGCGACAAGTTCCATGTCTAGGAAATAATTTCTAGTAAAATTATTCATCCACAGACGTAGCTAGTTGAGCCAAATCTGATTGTAATAACAATTACAATCAGGCAATTTTAAAACGCAAGAAACGGATGTTTTGTTCTACAAATTTTTTTTTCAATAGAGATAAGTAGCAATTTTGAGTTTTTTTGCCATTTTGTGCTGCGATTGTATTCCTTGGCATTGTCAGTGGAACCCACTTACTTCTGTCATTTAGGCAAATAACTTATTACTGCGAAACCATCATTAAGTAACCATTTCTTCTTATCTTCTTGCTAAAAATTACTTTAAAAAATGTAAATTTTTGCAATGTGCTTTTATTTGCTTACATTCTTTCACGAAATAAACTCCTTTTGTAATGGGGCTGTCAACATTGATCTGAAATCTCAAACGGCAAGAAAATTGCCTCTCAGTATGGCATAAAAGAGCCGTAATACATACAAAGTATGAAAATTGCATCGTATTTGCGTTATTGACGAAATAAGGAAAGTTAAGGCAAACGTTTCGAGACGCTAGCTGCTCGACTTGATATTCTCTCAGCTTATTCGATAGTCAATTTGCAGTTCAAATGCAATAGAAAGAAAAGTACGCTGCAATTCAATGGTACGTTTCAAAGCCGTTTTGCATGTGATCAAGACAACAGCAAAGACTGGTTAAAATGAAACTAAAGCGAAAAATGAGGAAGGAGAATGTGTTTGCTAGTGATAGTTCTCATAAATATTAAAATCAACGGTGTGAAAATGTACAATAAGGAATTTAAGTGAAACGTTTTTAAAGACGCGAATATATGTAATTTTCAGGTGGAAGCTATGAGCACTGAAAAATCCGTACGAGTTCGAGTCAAGGTCTACGATAATACCACATCAATCTACTCTCAAGACATTGAAATCTCCAATGGTGAGGGCACTTTTCTGGTGCCAGCTATCATGGCCGATAGTGACGTTATTCATTTGCAAGTAAGTAAATTAGTTGCCTTAAAACGATTTTTTAAATTACAACAAAAAAGGATAAGATACAAGACACACGGCGTCAAAAGCATACCTTTGTCCAGTTTTTGCTAGGCAGCTTTTAAAGGTAAAACGATGCATTTATGAAAATTTGCTAATTTATTTACTTCATCCTTCGTTATGCGAAATAGTTGGCACACTCTGGGGTGTAATTTAATTGTAATATTATGATCACTTTTCTTCATAAAATCTCTTTTGCTCAGCGTTACTGTTAACTTATTCCTAAAAACTTAAATTATCCATTCGTTGTTTTGGAATTTATTGTCTCTCCAATCGCTCTTATATTTTCCATCGATTTCAAGTAATTTGGTGGTGCTCTATAGTATGATTGAATAATAATGCGAAGAGGAAGAATGTCAAAGGCACCTTCTAAATGAATCAATCATCAAATAATGTTGCACCAAGAAACGGCAACAAACAAACTCAACAAAATTGAAATTAACAAATACTGAATTAAAGCCTTGCTCAAAATAAAATTTTAAACAAGATGAAGATTGTTTGTTTGAACTAATAAACGGAACATTTGCGGACTTGTTTTTGTAAAGATGTTCGCAACTATTCTTCTTTGAACATGGAAATTAGGCAGCCTAACTTTGAGTCGCCCTGTTTACTTTCACTTACTACATCCAGACTTATTTAGATGAATTTTTCTTAGATTTTAGCGCCTTAATTGTAACTAAAATTTGTCATAAACTTTTTAAGCCATTCTCTAGTTTTTCCGATTTTGCAAAGAAATATTTAACAAGTGCTCGATTTTCGTTGATTTCTCGCAAAACATCTTGATCAAATGTTCCTGTTTCTGCACCATCATGTGCCAAATTGTTAAAAAGTCCAATACGACCTGAGCATTAATGTTAGAAGGTAACTTTCTTCTTCTGCCAAATGTTCCATTTCACCCACGCCAACTACATCCAGTTTTACAGACTTTTTACGATCTATTTTGTATATTTATATTTCCTTCCTAAATTATACATGGAAAAAGTATGTTCGCTTCAAAGTTTTAAAGCTAAAAAAGATTTAAATAAACCGAAACGAAAACAGATGTAACTCAAATGAGCACTTTTATTTAATATAAATACAAAAATGGAAAAACTCAACGAAACCCCGACAAAAACGTTTGGCAAATTTTGAGGTAAATATGCACAAAGATTTAAACTTTTTTCCAACTATTGTTCTTAATACGAACAAGACTATAATGAAGAATTCCTTACCTTCATCAACATGACCTGTTATCAGCAACATCCTAATATGATAAACATCAGTGTTATATTGCTTAGCTAATCCTACACTGTTCTATAAGAAAATAACATTAATGTGCCTAGCCGAACATCTAATCATGGGGCGTGGAACAAAGGTAAATTTAATAGATTGATCGTGTTGAGGCGGTTGCATGATAATAGGAGAATTATGTTGAGAAGCTAATAAATGGAAAGATCAGCGAATGCAACACAGTTTTAAAAAACTGAGTTGTTTGAGATAGGGTACCTTTATGCATTAATAACAGCAATTTTTTAGCAAAGCTATTCTGCATCGATCCATACCGAACACCATAAATTCCTTTACTGCCCTTTACTCTTAACAGAACAACTATAAATCAGGAAAAATATTATTGGGATTACGTTATCGTGCTCTTACGATTTCCTTGCAGGACAAGTTGCAGGAATAAATGGCCCCCATAAAAGCTGATGGTAACGTCCCGGTTTTATATCATGTGTAAAGAACGGTTTGACACAATATTATAGGGTATGACACACACATTACTTTGCGGCTTATAGTTTATTATAGTATTTAATGTAACGAGCCCACTTTGAAGGTGTATAGTTACAAGCACCTAGCTTTAAGACATATAGCGTTATTTATAAATAGAATGAGGAAATCCACTCAATTCCAAAAAACATATTTAATTATTTTTTATTTGAAATCATCTGGATGTTATTTTAAGAGTTAAAAATGTGGTTGACTTTTCTTTTTTCTTTGACCAATAGTACACCGAGCCATTTTCTTTATCAGTTTTTTACACGGTGCGTTTCCGTTTTAATGAAAATAAGTCTAGAAAAATTATTTAAAATTGTGTCTTCTTATTAAAATTTCCATTATTTCAACCCATACTCGAAAAGATTAGAGACTACATTACACAGAATTATAAAGAGTGTCACTGGATGATTGCTCCATTACTTTTAATAGAAAATGAATAATTGGCAAGTCTTACTCTTGAGATAATCGCTAACTAATTAAGCTACAAACGAAAAAAATATATTTAAATTGATTAATTAGTATAAAAGTTAGAAAAATTTGAACCATATCAAATTGGATAAATTTTTGTTGGAACTGAGTTTTTTTCGTTAAGGTCAGTCAGCAGGTAAAAGTGTTGAATCGTGCAAAAGAAGTATTAAACATCTATATATTTCCGCATAGTTCATATCATTTAATAAAACCCGCGAATTTAAATTGTCATAATAATAGAAAATATTTTCCATTCTGAAAAATTACATTATTCGCAATCATAAATATGTGTTCATACAAGCTAGAATGTTCATCTGTTTGTTCGCATATAGTTAATGAGAAATTCAGTTAACTTGTTTTACACCGTACATAAACGAACACGCCTTTCCACGTGAGTAAATATAATATTATTTTTACATTTTCCCCAGTAAATATTTTGAATTTTACGAAATACAATTGTCCAGCTGCAAAACTTGATGTTTAAAATGGGACCTATTTACGGTTTAAATCCGGCAATTGTTCTACACTTTTACAATAGTGATTTGCGATTTGATGCAAATGAGTAGTCAACATTTCTCGGAAAGTTTGGAAGTCAATTTATAATACTTACCTTTAAATAAAACCAGAAGATAATAAGAGTTCAAGATGAAAATTAAAAATCTAAATGTAGGTTGAATTTAATCAAATTAATTTCTTTATGTTATGTATTTTAATTTTTAAACGTTTGAAATGAGATATGTTGACTGTTAAAATCCAGCAATTTTCAAACACTTTTACACTACTAAGTGCGCTTGTAATGTTTGCGATTTGCAGCAAATGAGTAACAAAAAAATTGGGAATTTCAATAAAAATAGTTGGGAAGAAAATTAATTAAGTGATTCCGAAGTTCAGAAGTAGGTTCATATTCTTCACCTAAAATAAAAATCACAAAATAAAAATAGTTTATCGAAAGACAAATCTAAATTTTGGCTGAACTTGATGAAATAAAATTGTGCATCTGCAAATTTTTTTTACTGATAAAATCCAGAAATTTTTAACACGTTTACAAAAGTGAAAGTGCTTGTAATATCTGCAATTTGGTGCATGCAATGAGTATCGAAAACACTTGGTAAAAAGACATAAAAAATTCAAAAGAATATTAACTAAATGATTGTTTGATTGAAAGTTCAGATGTAAATTTAAGTTCATCCATAAAGAAAACTAGAAAAACCGTTGAGCAAACTTGAATGTTTAATTTGGTGAAATAACATTGAGCCGCTGCAAAAGCTGATGATTAAAATGGGATTTATTTACTGTTTAAATCAATTTAATATTAACCACTTTTCTTTTGGTCAGACTGCTTATAATGTTTGCAATTTTATTCAAATCAGTAATCAAAAATTGGTGAATATAAATAAAAAATGTTAATGTTAAGATATAGAAAAATCCGCATATTCTCAGCGGCTAGAACTTAATTAGTAGCTCATGGCGCATCTAAAATTGGCATTTAAAGTACAAAAAACTATTAAAGTTTCAACACAAAATATAATATTATCTTCAATTTATGCACTTTCATTGCCTTATTCGTCTATTACAGTCGATTAATCCTGTTCCATCAGTCCAACTTGTGTTTTTATTGTCCAACATTAAGCCTCTGCTCAGTTATTTATTTTCATTTCACCGGCAAAGTTCCGACAATGAAGTCGAAAATAACCAAATCGATTGTGTCCCCATCGCGCCTTACTTTTTGCCTTCGCTCCAAAATTCCAGTTACGCTCTAATCCTATTAGCGTATAAATCTTGCACGGAGCAAACAACAACAATAACTTGTGCTGGTGGTAGTCATAAATTTGAGAAATATCCTGGGGCAGCGAGGTTCCTTTTTCCTTGTATTTAAATTGCCACGTGATAGGGATGGTCTATGAAAATTTGAGGTTTTGCAACGATGATGGCAAATAATGTACCAGAATTTTTGGAACAACAGGGTTGTAGAGATTTCTAAATTAAATGATTCAATTCACTAATTTAGAGACAACAAAATAGCAGAATCTGGCTAAGAGTCTGCCTAAGCATGAACCTACTGAATATTTATGGAAGTGAAACGCTGAAATATTTGGCAAAGCAATCATCCAATAACCATACTTCAGGTCCCCTGGCATTTTACAAATTCACAACCATGTCAAGCCTATAAATTGGCCAAATAAAAAGTTTGGCAGACCGCAAACATGTCGACGTAACAAATAAAATATTTCCACCAACTTCGCTTTTATCTTTACGGAACATCAGGAATTCTAAGACGGTTCTCTATTTTGTTGCAGGCGGAATTGGTCTCGGTGGAAAGCAAAGAGATCGAGAGCCATTACGTTTTGGCAAGGGAACCAATTCGCAAATGGAATTCCTCATCAGACTGCTATTTGTTAATCGAAGGTGTGGAACACACGCTACAGGTAAGGGAAATTTGTCGTTGCTGTTGATGCAGATTTAAGTGTTTCGACAATTAATCGTTGTCAGATTATCAGCTGGATTTATGTGTTGCGCCAGAATGTTAACACTCAAAAGTGGAGTCCATCAGTAAAGAAGCATTTTTGTTACTTTCATATTCATGCTGATGTTGAGAAAGTAATAATACTGAGGATGAGTGCCTGAACGACGCCAGGTCAATGTGTAAAGGTCTGCCAAAAAAGTTATTTTTTAGGGCCTACAATCGTTCCTGTGCTAAATTACAAATAAATATTAAACATAAATGCAAACCAGAAATCGTCCTGGTTTTACATCATTGTAAAGTGCCGGTTTTACACAATCTTATAGGGTATGACGCACACTTTACTTTCGGCTTATAGCTTATTATGGTGTATATAACGGGTCCACTTTTAAAGTGTATGGTTACGAGCTTTCAGATGTATAGTTTTATTTGTAAATAAAATGAGCTCAGATTCCCGTAAAGTGCCGCTCAGATTTTTTGAAAAATAAAGTTAAAAGTATTCTAATTTTTATTACAATTAACCGACTTCGGGCATTTTTGATTGATAGCATGACTCTGCATGTGATATTCTAAGTATAAAAAATTGATATTTACTGTCTTCTCTAACCAATAATGAGTAACACAACGGGCTTTTTGAAACACCCTGTGCGTTTCTGCTTTAATGAAACCAGTCTAATATTTTTTAGGTTTCGTCTTCTTATAAATATTTTCGTTTTTTCCCGAACCAGGTTCGACATTTCGGATTGAAGTAAAATGGAATCGTACATGGTGTTGCCGAAAAATCATAAAAAAACGTGATTCCATGTTTTCTCCAATGTAGTAAGCGAAAATGACGAGTCAAATTGTCTTAGACTTGAGATTATGGTAAAATATATTTTTAAATTGATCATTTCATAGAGAAGTTAGGAGAATTTTATTCAGCGAAAGTATAGAACAGACTCTACAGTTAAGGACAATTTGTTGCTGTTGATGATGCAGACTTAAGGTATTCGACAATTAAACCTGTTATCACTCTTGATGTTAACTCACCATTTTATCACTCCAAATTGAAGTCCATTTGGTTTGCAAATTTCTGAAGCTTACTTCAATAATACTCGAGATATGTATTAGTAAAAATATGAATGTTAGTTCCACTTTCCAGATATTCCTTCTAAAAAGCAATGTTTTATTTTCATATTTATGCTGATGTAAGACAGTGAGAACAAGTGCTTAAAAAACGCAAACAGCTAATATGCGAAACTGCCAAACGAACCAAAACAAAACATTTTTCTTTGAACGCCTACAGTCGTTTTCGTGGTAAATTATAGATAAAGATTTACAAAATTCATGTAATGAACATATTCGATGTAATTCATGACTTTGTTTTGTTGCTACAAGACCTTAATTCACAAAAACTAAATTTTTAAACCAGAAGTTTTCTATCTAAACTAATACGGAAAAATGAATTTGAAGAGAGAATGAATCTCCGAGAGAACTTTTTTCCGTTTTCCAAAAGCAAATGTCTAGTTTCACTTTTTTGTTTTCTTCATATTGTTTATTATTTCATTTTAAAGAATTTTGCAAACAAGCTTTTTTTCCGTTAATTAATTTTTCTAGAGATTTAATTTCAAAATGTGATCTAACAAAATTTAAGTGATCGTTTTCTTTTTCAAAAGTTAAGAAGAGTTTTCAAAAACATACCTAAAATGTGTTGAAAGTCGGAATACTTTAGTGAGAAATTATAGAGGGTGTAAAAATTGCTAAAACATTAAATAAGAACTGCTCTTGTAAAAATTTTCTTCGGCACGTTATTGTAGAACAACTGCTCTAGTTCCTGTAAATTTCAATAATTGTCACCTTAACACAACTCCTCATGCATACACTATACGAATGAAAAACCAACGAGATTTAAAATTTTTCAATTTTTTTTAGGTGATGTGTTCTTCAAAACTGTTTCAAATATATATAAGGTAAAATATACCGAACACTCCAAAATGCAATGGACATTTCAGAACCTCAGTCAAACCCACTATAACAAATTTTGCATCATTTGGAACGTTTGGTTTTACGCGAACATAATTTGGAAACTTATAGCAATGTACAAGATGAAAACAAAAGAGTAATCTGAGAATTGTTAAAAATTCTGCTTCTAGTTTGATAGGTGGGTTCGTCTTTCATTCATTAATTTCAAAACAGGGGATTAGATTTTAATAATGGTTTCATATCTGATACCAAATTATAAACCGCAAAAACCTGTTACTCATAAAAACATTGACCAACTCCAAAATGTCTCACAATAAAAACAGGAATTTTCACAAATCCATTTGGCTCAACAGTATTCGAGACCGATGTATTGTAGCTAGAGCTAAAACTAAACAAAGACCTACTCCATTATTCAATCTCCCACAGCCATCAGGCGCAGACTTGTTATCCCATGTCTTCTCCGATTTCTTTACCTCCCGTCAGAAAAACCATATACGTAATGATGTTGTTCACATGTCCGCACAGGAAGCCTTCCCTTTAAAAGACAACGGGATCTTGTTAAAGCAGATGAGTAATTATTTATTGCTCAGCGGGCATGCTTGGTGTATTTATTTGAAAAAAACACCCAAAAAGTATGCGCTTTGTTTAAGCAGAGTTGGAAAACTCAATTATTTTAACATACTCAAAAATTTAATAGTTCTTACTTAGCTTTCTAAACCTCTGAGCAGGCTGTTTTATTCCTCCGGCAGGAAAATTAACAGAAACATTAAAAAACAGCCACACACATTTTTTTCAAATAGTTGAACCTACATTTCATAATACCTTTCATAATTCACAGGTAGGAATTATAACAGAAATATACTTTAATAATTACAATCTCAAACAAAAGCAGACAACATACCAAATCGAAAATTTTTCTCAATTAATAACGCGATGTTTTAAAAGCGATAACTCCCTGAACTATACCGTCGTCCACTCAGTGCGAGACAGAGTTGAGAAAAAACATGTAACTAATGAGGGCTGAAAGAATTGAATTTTATAAGCATTACAGTGTTTGAAGTGGCAATATATCAAATGAAACAAATTTCCTGGTATAATCAGAGCCTCGAAATAATCAGATCCTTCCTTTTTTGTGCACTTCTAAATAACATTAGTGGTACTATATCTTAATTATTTCAATGTTAAAACTAAACTGGCAAAATATTTATTTGTTTGCACAAAAGGGAAAAATAATGTTTAAATTATTTAGGCTTTGCTTTTTGAACAGTGCACAAATATCAGAATAATTTTCATATGCTTGCAACTTTTAACTGGACACTGCCTAATTGGAGCTTGTTTAAAAATCAAATCTGCTGGATGCGTGATTTTTATTGCAATATTAAATTAATATTTTTTGGAGAAAATGCAACAATAAAAGCGCTGATCAAATATTTTTTTCTGAGTTTTTCTGAACTTTAATTTTTAAGTAAAGTCTCTGGATCATGATGTACTTACATCATACCGAGTGAATTTACGAACGTTTTTCATAATTTTACTATATCGTGTTTACTTTAAAGTACTTTTAGTTTTACGTTCGTTGATTTTAGTTTCAAAACGTATTTATCTTAATTGTATTATCTCTATTGTTAGTGTGTTATAAATTCTGCATTTTGTTAAAATGTCACCCAATCTGTTTCTATTTCATATTTGGCTTTTATTACTCATTGCGGAAATTTTATATTTAAGATTTATTATTTTGATTAATTTACATCCGGCATTTTAAAGGCAACTTAAATTAATTTGATATAGGTGTATTTTATGGGTTTATACCGTTATTATTGTTTTGTGAGATTTTACAAGTACAAACCTTTTTTTTATTTAATCAGATTTGCTGTGTTTCAAAAAGTTTTGTGTTCTTTTGGTTGCTAATAAGGCCTTGTTTTTTTTATAGTTCAAAGTCTTTAGTTAGTCTTTCTTTTCAAACGGTACGAAAACAATGAAAGCAAAGGGAAGAATGGCATTATTGGCCATTATTCAGAAAGAATTGCCTTAAAGAGAACCAAAAAGAAAAAATTCATTCGCGTTTTTTTTCTGTTCTGATTGACCAAAATATCGTTTGAATACCACTGATAATTAAACAGTTCAAGCGCAAATTTTACATTTAAGATTTATTATTCTGATAAATTTACATCCGATATTTTAAGGCAATTTAAGTTAATTTGTTTTGGATGGATTTTATGCGTTTATACCGTTCTTATTGATAAATGAGATTTTATAAGTGCAGCACAATTGTTTTATTTGTTCAGGTTAGCCGTCGTTTAAGCAGTTTTATATTATTCGCTGTGACTTTAAATAAAGCTTCTTTTTTTACCTTCCGAAATTCCGTCTTTCTGTCTTCCTCTTCAAACGGCTTGACAAAATGAAATCACGGGGAAGGCATTATTGACATTATTCAGAAAAAATTGCATTAAATTCACTTCAAAAATCAAATATTCTAAAAAAGTGTTATGGGGAAAAGAACCATGTAAGTCTATTAGCGTATATTTTTTTCTGTTCTGTTTGATCAAAATAGTATCTTAACACTTAATCATATTTTTTTCTTAAAAAAATACTTAATTACCAGCATTAAAAGAGCGACCAGAAAATGAAATAAGCAAATCGCGTGATGCTTTATGCTTTAGTAACTATTAGCGTGGCACATAAATCTGCATCAACTAAGTAAAAAATCGACATCATCCATCATTGTAACATTATCTTTGTCGGCAGCCCGAAGAGGAAGCGTACGTGACCATTCTGTCCACATGTCCGTGTGAAAGGGACGTGCATTATGTCATAACAACGGATGGACGCATAACCGATTGGGCTCCAAGGGGACATGAACAGATAGTGCCCCTGGACAGACCGTCAATGGAGCCTGGACCGACTTGCAAGCTGCATTTTAGGTAAGAAATTCACTGAAACCAACTGATTTTTCAATAGGTTTCAGTGAAGTCAGTATTAGTCAAGGCTTTGTTAAATAAACGACTTATTTTTGCCAAAGAAACCCAACGTGATCAAGTTATATTTTTAAGAGCATTAACACTTGAAGATGGTTCTAGTGTTTTCTTGTTGTTTCAGACGGAAAATAAAATTTTGAATTTGAATTCTTTTTGAAACGTTTACTCTCTTATCTAAAAACTGTAACTTTCTATGAAAAGGGTTTTCCGCGCGTTTTAAAATTAGCTTTTAAATTATGTTTCCATGCATCTTTTCTCATTTCCAACATTTTAAATCGCTTAGAACTTTCTAGTTTCCTGAATTCCAATGGTCTGCATTTTGGACACATTTCCACCAAAATAATCGTCTGATTAATCTGCAATTATACAATCGAAGATTGAGTACTAATCTTAAGCTTGATAAAAACTAATTACCGGAAAATTTGCAAAAAATTCTCCAATTTTTTAAATCTAAAAAATAGTTTTCAAGTACTTCCTGCTTAAATCTTATTTTCTCTGCCAAATTATTGTTAATCGTTTCCACTGCCATTTCCAAAATGCACTTTTCATTTTTAAGCTTTTGCCACAATATTCCTTTTAAGAAGTTGTGTACTAGAAAAACTACAAATGTTTTTACGAAAAAGACACTTCTAGAGTATTTTAAACCAAAATATTCCTGAGCATTACATAAAAAACATGTAGCCATTTTTAACACAACCCAGCTCAAAATATTTCGAAAAAATATAATGTGAAAATATTGAGAGTTTTAGAGGGTAAACCGCCACTCGAGTCGCTAAAATAGTTATATAAAAATATAGACTTAAAAGGCATATAAAAAAGTAGCAGCTTGGAATCTTCTGGAGTAATTCTCGAGAACGAAAAAATGTTCATGCCAATAGAAGAATATCGGCAAGTTATTCAAATAGTTCTTTTGACTAGTGAGTCTGACCATTTTTAATGTAAAAGTTTTGCGAGATTTGACGAGAATGCTTCCTGGGAGAAGTGGTGCGACAAACCAATATACTGGCACTTTAATCGAAAAATTGTTCAAAAAACACTGTTTGTTGGCACATTAAAAATATTACTTTAATTGAGGCTTTAGATTTCAAGATAAAATAATTTAAAATTTTGGAGTCGTTTAAGGAGGAGTGCTATGCAATTTTATATTGACGAGTGATTTTTTAGTAAGTGCAGAATAGCCTTTAAGACCGACTAGCTGTTTTAAACCCTGTTGGATAATTTGGTAAAATGGTGTTTTCCCAAATTTGTTGATTGATGCTTAGTGAGCAAAGCACGATCAGAGTTTAAAGTATTTTATAAGTTGTAAAATGTAGATATGTAGAAAGAAACAGTCTCTTTAAGTACTAAAGAGCAAAGTTTCAATATGCTAAAAGATAGGTATTTGCAGACTGTCTAAATAATCCTTAAAACATCCTCATGTTTTAAATCATTTTGCAATCTTCTATTGCTCTTTAAGGATCTTAAAGCGATGCCCAAATCGTCAATATTTCTCAATCAAAAGATGCTCGTAAATGGAAAAATGTACACACTCCTTAACTTTACGGTGTCCTTACGGAAGAATCGCTTACACACGCCTTTGGATTAACCGCATAAGTACATCACGTATTATTTTTAATTTGCTGATTTTTATCGCCCCTTTATTGATCGAATCAATCAAATAAACAAACAGAAGTATGTCTGTGACTAACAATTTAATGGTGCCAAACTTACAACCTTTTTCCTTTCTGAGCCAATTTCATTTTAGAATAATTAAATTTTTCAACTAACCTGAGAAGAAACTCCATCGCTGTTTATCTGAATAAGAAAGCTCAGCAATGTCAACTCCTCGAAGTGGTAAAGTTTCCAAAAAACCACTTACATTATGACAATTTTGCCGCAACAACACGACAATTTGTGATTATATTAGTTCGGCTAGGTCTAGAAAAGCTTTTAATTTAAAAGCCCCGTTCAAATGTAAGTGACTTGGAAAAATGTATAAAATTTAATGTCGAACATCAGAAGTTCATTCCAATTACTGTCCAATAACTGGGAATTTTCCTATGCAATTTGTTGATTAAATGGCAAAAAAGAATCGTTCTCTTAAGACGTTCGATTTATTTACCAGTTACGCTCAAAACCTTCAATCGCCTTTAGCGGCTTTTCAAAACTCCGCGAATTCAGCTTTTATTCCAGATTTCAGTGCTTTCTCGACCTGGAGCTTTACCATTATTCATTCGTATATCGTTAGTTTTTACTTTTGCATTTAAGATATTTATTTGACTCAGTTTCACTTAGATTACTGAATGTTTGACCTCTGCCTAGTCAATAATCGCTGGAAATAATTATTTTTCCAATTTTCTTAAATGGCATGTTACCTGTTTTGTTCATCTGGAGGTTGTTGTTTTGCTTTTTTCCTTGTCTTGTATTCAATCCCCAAACAATTTTGTAGTACATAATATTCACAATAAAAACCCTTTCCTCTTTACATTTTTTTAAAATCTGACGAAAGATTAGGAAATGATTTTCCATTTTTTTCACTTTAATTACCGTATTTTGCCTGATTAAGCTAAGATATATCCAGCAGCTATTTTAAATTCGTTCATCGGTAAATCCAATAGGAATTTTATATTCCACTTTATTTTATACTCAAATATGCGTTTAGTAAAATTATCCATTAAAATCTAATCAATGCTGTTAAAATTCATGGATTAACAAATACAAATCGAGCTTTTTAGCTGCATACGAAATATTACGTATTTCGTTTTTTGTTTGGTTTTTGTATTTCAAGTCTACCATACACATGTCACAAACTAGTTGTAGATGATTTTGTGTTGGCCAAAAATAAGAATGATCATACAAACAAAAACGCACAAAAGAATAAATTCAAAGTTACTCTTTAGAATGTTATAGAATTTGCTAGTTATGCTGCAAAAATGTGTTTATTTGCTTCTAAAAAGCAAAACGTAGCATAACACTCAGTGGTCAAATCCTCTAAAATAAATTCCCTGATAGTCAATAATAGTCCGCCGGATGCAACCAAGATCCATTTAAAACACACGTTTGGTACCAATGGCGCAATAATCCCTATAATCTCTTTCAAAGGAAATAAAATAGGGGATAATCTGGGTAAACGATAAGACTAATAGAGAAAGCTTTTAAAGCTTAAGCACTTCTACTTAGCCAGCATTTGCTCGTATTACCAAAGAGTTCTTAGACGAGCTCTATGGAACAGTCCAGTCGCATTCCGATGGAACCGCAAACATTCAATTTTGCTCAAATGGAAAACGTAGGTTGGAAAATTATTGAAATGAATCGATATTTCATTAGAGCTGAAGTAAAATTTCGAAATAAAGGCAATAGCTATAAAATCTAGAACTCAATATAAAACATTTTTACAGTATTTAACGCATTTGACAACACAAATGAGGTAGAAGTTCTCATACTTTCATGGAATTAATTTGAAGAGTTTAGTAGGATGTTTGGCTAAATACACTGATAATTGCTAGTCTACAAATGGAGCAACTTTATAAAGGCCCTAAATATGCCTGAATATTTTTAAATCTATCAGCTCTGCACTTATACAAAACACGTACCCTCATTTTCCTATTCAAATTTAAGTGAAAAACCGATGAACAAATACAATGTTTAGTAGTAGAAATAGTATTCAGCTCGTGATAAAGAGCATTGATAAAACAGAAAATGGCCAGTCCAGTTCGACAAGCCATATTCTGAGCTGAAACTCAAAGAGATCCCAATGGAGAACAGGATAAAACGATAAACGCTAAGCAACTATTCCTGCAGTTAGGCATTGTTTACATCAGACAGATTTCGCAAAGCCGCTTGGAGACAATGAGAGCATATCTAGGCTTCTGTTGGAGCGATTTAACTTGCTCTTCATTCTCTGCATATAGACAATTGGTCGCTGTGTGCAAAGCCACTGATGCCTTTTTGGTGGTTGGTTTCAGCATTATAAAACCAATAGAACTTAATTTTTTTTGCTAACTAAACTACATTGAGCAATTGAAAAATAAAGTTGAGAAAGTTCGGCATTGCACTTGAAGGAATCAATAGGGTTTTATTGAAAAGTATTAAGAAAAGATTGGATTGATTGGAAAATAAGTTTTTGCCCGTTGTAAAGAAGGCGGTTTCTTCAGCTTCTCATTCTAATTGCCAATGGAGTTTTTAAAGTTGATAAAATAAATAAAGCTACCAAAGGAGTTTGAGGATATTCGGCTGCTGTTCAAACAACGGTTTCAACGGAAAACTAGTTTAACACACCTTTCATAAATCGCCATTTTTCCCGTTTTGGCTTCCAACTGTTTTAATTCCTGCACATTTATCTAAAAATTTTTTAATGAAGATCTGGGCAAAACATATACCTTTAAAAGTAATTTCAACATTTAGTCTTATATCGTGGGTGAGTTCGTGGAGATTTGAAAAAGTTTGTTGACTAAATTTGCCTTTTCAAAAACTTGTGACTATTTATGATTGTTTTTTTTTTAGTTTGGAGGGTCTTAAAGGTCAAAGCAGCGCTCGGATATCGTTCATTCTCAATCTTATCCGACATAATCCCGAAATTGATCCTTTTGCATAATTTTAGACAGCGGTATATGAAAAATTAGATTATTCAGTAATCAAAGAAATCTTACATATAACTAAAGAAAAAAAATCCAGAAACTTCTTTTTTTTAAACTCATAGATAATTATTTGCAAGAGCTGTTCTCGGTTAGAAAATTTAAAGGCTCTAGGAAATACTCACAAGATCTGAAGAGATGTGGAAACATCTTCACTTTTATGTAAACGATTAGAGCTGATCAAGAATCTTTTACTATAGAAAGTTTGAAAATTGCCCCAATTTACACCGTTGTTATCATACCATAATTTCCATCAATTGTTCCTCTTTAAAGTATGTTTTTCCTGATTAATCTTTCATAGCTGGTAATTGGCATAAAACAAACATGGCATTGTAAAAAAATTAATTGCAGCAGAACGTGTCGCTCCACTATACAAGTTGGAAAACGTGAACATAAAAAACAGCGAAACAAAGCGGTGAATAATAAATATTACAAGCASTGAGTTGGAAGAGAAAAATAACAAAACAACAGATGCAAATTTGTTTTGTCGGTGGAATCACGTATCATGTGATTATGGCATAATGGATTACTTTTYATGGGAACGTGTATGTGGTGAGATCTCAATAATAAGGGACATTTTTGGAATACATGCAATGTAAAACACTAGGGAATATAAGTTAGTTTTTAAAACCGTTAATTTTTTTTGCATTATTATTGTTACATTTGGAAATGTTTTCCGGGCTTTGAAGCCGTGGTCTATCGGAATTTCTTCGTATTAGCTTTTATTATTACCTTCTCGTCTTTTTGTGATTATGTGTTTTCCTATTACTTCTTGAGGCCTGTTTTTAAATAAACAAGTTCATTGTGCCCAGGCTCGTTTCATATTTCAACCAGAAATGTACTTTTTATCATTAAAATGTCGGCGATTCTTAGCCCAATTCTTTCACAAAAATTTAAGTTAAACTTAGTGCAAAACTGTGGAAAAGTATTGTAATTCCGAATATTAAATAAGACGTTTTCCCGCATTTCCGGAAGCCTCAATTTACTTAAGATGGTTAAAAGTTGAAGTAGTCGCTTTCCTGGATAACATGCGGTGGCTTTTTCGCTTTGACGCTAATTGCCAACTAACATTTTCCATCCCAAATAAGTCGTAATTGCTACAAAATCCTCTGCACAGTGTGTTACCTATTTCTGCAAGTTTTGTGCCAAGCAAACATTTCGCAATTGAAATAGTCGCTCACTTAACGAACGAATGCTTTGAAGTAGTGCGAATTCGACGTGCATTCGAATGAACCCAAAGTATATAAAACTATTCGAGAAGTTCATTATTTCCCTATTTCCAATGTACGATTAATTTTATAGAGAGTAAATTCTCAAGTGCTTCATGGACCGCAATTTACATTTTGTTGAACATACGGCAAGAAGTAAACTATCCTTGCGAAACCATGCAAACTTTTCAGAATTTCCGCCTTATAGTTAAGGTTGACCTAAGTTTGGCTTCCGAACTTAAGCATGTAATTGGCTGTAGCGTGAAAGAGGAAAACTAAAATACTGAAGAGAAACTTTCCAGTCTCTATGATCTTACTAGTAAAGCAAACTTTGGAATTGTTTCTTGATAAAACGAGAAATGTATTTAATTCGAATAAAAGGAAACATGCAAAGTCGGAAGTCTCCTTAGTAAAATCTTGGTATTAATTTTGCAAAGAAATTATTTTTGTTATACGATTTTTTGCTTAAAGCCTACCAGTTGGTTGAGTCTAACGCGCGATAAATACGGACCGATAAGGCGTTACTAATTCGACTTATATTTAGCGAATCTGGATATAACAATCAATTAAATGATTATGGAAGTGGATTTAATAATACTCTTAATTCACCATAAGCTCATTTATAAAAAATTTGCAATTATTGTTATGCTGGAAACGCATAGTTCAGTTTATTGAATTGTACCTAAGTTAAAACTATTCATACCTTGTAAACAATACTTTTCGTAGTCCAAAAGTCCGTTCAAGAATCTAGAGACAAGAAAAAAATTAGAAAGTAGAGATAAAATAAAGGGTTTACAAGGAATATCATGACACAGTTGCTTTAATTTACCATTATTTTCACTTCACTGTTACCCGAAATAATAGTCGAAAAAAACCTCTTCGGAAAAGTGTTTTCCGAAAATTGCATTGTTATTTTCGCTTATTCTGATTCAATTTCAAATGGAAAAAAAAACAAAACCGAAAGAACAAGATGTGGTTTTTCCTACAGGATATACAAATATTAATGTAATCCTGGCGAAGTTTTATTTGTTCTGCCATAAATTATAACTGGATCTCAGCTAATTAAATGTCTTAAATAGTTAAACAAGTTTCTCGCTACTTGGCAGCAAACTATGCAACGCCGTTTTAACTCAAATAGTAATGTAAATATGCTGGTTTTCTAAAAGCTTCCAGTTGCAGCATTCCGCAAGTTTGATGTTGCTGAACTTTTCCCACGCCGACCTTACTTTAAATTGTCGAGTGCATTGGGGAAGCAGATGGATGCTTGACTTAAAAAAAACTCTATTGCTAATAAAAATATTAAATTTTTTTTCAGCTTTCCAGTGCAATCCGTCATGGCTCCAGTTAGTCAACTGTTGGTCTACTATGTTACTCCACAAGGAGAACCAATAAGCGACGTTATCAGTTTTGGAGTCAAACTGTTTGATAAACGAGTAAGTACATTATTTGTCAATTTTTTTTTGTATAAATTTTAAATTTATAAATCACTAAGAGCCGCAAATTCTGTACTACTTCGTCTGATTTAATACATTTAAAATGTAGGTATCCGTGCATATAGAAAATCGCGAATGGTGGTTACCATATCAATCAGTCGATCTTGAAGTGATTGCAGAGCCTTCTTCACTTGTCTGCTTATTAGGAGGAAGATCAGAAGCAACCAGTGATTTACGATTCGATCCTAGAGTTAGGTAAGTGTACAGATATTCAATGAGAAACCGACAAAAAAGTTACCAAAAGGTCAGAAAAGTGAGACCATCTGGCCTAATATTCAGTTATTGCATCAACTTTTCTTCTAATGAAATTAATTTAAAGATTTTTATACATTCGTAATAGACAAATTTAATATTTTTTAGAAATTTCCAAAAATTGCCAAAATGTAGCTACTAAGCGAGAACATCGTGTTACATTGCGATCTACTAAATTCCTATTATTTGTGGATATTCAAAATAATGGAATAAACATAATTGACTTTTGAAAAAAGTATTTAAGCAAGCTGTCTTCTCACTCGGTTTTTCAGTTATCCAAACAAAACATTCTTTAATTGATTGAGTTCCAAAATCCTTCATAAATTTCTAACAATTAGTATATAAACAAACGCTGCATTAGCTTTCACCAGCATTATAATAAACTGACTCAGTAAAAGGAAAGTGAGCTTAAAGAGTGCAATTAATTTTAACTCGTTGTTTCTTAAAAAAAAACACAACCTTTTTAGTAATCAAGAATAAGCAAGCGGTAATCAGCTAAAAGCAGAATTTCTGTTTCTATTGATAATACACAATTAGGCGTAATCAAACTTCCAGACAAAAGCAATTTAAGGCGATTCGAAATTTATGAGAGAATTTCAACGGCCGGGGCTTTACTCTGTCCCGTATTATTTCTCCAAAGTGGAATTGGAAAGTAATGAATTTATCGTTAGTCCTAATCCGAAGAACGATTTAATTTAAAAATTAGATTTTCCGATTGCGAGATGTTCATTACGACCGTATAATGCTCAAGTTTACGAACCGGAATTATATAATCTCTTGAGACGAAATCTTACTGGCAAATGGATTTACTGTCAGATCTTCGTTATATTAAGCTGAAACGGAGTTCCTATTGAAAGTGCTGAAGCACTGACGATAATTAAATTAAATCGGCAAACAAACCCTCCTGAGTAACATTTAAAAGACGTTTTCTTCGGGAATGCTTATATATTGTAATCGTTTGCAGAAGCTCGTCATAAAAAATGAACTTGGAAAACTTCGCGCAACTTGACAAAATAGACTACAAAAACTTCCGGATCCTTAATTTAAATTTCAGTTAATTATAATGAATGTAATTAGATACCGTGGCGGGGCAGGAGCGATTTTTTCTCGAGGACTTTTCCATCGAATAGCAGAGGAAAGAGGGTCAGGAATTGAAATGTTTGGACTGAAATTAGATCGGAACTAATTAAAAATTTAAATGATGAGAAAGCCTAAAGTGAATTAGGCCCAAAATGACAGTGGACTAGAGAATAGGATTAAATATTAAAAAATCTGGAAAATTTCCTTATTTGAAAGAAGATAAAAATACTATTTCCACGTAAAATTTGTTTTTGCTAAAAGCTAGAGATTATATATTATTAATCGTTTTGATTAATAATGTTCCAAAGAAATACTATTTAGGATGCGCATTTTGCCGCATGTATAGATCACATTTTACACGGTAAAAAAACTTTAAAAAAATGCATTTGGTGCTTATATTTTTTCAGTGGAAATTGGAATCGATGGTTTCTTATCCTTGGAAACCTTGGGAGTGGAGATTCTGCTCGTACCATTTTCTTTAATAATTTTTAACAATAGTATCATATATTGATCATCACATGTAAACGTTCGAAGTACATTAGGTAATGTTAACTACTGCAGACTTTAAGTATTTTTTTATTGGTTTAATTTCCAGACGCTCTGCTGAAGTTACTAATTGTATACCAAATTGTCATACTAGGGAAATATTTATAATTCCACAAAAAGCTTATAAGAGAAAAATTCGAAAAGTTGCTAGTTTTCTTTTAATAAAATCCCAAACTTGTTTGTCCAAGTAATGCAAAAAACTATCTTAGCTTTACTCCAACTGTAGTTTCACAAAATTTCCCATTGTTGCAGTGAAGAACCGACTCCTTCGCCCATAACAGAAGAAGTCGACTTTCTAGAGGCCGGAGTTTCGTATTTTCAAAGAGAATGTTCGAGAAGAGGCGATTCCGGAATGTCGGCCATTTCTTACAGGCAAAGAGGATCAGGAGCTGGACCTTCCGGTCAAAAACGTAGGCCTCCAGAAAGCTTAGTTGGAGGCTCGCCATACGATCACTTATGGATGTGGACATGTTTTAATTATTCGTAAGTAATTCACACATTTACTCAATATAATTAATCTAACTGGAGCCAAAAAACAAGCGGAATAAAAAAGGACGTGTTACAAACAAGTCAAAATACGCAAGAAACTTAAATAAAAATACGTGTTCTAGTGATTTTAAGTTGTTTAAGGGATTTTTTGTGCTTGATGGGCTTATATTTGAAAGCCAAAAGTGATTTTTAATGCAGGCAGAGATTTCTTCGTTCTCATTAAAATACAAAAGCGCGCAACAGTGAAATTTTAATCTTCAAAAATGTTCAATTCGGTGAATTTTCAAGACAAACTTTTAAAGTGTGTGTAGGACAATTTCTTCCTGGCGTTCAGAGGTGTTTCACTCGAAAACTTACACTGCACCGATGCGATTTTTTCATTTCCAGTTAGACGTGAGCGTCATCTTTCTTGGCTTGACCAAATCTTCAGGCTTGTGCGGCCAAGCACAAAAATTTTACCAATTTACAATATGACTCTACAAGTTTTCTCCACTACTCGAAGAAAGCCAGTTAGTAGTCTTGTTCTTCTTCCATAGTGAATTGTATATCTGGATGATGCCTATTCAGAAGATTTAGGAAATTGTCTATATTGTTCCATTCGGGTCTCTTTATTACAAAAGTGTCATCCACGTGCCGATACCAGATCATATGCTTATGCGACGCGATATATAAATTTTATTTGACTAATTATTATCTACATTAAGAATTCTCGTATCTTCTCAATTTCTTTATATACACATGTAGCGACAAAAGATACCATGCACTATATATAAACGGGATCTTATCGAGAACAAGAGTAGAATAATTTAAAAACGTTAAGAAATTATTATTAAGACCAATATACTAATACAAATCCGGTTATAAAAGATTTAGAAAGTGCTAACCACTAAACTGCTCAACAAAATTAATTTTACCGAGGCAAATTTGTTAATTATTGTGAGCGATTTGATTTCTGTTTGAAGGGTTAATCTAGTTCAATTGTTTTTCTGTTAGGAAGTGTTTTTGCAAAAATGTAGTACTTCAGACAAAATTCCTACAATATGAAAAATAAAATAATGCAAGCCTCCAGAAAGCTTGGCATACTCCCAGATACACTTAAATGTATCTTTATGGATTTCAACACCAACGGTGTAAAGAAAGACTTTAAACACTGGAAAGGATTGTTGAATTATTCGCGATATCATGTATTTACAGGGTGTTCAAGAAAATCATCTTGTTGGTATTGCTGCGATAACATTTTTCACTTTGGACCGATTTTCAAATAAAGAGCTCCTGTTGAAGATAAAACTTCATAGTCGACTGAAGGTAAAACTTCGATTTACAAGGTTGCATTAAAAGTGACCCAAATCAGAACTGCCCCCAAACTCTCCGATTCTGGAAGACCTTCAATCAAAGTGATTTTCGTCTTAGGTCGACTATGAAGTTTTAGTTTCAACATGAGCTCGATTTTTTGAACAATGGTCCAATAACAAAAATGTTATTGCTGCAAGACCAAAGCTTTAATTTCGTTGTGCTGACTCTGAACCTAAAAAATGTAAACAAAAAAATAAAAAATCCTCTCGAACAACACAGAATATCTTTATCTTGAAATCCGACTTTCTTTTTCAGATTGAGACTATGCCGAATTTTCTGAAATTTTGCTTTGTTTCAGCTTCTACCCTGTAGGAACTTTATCTGCAGTACTATTTTTTTTCTAAAACCACTTGCTGACTGGAAAAGTATTGGGCTTGAACAGGCTTCAAACCTAAGTCAAATCGCTCACAGCGATCAAAAGTTATCCAGTAGCAAAGTTACGTAAAATTTCGTCGCATAGCGATTATTTTCTTGAGCAGTCAAATCTGAAGCATACTTTTCAAACCTTACTCACTAATCAGATCCAGGAATCGAAATTCCTACTATTTAAAATCTTACAACCTTACATGAAGCCTTTCACCTTACTAAAGAAGGCAATATTGATGGAAAGTGCAAAATTATCTCCGTTTTCCAGGTAAAATGGAGCTGCAGGAAAAAATCTTTAACATCGTGGTTAATAATCGTTAATAATAATAATAATAATAATAAGTTAATTGTTTTAGGCCTGGGTAACTCAGTGAATTTTTAGGAGTTGGCGCAGTGCTGCGCAAATGGTCTGGTGCGCCAACCCAACCTTTCCTAAACCTGATATACCTTTCCAGCGTCGAATTAGAAACAAAAAAAAAATATTTGAAAACGAACAGAATAAGCGAAAATGTATAACAGATTATTTGGAAATTTCGGCACCTCAATTCCTCTGAAGACTGTAGAGTTTGTTAAAAAAAATGTGGATTTTTCGGTTTGACTGAATTGTTTTGCTTACTTTCTTCTCAAAAACGCTATAAAAGTTTTATTTAAAAATACTGACGATCTGAAGGTCTTTTACGCGAAAAATTAGAAGATACATTTATAGCTTTGTAAAAGTTTTACAAAAACTTTTTTCAGCTTCGAATTTAATACAAACCGATCACAAAACTAAAAGTTTTCAATCGAAAACACAAGATAATCTGACAATAATGGGGTCTTTTCAGCGAAAAATTACAAAATTAATTTTGCTAGGAAATTCGCCTTATTCATCGGTTTGCAGGGAACTTTAGAAAACCCTTTGTAACTTAGAATTTGGCACAAAAATCAAAAAAATGTATTCAGATTTTTACCGAAAGTAATTAGGATTTTCTTGAAAAAACGGCCAGGGAGTAAAAGTTTGCAAGAAATTATTTGGAAAATTCGCCGGCCACATCGCTCTGAAAATATTTAAAGTTTCCTTAAATTTTCAGGTCATTCTAGTTTTAACAAAGTGTCTATTAAGCAATTCTTTCTACGCAAAAATCGCATTGTTATTTAGTTAAAATACTGATAATCTTCAGATATTTTCTGTGAACATTTATAAGATAGATTTTATTGGAACACTCGCCTTCTTAACCGCTTTTTTTTAGTTTTCAGTTGTTTGAACAAAGTAGTAAACGTTATTCAGAAAAAATGTTGATGACCTTTTTTTTGGAGGTGCAAATTCCAGTCTCGGGTCTCGTAAAGCTTTAACAAATAACTTATAACTCATTTACCGATTAGTTATAACTCGTTAATTCAGAGAGCGGCAACAACTCAATAACGCAACTCAACACTGTGTTACCCAGGCCTAAATTGTTTATCAGTCTATTTTTTATTGCTTTGTTTTATTACTTTAGTGAATTTCATAACTTCTGTCCTTCGACTTGAATTGCGTGCAAACAATTTTAAATTGAACATAAAGAACAAAGTTTTCATAAAATGGCATAACCTTAATGAAATTCAAAATCCTTCAATCGAAGTTATCAAATTTTTATTAACTTTTCAAATGGAAAAACTTTATACAAGTCGACTGAGATCGGACTTTTGTCTCTAGCACAAACAAATTTTCCATCAACGTAAAACCAATATTTCCTTTGCTTATTGTCTGAGGTTACACAAGACATAAACTGGAAAATTTTTAATCAAGCTTTATAAGTTAAAATATGCAGAAAACTTACTGATCATATGTGGCTGACCTATTTCAGTTCCAGCAATTTCCTTTATTTGCCTTCATAATAAATGCAAACGCCTTTATGATTTCATTCGCTTAATGCCTTTGTTGGTATATGATAAACAACTGGAAATGGAGCAAAGTTTCTCCAGAAGTTCGGTAAGGAAAGGATATATTAGAGTAGTGTGCAAGTCGAAAGTGTCCCTTTCGGTTAGTGTGAATTAACAGTCCGCCAGCAAACAAATAACTTTGGAAAGTAAATTGTCTTGACAAGATAAATTATGAACGTTTCCCCATGCGATGGAGCATTACTCAGTAGTAGTAGACTGTCCTGATTTATTTCACTTCCATATTACCCTATTTATAACCGTCTGGCTTTATTTGATATTTAATTGTCTTTCTCTGACTTTTCGTTATGGCCGAACTCGTTAACTTCAAACGAGAAATCAATAGTTAACGCTACTATTCTTTTGGTTGGAAATCCGGAGTTGCTCTTTCGAGCGAAAAACATGAAATTAACTATGCCGTTTGGAAACAATCAGCAAGAATAAGCTGTTATATTATGCAAGCAAGAGGAAGTTAATTTCAACTTCGGCAACGGTATTTTGTTTACTGATGAGTCTGGTTTGGCAAGAAAACAAGCAGCTAAGTTCCAAAATGAGCATATTTATGGAGACAAAAAGGCAATTTGAAATTTACAAATGCGAACTGCAAATTAATTTATCCTGTGGAACTTATTTCTTGGTGACCCGGTTCTATATTTTCAGCAAACGGGGTTCATTTATCTGTTCTAGACCCATTTTTGCAAACACTTCTTATATCCGTGGTTTATATGATCGCTGTAAACTTTATAAGAACGATTTGCATGAAAATTTTTGGAATGTTTTTTTGATTTATTGGTCACAATCCTTTTATGCAACTATTAATAATTACGATCAGCCAAAATCGGCAACAAAAGTAAAGCTTCAGTAAACGTTCTTTCCGATCAAACCATGTATTTGTTGCATTAAAAGGCCTGGTTAAGTTTTCGTTGAAAAATATTGAAAAATCCTGGATATACTGTTATAACTGTAAGGAAAGTGATTAAATTTTAAATAAATCAACATTTTATCCAGTTTATTTTAAAAAGTTCCTTTTGCGAAATGCAAAATTTTTGCAAAATGTTGCAAAAATTTTCAGGCAGATGTTTTGCCGATGCCCTACAGAACCTTCTGTATATTTCAGTTTAAATTAATTTTTTTACGCGCCTTGGCTACGTATAAATTATTCTCACTAAGTAAACTCATCACAGCTCGAGTTCATATTATTTTAGCCGATTAATGTAATAATTTGAAATTTAATTATTGGCTTTACAGCACTCCGGCTTCCATATTATATTATAATAAGTTACAACCGGTTTACGTAATTATGCCGTAATGTATGGCTTTGTCCACATGGACTGCTGGTTATAAATAAAGAATTTGTATTATTAATACATCCTAATTATTTAATTATTTTTAGCTCAACCTCATTGAAAGCTCTAATGTATTACTCGACATTGGGCTTTGTCCAGCACACGTATCGCTTCTAAACCCAGAAGAACAATGACGAAAGTGCAATTTTTTTAGTTAATTATAACACTAAAAACCATAATTAATTTTGATCAAAAATTAATATTTTGTGAGAGCTACTGTGTTTGAAGGTTGAATGTTTGAATTGATCAACAATGGTTATAAAATAAAGTCGAACGTCTAAGCCAAAAACCGTTATAGTGCAGCACAGTTTGAAGCATTTTCTGTTTGAAAAATAAGAAATACAAACGGTTGAAAATTTCGCCTGTTTATGAACTTGCCCATCACCATCTTCTACTCGATAAAATAAATCTTCTTTCAATAGTCTACACCTTACTGATGCCTATGACAAGGTCCGATATGAATTCACACAGTAGATCAGAATCATTGAAGAAAAACGAACCATCCATAAGCCCATACAAACTGAAACTACATAAATGAAAACCCGAATATTGCCTGATAAAAAGCCAAACAGATTTCTAAAAAAGTGTCTAATTTTTCAACCTGCTCAGTTCCAAGCAACAAAAATTTAACTCCAATAACTGTCTACTAAAGCCACACTGGAACAACTTACGGCACTTAAAGAGAAGAGTTTTCATTTCGTTTTATATATATTTCACACTTTCGATCGTCCAGAAGGGATGAACTATTTGTTCAACTGGAACATTCCATTACTAATTTCTCACTTCGTGCCTCCCGGGGTGAGTTTAGTTGAGCGATTGCAGAAAATGGAGGGCCGTACAAATTTTGAGCACAGACTAGTCCTTTGGGGGAATTACGAAGAAACTTACGACAAAATTACCTCGACTTGTGTACGGGTCTTGCATCGGATATGAGGGATTCTTGAAAAATCTACGAAGGGCGCTTTGTGTGCACGGAATATATAAAATTCGGGCGAAGTAAAATGTTTTCAACTAGATTGCTACTGGATACAATCTCAAATAAAACTTTTGGAATATTAACATTAATATTGAATATGCGGATATTGCGATTGAAATTGATGAGAATGAGATTGATTCACCACGACATAAGATTCAATGAGAGCAAAAATATTTTATGAGGAAAAGAATTGAACATTTCCTTTTAATCTTGTCTTCTACTGATACAAAAATATACAGGGTGTCTCATATATACAAAGTTCTTGAACACAATCAAAAGCTACAATATGAAAACTATTTTTGTTGGCATCTGAAAACAAGGGTGTAACTTGTGCAATTGTAATTAGAACTCTAGATCTAGAACGAAAATTCGAGATTTTTTAAACTCTTGAAAAACGAGTAAAAGTGCCAACAGACACAACACCAAATAATCCCAACATGATTTATCAATCTTAGGAGATATCCAGGGAAATATTACAGTAATTTTCCGCTTATAGCAGGGCTTCCTACTTTATTTTATTTAAAAAAAGTGATATTTTTTAAGATTTATTAAATATAGAAAATCATTCATAGCGCTTAATTTAAAAAGAACGAAAAGCATTCGAAAGATATAAAGACGTCATGCAGTTTAAAATCCACTTGAGAATTTTTATAATAAATATATTTTCTTCACCTTTAAAAATATCAAAACATTGTTGTCTCTAGAACACTCGGTATTTTAAGATATGGAGTAAGATATTATTCGTTTATTTATAATTTTTTTTCTATGTAAATGAGTAAAAAAGTTGATGAATCGTGCAGAAATCCACAAAAAAAATACCGTTTTGTCACATACGAGGTGATGTAAAACTATTGCCAACTATCGTTTTATAAGCATTCTGAAAAGTAGAATAACAAATTCCTAAGGTGTTTTACAGAGTATTAAAATTTAAATAAAGTTTTGTTGCAGGCACTTTAGTGTCTATAGTTTTATTAATATTTTTATATTCTTAAGTAATTGTTTTTATGCTCTTCTGTTAAAATTTAATAGCTATTTAGTGATGATTAGGGTGTTATGATTTTGTTGCTAGGAATGATGCATGTAGGTAAATGAGTAATACATATTTTGTGTGTGAAAATTTATACATTAGTTAATTATTTATATTATACATACAAAATGTATCAAGCAAAAAAATCTTCGTCGAACTGACTTTTTTAATCGGTTCTTAGTATAGGTTTGGAGCGTGTATATGTTTGTGACGTTGAAGAAAACTAAATATAATACATTTTATAAACAGAAAAATCCACTATAATGCGAGAGTAGGAAATGTTCTAATAAACCCCTTTAATTTCTGAAAATATTTCGTAGCTTAAATTATTTTAGTTATAAAACGGAACTAAATATGCATAGGAATAATTCCTAATAAAAGTACGCAGTTAAACATCGGTCAGTTGCAATAATTTCAAAGCGCAAACTTGAAGTGCAATTAGTTCGTGTCGGAAAGCAATTATTAGCTAAAACCGCATGGCTTGTTTCTTTTCCTTAAAATTTCCACTCGAATTCTGAAGCCGATTTAATAAGAAATTCCAATGTTAAATAGAAGCTGTTTAGAGATACCACAAGATCGTAAATCCTTCCAACGTCGTTCTACCACTCTGATTTACCAACAGTTAAGAATAGAAGCTATTGACGACTGGTCGAATATGAAGTAATTTTCAATAGGTTTTGAGGATGCAACGAAAAATTTAGCTTGCAAAACTTTTCGATGAAAGGAACTGAGTGAAAAATATATTTGATTTCACTCGGATGGCAAATTTCGGTCAGAAAAGTGGGCTTCTGAATCATTCAGTTCACAAACGTGCTTCAAAGTTGGTCAAAAAAAATGTGCCTGATTAGAAGGAGTTTTTGGAAATTGTCAGAAAATTCGCATTTACCTTTGCAAAACTATTTATTGCAAAAATTCAATAATTAAGATTCTTAACTTTATTACATAACACAGAAAAAAATTCAGGGTGATATAATTAACATACGGAAAAGGCAAGAGAGATACAGTATTAAATATGTATTTTTTAATTACATGGAATAAGCCTTAACTCACAAAAGCATGATGATATAACTAACATTTAACGCTCATTGATATTAGTTAAAAAAAAATAAACAAAATTAAAAACATTAAGAATCAGAAGTTAAAAAGTAAAGTTAAACTCAAGTTAATATTGGAAAAGAAGACTAGTTTCCCTATAATCGTACGAGATTGCAGAAATAGAGTGCTTATAGACTTAAAATAGAAAGATAAATTTAACGTTTTTATTATGCTTTATCGCGTTTTTTTTTTTTGTTTTTATTATGGATTATTACAATCATATTAAGAAACGTCTAGGAATTTAATGTGCTGTCAAAGAGTTTGCCATTAAAAAAAATATATTTGCTTGAAAACATTGACCTAAAAATATCTTCAAAACAGTTTTACATCAACGAAACTTTCAAATAATTTAAATATGTATATATCGAAAATAAACAGTTTTACACCAAATCAATTTT
>NW_026017110.1:17748262-17757732 GCF_020466585.1 Dendroctonus ponderosae | reverse complement strand
TATATTACTCTGGCTTCGCGCATTTTAAAATGTAGATTTTCTGGTGGGTCTCAATGTAGATATTAATAAAATGTGTCTTTTTTTGTTAAAAAGATTGTTATATATTAATGCAAACTGATTTTTTAGAGCTTTTAGGCCGTTATTAGATAGACAGAAATTATTTTCTCCGAAGACCGAAAAGTTCGAAAAACTCACAAGTTTCAAGCAATAAAAGTGAAAGCTTAGTTCTTTTGATAACGTTTTATATGTTTGGCTTTTATTTTCAGATCAAATAGTTCGTCTACAGAACTTTCAATTAACACCCCGAAAGATGCCGGTAAATGGTCGATTTGGGCTTTAACTGTTTCAAGGGCTGGATTGAGGTTTTCCGCGCCCGTTAAACTAGAAGTATTCAGGTAAGAAAACTTCTTAAGAAGTAGATAGTTGCACTATTATCAATATTAATTAAAAAAGTTATTGCATTTGTCGAAAGATGCATTTGACTGAATTTATATTAGATCAGCAAAGATTCAAATTTACTACTGAAGATTTTCTTTAAATATCAAAACATGTTTTTTTCAGACCACTAACTGTTGACTTTCATCTTCCTCCAAGTTTAAAAGTGCGTGAAATTCTCGAAGTGGATATCAAGATCGGTAACAACATAAACTCCTGCGTCGATGTAAGTTTTCTGAAATTCTATTTAATTTCAATCCGTGAAATTGACTTCTTAAATTATTTCTTATTCTTAAAATATTTTTGTGCTTGCGAAGCTTGTCTTTGATAAGAAGTTTCAAACAGCGAATAATTCTTCAGGATTTGAAAAAAATTTGAAATTCTGTTTAAAATTACAAAAATATGCTATAAATTTCAAATTTTATTCGATCATTTAAATCGGTTTGAGAAATTCAGATTTGCATAAAAATTCAAAGGACTTAAAACGAAGGTTGATATTGCGTATAAATCTAAATCTAGTAGTAGAAGTGTTTCTTAATGAATTTGTTCTTTCTGAACTTAAATAATGAAATGAATGAAATGTTCTTTCTGAACTTAAATAAARCGGGCCATAAATCTCACTTCTCGCCTGTAAAAACTAGTGGTTGTATCAGTGCATTTTCTAATATATCATCCAATACCTACTTGTCAACGCTGAAGMAGCCAAATATTGCACTTTCAAACTCTTTATTCGAAACTCCCAACGCAATTGTAGTTGTTTTGAAATAACAAATCGTCTTTCAAGTGGAATTAAATTGACTTTGTAGCTGCAAAGTTTTTTTCGTCTTCGCCATATTTAACTTTCCGATGTCGTTTTCCCCGATTGAGTCGAGATGAAAGGAAACTTTTCACCGTATGGTTCGGCATGAACCAAAAGTTTAATCCGTTCCGTTTCGGCTGACCTGAAAATCGTCAAGAACTAACGCGACCTTATTGAAAAGTGCTAGACGGTCAATAAGCGTAAGCTGGGATTTCGGAACTGTTGAAAGTTGCTGTTTTCAAGAACAACAGCTCACTCGAGTGAAGTATTTGCCGACTTTATGTTCTTATGAAAATTTTATTCAAAATCGATAATTTGAAGAGTTTTATTCTGATGGAAAATAGGAGTAACGCTTGTTTAATCCAATGGAATTTGCAGATTTGCTAATTAATCGTTCTTAGGCACTAGAACAGTGTTTCTGCTGTTAACTTAAATAAAATTATTAACGCTGCCAGATACGTTAACGATATTCGAAATACAATTTTCCTACATACGTTTTTAGCCTTTGAGATTCAAATTATTTTTTTTTCCTAAATAAACCAACATTTTCCAACAAAAATCAAAAGTAACTGAAAAACGAGCTGTAT
This sequence comes from Dendroctonus ponderosae, assembly GCF_020466585.1. Taxonomy (NCBI): domain Eukaryota; kingdom Metazoa; phylum Arthropoda; class Insecta; order Coleoptera; family Curculionidae; genus Dendroctonus; species Dendroctonus ponderosae. Next base: position 17,755,911 of record NW_026017110.1, on the reverse strand, counting down.
TGCAGCAAGAAAAGCAAAGTTCACGAATGAATTTAAAGCAAGGTTTTGCAGTTTGAATGGCTAGAACAAAGTTAAGGTAATATTTTTGCGTAACAAACAAATTATTAAGTAATTCAATTTTAAATATTTAAATTCAAATCATCCCCGATTTGTTTCAACTATTTGTATAGGTAGTTAGAGCAGATTCCGTAAATTTGAAATATATATTGTTGAGAGAAAATTTGGAATTTTTGAGCTTTTTTATTAATTCACTTAATTTGCTATGCTATAATTTTAGTCAACTGAATGTTTTGAATTTTCCATAACGGTTTTTGTGCGACTTGCTCTTGCAGTTAGTTAATTTAGATTCCTTGCCTTAACGAGATTATGGAAAAATATATCACAACTGCATAAAGAAAGCGTAAAAATCGATTAGAAGTGAAACAAAATTGTAAGTAGTAGTGAAAGCAAAAAGTTTCACAAAAATAAAAGTAAATTATTAAAAAAAAAACGAAATAATTTTCTTAAATGAAACATTTTATGAAAGTTTTAATAAGCAGTCACATTGCGTCTATACTATTTCAGGTAACAGCACTTTTAGCTTTAAGCGAGGGAGCTCAATTTGTAAGTAATGGACTTCTATACGTTACTGAAAAATTGAGACTTGGTCCTCTGGGCGCAACTTCCTTAGTAGTAAAGATTCTCTCCGTTGTTCCAGGAGCAAAGAATTTAACTGGTAAGAGCCAATTTATTAATTTTATTTCAAGTTTTACTTTCAAATTTGTTGATTCACTTCCTTCCTTAATTTTTAAACTATCTCACCAGTAAAGATGAGCATTTTGTTGTTATTTATAAAAGTGTTAAGAAATTATTTGATATTTTGCAGTTTTCTAATGTAGTTTTTTATTAAATTACATCAAATTTGTCAGGAATTTGTTGTCCTTGACCAAGGATTTTAGACAAATATCAATGTTAGTTTAATTAGACATCATATTTACAAAATGGGTTTTGCGAAATGTAAAGCAAATTTATTAGTCAAAAATATATTATGTTTTTAAATACTTCTTTTCATCCCGCCAAAATATTCTTTTGTGCTGCAATATGATTACTTATATGGCGTTCACTGTCCTATAAATATTTTTCTTATGTTTTGTACGAGTATTTGTTCAGAAAATTTTTCCTTGCTCATCATTCTGTATCTTCAAACAATGATGCCGTAGACACTATTATTATAATTGTTGTTGTTCTTGCAATGTGAATCAGATTTAAAAGTTCTTACCCACTTTTATTGAGACGAATTTGACTGTTTTCAGTTGAGGTAAATGGATATGCGAGCTCCACGTGCGAAGGTCGGGAAAACATCAGTAATTCGACACTCTCTGGAGCAGTAATTCATTCGGCAACTGTGGAAGTTTTTTCCGAAGGATGTGAAAAGATCCACACAGAGAGTTCGTACTTTTGTGCAAACGGTAAGTTATTTATGTCCAGGTGATTAAGCTTCGCAAAAAAGTTTGTTGGTGCCATTTAAAAAACGTTTTTAAAAAATTTTGTTTTCGAAAATGGAACAAAGCCCTATTGAGAATACAAGACCTTTTTGATTTAGAATATATTTTACAGAGGAAACACCAATAGAAAGTCGAATTCACACAAAAATGACACTTGTTCTACATGTTTGCTGTTACGTTCGTATTAAAACAGGAAATTGAAAAAACACAATACACAATCCACCCACATGCTTTCTCGTCGTCCCTCGTAGCATAAATATTACATTCAAAAATATAAAAGCGATCTGCCAGGGAAAATATAAAGCCGAACTTACCTAAAGCTGCATCGTGCCTGAAAATAAGAAAAAAAGGTGTTTAGTGCACAGGAAATAATTCTAAGTCACATTGAAATTGGAATGTAAAAAAGCCGTAAAACATCTGTTCGCTCTCAAAAAACCTCCGTCAGTTCAAAATAGGAACGATTGTTATTTAACGTGTTATGTTAACGTTAACAGTGTTCCAGACGTGTAACCTGGAACTGCAGCTACACTATGCCAATTTAACCGGTTGTTCTTGGAACGGTCTCATAAACCCGAAAAAGGGGTTCGCACCAGCTCAGAACCAATATGGTACCGAAGAACTATTTGTTTAATGAACTAAATCATTATTTATCATCACTATTTCTACCATCATCACTATTGCGAATTTTTAATGAAAAACTTAAAAAGAAACATGTCACTTTTGGAACCTAATACCAAAGTATTAATAATCGTTTAGCATACCTCTGGTTCAACCCAAGTGTTTTAAAAAATGCCTACTTTTTTCGGGACACCCTGCATATGAGAGATCTATTTTATCAGGTTTCTGCATGCTGGGGCGCCATCCTAAACCATTTCCGCAAAAAGCCACTTGCACCAAAAGTTAACTTTAGATAAACCCATCCATAAACCAAAATGCCAATCCATAGGTGATATATTCCCGATTAAATATGACCACGACTGGCAAGACACGCTAATAAACTGGCAAATCTATTAAGTTCCTCGCAGGTATTAGGTAGAGCGAATATTAAGAAAATAAATTTCATTGATATCAGATAATTGTATATTATATAAATCTATTATTATCATCTTCCAAATTATTTATTATTCGGTATTTAAATGTCTATCTAGATTTTTGTAAATATTTCTCCACAAGACTTAAGTATCTGATTTGAGGGTTTTTTAACTGTATTACATTTAGAATTGAAGTTTTATTAAATAAGATTTTCTTTTTAAATTTATTGTAAATCTTCTCCTAGATTCAAACTCAAACTCAAATATGCTTTATTGCCACAGAAAATCTGAAATACACTTTATGGGCAAATCGAATGGCACATAATAATGAACACAAAAAAGCAGCAATACAACTTATATTGCATCAGTATCATTGTTCATTTTATGTTGATTTAATTTATAAATTTACTTTCCATAAACTCATGCTTCTATTTAGAACACCTGATGTTTTCAACAAGAGACAACTACAACTACCAATGGATGCAAGCGCCGAAACGTCGGGAAAGCATGATTGTTGAAGTGAAAGTATCCAGATCGAAAAGTCTGGGTCCAATTCATATCGCCTTGGCTGAATGCAAGACGCAACCGGATAAGGTGTATACAATTACTATTGGCGACGCCGATAATACTTTGAGCCACATTGGAAGAGGAAATCGACGTAAGTTTTATGAAGACGAAATGAAAAATAAAGCAATTTGCTCCAAGAGACCTAATAGGACGCAAACAAGAAAGTATATTGGCCCTTAACAAACCGAGCGGGTTTTTTTTTCTTCATCTATTATGAGATTTTCTTTACTAATCGAATATGGGTACACCCGGACAATCTATTCGGTGAATTAGACGCTAAATTGTAATTCAGCAAATTTAATGGCGGATATCTGGGAAACAGAAATTGCTTCTTATCCAAAGCTTTATAAGTTCTTCTTAAATTATCGGGAAAAACGGAATAAAACATTATAAACCCTCCATTGTTAATAAATCAGTTAATTAGTCATAAGGATTTAAATAATTCTTATAATAAATTAAAAAAAATTAACTGAGACTGACTAGAACGTTATTCAGATTTAGGAGTTCAACTCGCTTCCAGCGAGACTCCGGATATTTTAGGCGAAGACACATGGAAGCTCTATTGGATCTCGTGGAGCAACAATGTTATATCATTCGGTGCCGGATCGTCTCCGTCCAACAAAACGTTGCTAAAATGGAAAATGGATAAAAAGGTGAAAGTCGTCGAGATCGGTTTCGCTTCAGCTTGGGGCGCATTAGCCGGGTTCAGGTAAGACACTGAATAGAAAGATAAGTCATAAATATTAATAGCATTCAGGTCCAAAAAAATAAATAAATATATACGTCCTTGGCAGAAAAAAATCCAACAAGAATACAGGCTTTTATGTGTTTCATGAATAATGAAATTGTTTTTGCAATAATGGAATATACTCCTGAATAAAACTGATAAATCAAATGAGATAGACTTTCGAGGCCATTCCTTGAAACTAATGGGTTTTTTCGGGTTTTTTGAAGAAGAAATTCTTCCGAATGACGGCCTAAAAACCCTAAAAACCCATTAGTTTCAAAACTGATAAAGGTTGGTGTAGATGTAGTCGAAACGTCAGCGGGAAAAACTGACAAAAAGTCTAGATTCATGATTTTCGCTGTACATAAATAAACACTTATTCATGTCATATTCCAAGTGCTGCCTCTAAATGCACTTAAATATCAAAAGTATGCAAATATCCGGGAGCTAGTAAGAAAAACTCGGATTGAACAAACCGTTAACACTATCAATCTGCCACAATGACGAAGCCTACGATATCTGATGGATAAGTTAATGCGAAAGGGGATATGAATAATTGAATCCATTTTTCACGAAAATAGGCAGAAGTAACGAGACGTGTAGAAATTATTTTTTATGGTGATAAATCTTTGTGTTGACGGCAACTTCACAATGTAGCTTTTTGCTGATATTTTCCTACCCAATGTAGATCATTTTTTGATGGATTTTCGTTTCCAGGAGTCAAAAGGCTCTAAAATGTTAAGTTTGCTAATGCAATTATTAATCATAAAATTGCTGCTTCATTTTTTCGCAATTAATTATTTTATTAGGAGCAGTTAGTAATAGTAACAAGTCTAAAAAAATTGGATACATTTGAATATATTTTTTCCCACCAATAATTTTTGTTCGACGTCGTTATAGTTATTGCTGATATTGATTCTAACTTCAGTGAGGGACCATAATTTTTTATGTTTTATTAAACTGTAAATTTCAAACGCAACTTCAATGGTTTTTGGATAATTTGGACTTAATCCATTACTGTCACACCACGGTTTTTTACGAGACTAAAAAAGTTTAATTGACTTTAAGATACAGTTGGTGAAGACTAAATGCATTTTGCATTTTGCATCCTGCATATAAACCAGCAGGCAGATAAATAAACATAAAAGAAACCCAATGATTTGACAAAAAAACGTTCAATCGTTCAGCCTTTAGTTGATAAAATGAAAGAGCTTTCTATAATTTTGCGTCTTTTTGTTCGCGATCTCTTATCCTTTATATGCATATATATGATATTTGTTTTTCAGTTAATCATTTTAATTTTGAAGAAAATTGTATAAATTACATTCTGCTGTAATAAAGTTTTGCTTATCTGTTTCTAATGGTATTTTGTTTATGTTTTGTGTTTTGTTATTATTGTATTTTTAATTAAATATGTTGGTATTTTTGAACCATGAGCCATTGGATATTGGATATATTGGAATTGGATATTGTCCCCCCATATTGGATATAGCCAAAATCCTGCACAATCGGCACGTATTTACCGCTAGAGTAACCTATGAAAATATTATAAACATATTCAAGGAATTTTATATAATAAATCCTCAAAATGTTTTTTAGCTGGATATTTTCATACGAAGGCAGCAGGTTTCAGAAAACTGGAAAAATAATTAATGGAATGAAAATCGCAAATAAATATGAGATCGCATCACATTCACATGATAAAAATAAATTATTATGGCTCAGAATTGTTGGAGTTTTGCAACCAAATTTTCTATATTCGATGAACGCCCTTTTCGACCGATCCTTTGAAAATAAAAAAATATGAAATTAGCAAAAAGTTTTGTGATAATTTAATTTTGATTTTGTCGAAATTTGTGAATTTGTAAGTCGGTTAATTAAGCGTCCAATGAAGAAACTTGGACAATTATTGAAGTATTTGCAATGTATTCGTACCGAATTACTTTAATTCCGCCTTAATTATAAAATCTACGCAAGAACGTTAATTATTGTCTTTATTATCGGCTCTCCTATGTTTAAATACAAAAAAATCTATAAAACGTGTTTTTAATGTTGATAATGTAACACTTTCTTGAGAGACAAGATTCCTATAAGTTAAAATAATATTTATCAGTAAAACGTTTCTGAAAAAATCGATCAGGTTAAGATTAATCAACCTTGCAAACAATTACCTATTATTCAAAATATATATCAAATTAATTTCCCTAAAGTTGCTCAGTTGCTCTAAAGTTTCAATTTCGAAAAGTATAACTTTTTTATTGAAAACACCTAAAGGCAACTGTAACAGTTTTCATTTCAGTATACAAATGGGCAACTTAACTAAACATTAGCGGATTCCCATCGATTCGATTGGCTCCAGCACATAAATATAAATGTGCAAATTCGCTTCAAAGCAGAATGGAGAGAACAATCCGAGAGTTTTATTTTAGAAGCGATATCTTCCGGGAGACAAGTTCAAATTAAACACAGAGGCGATTGGTTTCCGGGCTGAAGTTATCATTAAATTAGAAATTCCGAAAGGAAAATGCGTTAAATTTAAATAAGCAAAAGGTGGGCGCAATGGAGTGAATTAATTTCAAACGCCCGAATTTCTATCGAATCGTGACTGGAGCGAATTTGTCGATTTGGTTCAAAGTAACTTTCCAAATTTGATGTATTGGAAATCAAGCTTTTGCATTACCAACTTCTTTTTGCCCCAGTTTTTCGGGAAGTTATGAAATACTGGATTTGGGAAATGTTTGTTTTTCTTTCGCGGAACCCCAACTTTGTCAAATTAGAACATGAGACCAAAGGAAAACTTGATGATTGGTAGTTATCAGACACTTGAAAATTACGGTTTTGCAACATTTTGCAACGGGCATTTTTACATTATCCACATATTTTTTTCTGTTTTCAGAGTGTGGAGCTTTGATGAAAAAGATGGTACGAGTGAAATCCTCGATCTCGACCGAATAAAAGATGCAGTCACCGACTCTCAAAGAGGCGATTTAACGTTCGTTGGAGGTTTAGCAATTCCCAGAACAAGCAAAACAGACGGAGGAGGTTTAGTTGGGGCTTTGGCCTCCTTAACACCTCTACTCACTGTGGGGCATATGAAAGTTACAAAACCGAATGATCATCTAAGACTGGATGTTGTTCGAGTGCTTCCTGAGACCGTAAGTAGTAATAAAAGCTGTATAAAATAATATTGGAGAGTCTAAGTGAAACAACAGTATTCAAGGTGATTGACCAGGGTAAAACTATTTTATTGGCATCTAGTTAATTTGAAAAATAATTAAAATTAGACACTTTACCTTAATTTTAGTAAATAGTCCTGTAAATTAGTTTCACTCATTTCTAAAGAGGTTCACCGGTTAGTTACTTCTTTCAATGAAAATGATAATATTGTACCGTGGATGGCCGAGTATCAAACTCTTTCTTCTGCTTCCAACTTTTATTCCACTCGGTACAACTTTAACTACGGAACAGGAACAAACTTACTTCAAAATTACCGTCAACTTCACAAACGATAACAATAACACACGGAAAACACGCGTTTCCGACTCGCGGGGTTTAACCTTCTTCTGCACTCCGTTGCGGCTGTCACTTCACTTTCCCCCCATGGTTCTCGTCGTCGCTTATATAGTTTTCTCCAGGTATCCCAGATAGTTCTCGAAATCTCCAGAACAGGTGCGAAACTTCCCGCTTGTCAGTGTCATATTTGACAGTAAATGGGGCCCAAATGGGGCACCCATTTACTGAAATACCATGAATTTCGATCCCCCATTCCAAACGTAAGTACCCCAGGCCATTTCCGTTACACTGCCCCCCTTCTAAACCCTGATCGCCCCGATTAGGTAA
>NW_026017110.1:17744573-17747263 GCF_020466585.1 Dendroctonus ponderosae | reverse complement strand
ATCTCTCTGTTGTTGTGTTCCATTTTGTCCATTTTTTCGTCCATTTTCCTACTGTTGTCTTCCATTTTCCTACTGTTGTCTTCCATTTTCCTACTGTTGTCTTCCATTTTCCTACTGTTGTCTTCCATTCTCCTACTGTTGTCTCTCATTTCGTCCATCATTTTACTACTGTTGTCTTCCATTTTGTCATTCATTTTGCTCATTTCGTCTTTCATCTGCATGAGCAGTGCAATCAAACTGGGGTTTTCCATTGCAGGGTCTTCCTTCTATGATTTACTTCGTTTCCATCAAAATTCAACTTGGATTCTGGTAAATCCCACTTCTGACACCAAATTCTGTACCGTGGATGACCGAGTATTAAACTATTTCTTCTGCTTCCAACTTTTATTCCACTCGGTACAACTTTAACTACGGAACAGGAACTGCACTCCGTCGCTGCTGTCACTTCACTTTCCCCCCATGGTTCTCGTCGTCGCTTATATAGTTTTCTCCAGGTATCCCAAATAGTTCTCGAAATCTCCAGAACAGGTGCGAAATTTCCCGCTTGTCAGTGTCATATTTGACCATGAATTTCGATCCCCCATTCCAAACGTAAGTACCCCAGGCCATTTCCGTTACAATATACATAACTTTGTTTCATTTCTGCGAAAGTCTTTTTCTGTATAGTTTGTTATAGAAGTTATAATTACATGTTATTTAATTTATATTCTAAATAATAGTAAATAAAACAATATCTATAATTTTTAAATCAGCATTCACTTTATATATCTCAGAACGGATGGAAATATAGCGTAGTCGGACCAGAGATTTTTTTATAATTTTTGGATGTCTTTTTTGCAGATTCAAACCATTCTCTCATTCAAAAAACAGGACGATTCCTTCAGCGAACACCCAATGTTGGGCAGCCATAGAGTCACCGTATCAGTATTGGAAGCTTTGTCGAAAATCCAACTTTACTTCAATATTGATCCAGATTTAATTCAAGCTGTTAAAAGATGGGTGCAGCTGCGACAAGAAGATGATGGTCGTTTTACTCCTTTAGACGGAGATGTTAAAGTTATTGACACAAACAGGTATGAATTATTCCTAATTATTCTTCAATTGCCAAAAGTAATTTTAGAAAGAAAAAATGCTGCTTTTTATGTTAAAAATATACTTCCTCTTGGAGTTTGTGAGTTGGACAATGTTTTAAAATCCTGAGAACTTGGAAAAAGTTCAAACAGCATTTCTACGGAGTTATAGAAGGGAATTATTTTTTTTTAAGTTGCAAAGAGCAAAAGTAAAAACTGAAGTTAGAATGGATTCTATGATTAATCGATTTTATTACCTGGGCCTACAGGCTAACTGTATTTATTATTTCAATGAATTTGTGGTAATTCTTAAAGTCTCTTAGGGGATTTATTAGTCAATTTTTACTCTGAAATCTGACTCTCAACTCTGAAAAGGTTGTCTTTTCAAACTGATTCCAAAAAGTAGTAAAATTAATAAATATCAATTTTACCATAATTTTTAGCCGACGTTTTTATTAGCTATTTTATAACTTTCAAACTAAGGCAAATGATGTTTTTAATCTGTTGTAATTTTAAAAGCTGGAAACATATGTATTCAAACCTCATTTCCCTAAACTGATCAAAAATGTGTTGTCCAAAATGCAGGAATGTACAAATCAATATTAAACAATGGCAAAAAAATGGCAAAAAATATAATTTGTATTGATTTGGTTAAAATTAAGTAATTATCCAACCAAAAACCTTCTAAATTTGCATTTGCCTTTCTGGAAAATGAGCAACAATAAAGTTTCCAATTTAAATATTTAAATACAATTACATTTTGATTAATAGCAAACACATGTTCGAATATTTTTCTAGTTCGAAAGGAGCAGTGAGGCGAAACTTGAGTGCCGAAGTCTTCCATTTCGAAAACATCGTGGAGATTACTGCCGAAACAGTAATCGCTCTCTACGAGATCGGAATAGAAACCGATGCCGATTCAGGTAAATTGCGGTTCAATATTTGAGCTAGAACTCGAAAAGGTCCACGGATAATCCTCAAAGATGTAATGAATATAAGAAAAATATTTTCTTTAGGGCATTGACTATATGACTCCTTGGAAACTGAAGTGTACGGTTGAAGAGATTGTTGAGGATATGAAATGTGAAATAATAGAATTTGGCATGTTATTTTCGGATGAAGAGGGGACGGAGAACTTGTGAAATGTCTACGTCTGCCTAAAGGCAAAATGACAAAATTATTTCTTATACAAGGTGATTCAAAATGAGTCTTTCCTTTCAGCAGAACAGTAACCCTTGCAGTTTAATGGACAGTACGAAAATAAATATGTTTTAAAGTTTAGTTTATTTTCAGACGATATTAATTTTGATAAATTCAATCTCAGGTTTCAAAGTACTTCTGCACAGTTTAATCAACTTTTTCAGTGGAAAACACGTGCATCAAGCTTCAAGTAAGATCCAAATATTTTGCAAACAATGCAAACTGATGTTCTGAAGTAAAGTTATAAATTGAAGTGGAGCAGTTCTGTAACTAACTAAAAACTGAAATTTATATTTAATCTGATTTATAGATTTAATCTGATTTTGAGATTTATTATTAATTATTTATATTTAAGAAAAACTTTAACCGACAATATATTTCTCATTGTGGCCCAAAAACTTTATAACAGTAGATTTATGT
>NW_026017110.1:17735934-17744474 GCF_020466585.1 Dendroctonus ponderosae | reverse complement strand
AGTAGATTTATGTTGAGGTGATTCTAAGATCGGAATAAATCCAATGTGAGCAAAAAACACGTTTGAACAATTTCCATTTTTGATGGAAAAAGCCAAAAAAATTCTTCAAAAAAGGTCTTAAAATTCCTCAAATTCTACATGATTTTCATCAGCAGGAAGTGAGGATTGCAGCGAGCTTGTTAAAAGCATGCTAGAATGATCAGATCCGAAGCAATCGACATTTTCTATGTCTATTTTGAGTCGTTTTTGATTAGTCACAATTTTTAACCGACAATATCTTCCTGATTCTAGATGCAAAAACTTTATGTGTGTATATTGGGGCACTTCTTATGAAGAACCCAAAAAATATGCTGTGAACTTTTGATTGAAAATTTCATAAGAGAGGATTTTCATGGAGTGAGAGCTCGACTTTTGCCAAAAAATCCAAGTCTTCTAAAATGTATCCAATTCTACATCATAATTTTCATCAGAAGGAAGAGAGGATTTCAACGAGCTTCTTAAAAAAACCACGACCCAATAATCAACATATTTTGTCCATATTTAACTGTTTAGATCAATTTGTGAGCGGCTACTTTTGTATTGAGACACGAATTGACGAACAATGAAGATTCAGCTTTTTGTAAATATCTCAGTGTTTTTTGCCAAATATTTTATTGCAATGGGCAGAAAGACCGATAGGTCGATAGCCCTTTCGTAAGAAATTAAGAGATAAATAATTTTACTACTACTACTATTTTATTGCTATTTTGGCACATTACAGAAAAATGTTCCAGAATTCGAATTACTTTAAAATAAAAAATTTATTTGCAAGTCCTCTTCTATTAAAGAAACATCTAATCAGAAATTGTGTTAATACTAAAAAAGTGTTGTGAAGATATGAATTCAGAAAAAAAGCAAGACACATAAGTTTTCATTTTTTTTTTATTTCAGATACTCTACAAAAAGCGAAAATTTTCTTGGAAAACAGCCTGCCCAATGTGGAATCTCCTGAAACCATTGCTGCAGTCGCGTTCGCTCTAGTTCTGGTAACAATTTTAAATTTTCTTGAGCTCGAGTGGTTTATTTTCTTTTGTATCGTTTAAAAAATAAATAATTCTTCTTATCCACTATCAATATCTTTCTTTATTAATAATACTTATCCTTTATTAATAATACAGGTCAGAAGCGCAACAGCAGCTTGGGCTGTGGAAAAGCTTCGAAATGCATCCACCACCGAAGATGGCGAGTTTGGATGGCCTAACTTTACCCCCAAAAGAGACGCTGCTGATTGGCTGTATGAATCGGAATCTCAGAATGCATTTGGGCCAATACCTTGTGTTGGTAAGAGTTCACACTCAATTTTTTAGTTTGTAAGTTCTTGTTGAGATTAATTTGATCTGTTTTAGCTACTGTCGAACAATACCGAGCATCTCTATACGCGTTATCCACATTCTGCCTGATCGGCGACCTGAAGAGCGCCCAAAGTGTCGCAACGTTTTTAATCAATCGCTCCGAAATACTCGATAATCACTACGAACTTCGCTATCCTGCAGTAACAGCATTCTCAGAATATAATTCAATGGCCAACGATCAGCACAGGTTTGTGAATAATTTTTTAAACATAGTCAATAATTGGAAGGTGTTCGTATTAGGGAGCTGATTATTGCGCTGGCAACCTCGGGAATGGAATTTTCGGATACTCTGCACTTCAATAACCAAGACTCCTTTTACAAGGTGGACTTGCCCAGTCTGCCCACGAAAGTTCTGCTTTACGCCACTGGAGCCGGATGTGCCACAATACAGGTATTTTAAAGCACACACTAAAGATGCGTGATTGAACTTAAATTGTTTTTAGGGTAGGGCTTTCTATTCCACTTACGTGGTTAAGGACAAAACTAGTCTGCTTGAAATCAGGTCTGGAATAGTGGAAGAAATATTGCCAGATCGCAGTTCAATCGAGGAAATCGAAGGAAAATTGCCGGCTATTAAAATAGAGACTTGTTTTAAGTAAGTAGGAAGGTTTTGACTGGCACTTCTAAGCTAAGCACTCACAGGCGGTAAAGGTTTCTAAATTTGTCAACAAAAGAAAAATTATCACTTCCTTCCTAACCGGTAGTTACTCCTTTGATGACCAAAATTTTATTTTGCGTTTTGGATATTGCAATTTAGCAGTTTAAGAAGCAAAGGCAGCTGGTGAACGGAATAAAACTCGTCAGATTTAATCGGTTTGGAGGAACTGAAAAGAAAATTAGCGAAAATGTGAGAGATACATATAAAAATAATGAGACACATTTCCACAAAATTTACTTGCAACTTTCAGTTGGAAAGGAGTTATATTTTTTCGGGTCAGCTTTGTGTTTAAAAATTTGTAAAAATTGCTAATGCTAATGAAAAAAAATATTTTCTGGTGAGTTTAGTTAAGTAATGCCCGAAATTCAAACATTAAGTCATAGTTTTATAGATTAATGATTAATATAATTATATATTAAATGCATCAGTCCAAAACCATATCAGTTGGAAGGCTGATTTTTAGCTCATTTTAAAGAAAAACCTCGCATACATATATAGCAAATTTTCATTCAACTTGCAACAAGTTTAAAAAATAAGTTTTAGATCTGTAGATTTGTCAGTTTAGAAACTTCTGCTCGACAATTTTCCAAAAGGCCTCAGGTACAAACTGTACCAGTTGGAAGCCCAATTTTTATCTCATTTTAAAGAGAAAATTCGCATGCATATGCAATTCGCAATTGATTTTTTCATTCGCAAATTCGCATGCAAGCAGATAATTAGACTTTTTTATTATATATATGTGGGAAAATATTTTCCCACTTTGTGCGGGATATTTTTCCAAAGTGCCCCACAGTGTAAATTAGCTAGCTAGAACGTTCACTTTGAGTTTATTGCAAGAAGAAAACTCGGTTATGTACGTGCTTTACATTTTACTTTTGTGGTTTATTTCGTCAAAGTTGTCAAACATTTTAAACATTCAGTTTATTAGGTATAAACTATCCTGTTTAGAAACTTTTTGATGCACATTTTTTCAAAATGCCTCCGGTACAAACCATATCAGCTGAAATGTTGATCTTTAGTTCACTTTCAAGAGAAACTTGCAGAGGTTTCGTTGTTGAGTTATTTGATTTCCAAAATGGCGGAAAATATTAGTTTTTGTTGTTTTCCTTTAAAACGGTTAAATATAGAAACTTCAATTTTGGCATACTTTATAAGCTAATTAAGTGCCATTTTATGATAGTGTTTCGTGGTTCAGTTTGCTTTTATACAAGGTAGAAATGTGGAACCCCTACTTTTGTTTTATTCAGAACTTTTTTGTGTGTACTTAAACTTTTCTCAACATAATGTTGATTACGTTAAGCTATTTGCCAACTTTTTTATCTCTTATTGTTTTTTCCTAAGACCACTAGTTTGCCCGCAAAAACATAAAATCGTTTTCCTTGAGGTTCTCAAAATGTGTAAGTAATTAAGTTAATTTTTGTAAACCTAATAACGTTTTCATATAACAATATTGGCACGCATTATTAGTTGATTCCTAACAATCTAAATTATTCTTCTAAATTGTGTACTTTGGTTCAGATTACAATTATTAAGTTTGAATGAATTTTACTTAAATAAAAACATGGTAACAATATGCGCAACGATATAAACAAACAAAATTTAATTTAATTAAACATTCTAATGTAAATGTATGGAAAACTAATGCCCTTAAAAAAACAATAAGAGATAAAAAAGTTGATAAATAACTTCTGAACAAAACAAAAGTAGGAGTTCCACATTTCTACCCTGTGCTTCGAATTTAACTTTTTCGTGCATTTGGTCAAAGTTTGCGAGAAATTGAAAATTAAGTTGAACGTAGATTGTTCAGTTTGCATGCTTTTTGCAGGATATTTTTCCAAAATGCCTCAGGCACACAACATATCAGTTGGAAGTTGGCATGTATTGAGCACAATACACAATTCGAAAGCGTATAGTCGGTTGCTCAAACTGAAGAAATTTCAATTTTGATGTCTGGGCCTCATAGAGCCCTGCGGATGATATAGTCGAAACGTCGATCCATGAAAAAAAGTATTTTATTTTTGCCACATCTATTGACCGAAAAACCCACAGACCTAAATAGTCGTCTTTCACTGAAGTATAGACACCTTTTTACAGGGCAGTTTTTCAAAATGCCGACCCAAACCATAACAGCTAGAAGGTTGATTTGTTACTCAGTTTAAAGAGAAATTTCGCAGATATACATAATCAAAATTTCTATTTTCTCGTCGTCGCAGTTGACTAAAATATTAGACACAGAAAATTCGATATTTGAATTTGGGCACTTTTTGCGGTATATTCTGCACAATAAATCGAGGTACCTACTTTGGGGAGAGAAGAAAATTTTGCAGCTCTAGTCATTGTAGAAAACGTCGGTTTGTAAGCGGTTACAATTTGAATTTTATGCAGCTTTTGGTCAAAGTTTTCGATAATTTTAAACATTAAGCTGAATGAAAATTTTTCAGTTTCGAGGCTTTGCAATGCAGGCCATTTTTTCAAAATTCCTAAGACTCAAACCATTGCAGCTAGAACGTTGACTTTTAGCTCATTTAACAGAGAAAACTCGCATGTAGAAGTGATAAAAATTTTAATTTGCTCATGTATTAGGTTGCAATTCCATCAAGAAAAATTACATGCCATTCAACAGTTATTTTTACGACCATGCAAAGAAGATAAAGTTTTTCAATTTTCTCAAAAAAGTTAAAGTACATCTACATCCCCTGTGATGAAATTCTAATTTGTGTGCTAATATTGCAAATCGCGGACTTAAGAACCAACGGAAGCCAGTCAACGTAATAAAACGACCAAATCGTCACAATTAAACCATTTAGTTGATTTAAGGATGACGGAATTAACTAAAATATAGTGAGACATATTTCCACAAAATCCAGTTATTTTACTTGCAATTTTCAGATGGAAAGGAGATCATCCGTCTCCAGTCCTGCGTTTAGAAGTCACTCTATTCTCCGGCTTTGAAGTATCACCGAACCCGCCTCAACTACTCAACGCGCCTCAAAAAATGGCTGAAATGCAACACGGAAGCCGAGGCAATAAACTCTGGTTCATATTTGCCAACATTTCCACACCTTGTCCAGTCTGCGTCCAGTACAATGCACGAAGTACTTTCGTAATTTCGGCAATTCGGCCTGCTTATGCGAAAGTATACCCTGTGAGTCGCGAAGATCTGGCTGCTGATGTGTTCTTCCATGCAAAAGGAGCGAGTGCTTTACTCAATTCCGTTCGAAGTGAGGATATGAACATATGGTTTGGTGCCCACAGTGGCATGTATGAACGTTTTGAAGTGCCAGCAGCATGTGAAAAGAAGGAAGTGGCTACAGCAGCTAGGAATATTCCAGGGGAAATACAGATAAATTCCAAAGAAGTGAAGCTGGTGAGTTTGATGGCGTACACGATAAATGCCGAGAGTGAGTTAACAATGTCAGGAGGCACAACACAAAAAACTGACCCTACGACGGAATTTTCAAACTCTGTTCAATCTAACTTATCTACCACTACCCAACCTGAACAGTCATCCACAATAGAGCCGGTAAAGTTTTACAAAGCAAAAAAAGTCGTTGATCGGAAGTTTAGGAAAGTGCTAATAGGGCAGGTGCAAACGGGAAAAGCATCGACTACACACATAAAGTTTGACCCAAAAATATCCCAGCAAATTTCAAAGGAAAAGCCGAAACTTGCTGAAAACATTTCGGCAGCAACTAAACTTCCAAAAGTGACCTCACCAACACCAGCAGCTGAACCAAGGACGCACCAAACGATCACAGTTTCCACCACAAAGTCCTCGAAAGTGAAAGACAAGATGCCCGAAAAAAAGCCGAATCGTCCCAATGTGATACTTCACGTCAACACCGAACAGATTCACGAAATTCCTCCAAAGCTAGTCAAAGCCAAAGTGGAGAGTGATAACAATGATATTGAGGACCATGCGGACAGTCAGTACGTTCTGCTCAATAAAGATTCCCTATGGGATATGCTGAAAGAAGCTGTGAGCGACGATGTAAAAAGAAAGGAGTTAACAAACATACTACGGGAGAAGGAGAAGTAATCTGCATGATCAACCACACCGATTACTGTTGAAGAGTTTTACTGCCGTAATAATCCATCCTTCTTCCTCTATATCTCTAACCCAATGGGCAATCTTTGCAATAGACGCAGGTGAATTACTCAGATTTATTCATTTAGAGAAAGCTTCTAGATAATAGTGGAAGCTGCTATTAACTATAGAAATAGAAAAGATGAGTTTTCCCAGCTCAATTTTTTTAAGATAAATGCGGCTTCGAGGTTTTAGCAACAGTTAGGAAAAACGTAATCATGTTTCAAAGTTGAAAGCTTTTTGCTCTTGTGGGAATTAACGACAAAAAGTTGCACGGTGCAACTCAACACATACTATTTTTGTCTCTGAATAGAACTGAGAGGTTTATAAAGTTCCGAAACATATTCTATTAATTACTTAAAGAGTCTTAAAGGTTTTTTGTTAAGTTTGAGCATGAAAGTTTCTGAGAAAATTATTTGCTGTTGTTTTAGTTTGTCCTATACTTAATAACGTCTATCTTTTGCGATTTTGAATTAATTCGACAATCTGGTAGATTTTTGAGCAACGATATAAAGGGTTTGTCAAAAATCACAATAATACTTGTCGAGTTAGAAGAAAAAATATCAAAGTTTTAAACTAAAACTTTTACTAACTTAAAACTAAGTATATTCTGTGAAGATCTTGTGAGTTAAATAGAGTAAGAAAATTCTACTAACATCCATATTAAAGTCATCATGAACTTCTACAACAATACATTTTTCGACATATTTCTACTTGTATTGAATTAACTTAAGATAGAACTGGATACGAATGCTAAATTTTTGTCATCTAATGCACTTCCAATATGAAAATTGTCTCTTTTTAAAATTGTCACATTGTTGGCTTTTAAATCTATCAAATAGCATTGATTTTCTAATTAGCTCGCTTTATAAACCAACAAAAAATATCGGCCTTTGAGGAGGCCAAACTAAATTGAGGACCATGACCTACAAGGTGGACTAAATTAAATACACTGATTCTTTCGCGTCCTACGAGCTATAAGAGCTATAAAAACATTCGTTTTGGTTGGTACCCGTAAGTGCTAATTCACTTTTTTCAATTTTAAATTCTGTCTCTAACTCGACTATATAGGGGATTAAAATAAAATTAATTTGTCACCTTTGAAGCACTTTTTCAGTTGCAAGAAAACATGCTTGCCAAATTTTGAATTTGCATTTGTTTGCAAAAATTCCAAACATTAAATTGAATGTAGCTTTGTCAATTCAGAAGCTTTTGCAGGACATTTTTTTCCAAATTGCGCCAAGAACAAACACTTTAAAGAAAAGGCTCGCATGCATAAAAAGTGAACATTTTATTTTTAAAAAACTGTTGCGATTTCTAAGTTTTCGAATATTAGGCGCGATAACATACAAAACTAAATAAAAACTCTTAAAAACTGGAAATAAATGTTATCCAGTTTGACTGCATCCAAACAATTTAAACCGACTTAAAAGTAAAAACACTATGGTAACCAATTAGTTCACCTCCGGTTCAGATTAAAAATATACGCAGATATTTAAATATTCCAAGCTAGCTCTGTTTTTCTCACAAAAGTACTAGGATATAGTTACAGCGTTAAATTAATTCACTAATCACCGAACCATTGCTCATAATTAGGAAAAAATGTTTCTATTATTATTTATCTACTTTCCCATAAAGTGTGAATGCAATTGTATAGTTTTCGAACCACTTGCGATAAATTATGCACATAATCAGGTTTGTTAGACAATTAAATCGACTCAAAACACACACCATAAAACGCACATATCGATGTCTCATGTTTATTTTAACATCCTTCCACAAGCTAATAGGGCTAAATTATAATTCATACAAAATCGCGTATTGTAATCGCACGAAAAAACAGTGATCGGAAAGAACCGAATTTCAAATATTGCTGAGCAATAATTGTGTCTTGAAATGTTACTACTATATGTAAACTACATACTGATTAAACCTAATCGGATTCAGCATTCCATTCAAGTCCCTATTTCAATACTTGAGTGCCAAAACTACTTCGAAATTATACTCCCAATGCAAGATAGTTGATCAAAAAAAATTAGTTTGTGCCAAATAGTATGATCGTTTCGTACGTTAAAATGCTCAAAAGTATATAGTATATTTATGACACCGTCAATTCGTATGCTAATTTAAAAAGTATGTTTTCTTAGTGAAAACGGAAATTGTAAAAAGTTGAACAAGTATTGTAAAATGCCGTTATTTATCCACCGATTCGTGGTTAGAGCAAATAGTAGCACAATCTGTACTAATATTAAACAAAATAATGTATGCTGCCTTGACGCTCCAATCACTAGAACTGTTAAGTGTGAATTTTCTACTTGTAAAACTATACTGTTTTCTCGTTAGTTGATAGGTGTAGATGTTGAATAGCTACGTGCTTATATTATCAGTTAATTATTTCATTTTG
>NW_026017110.1:17724015-17735223 GCF_020466585.1 Dendroctonus ponderosae | reverse complement strand
TGCATTCTATATAAAATAAATAAATGGGAAAATTGGCGAAAAACTATTTAAAACTCTTGATGCACTGGAATATTCAACTATTCTCTATCATATTAATATTTTATTAAAACTAATTTGATGTTATTCTCCTCTATCCAAGCACCTTATCTCAATTTGTCCATCTTGCTCTCTACTATAAGATTCTAATACTATAAGTGTAATGTTATTGCAATTAAATACACTAAGTAAATTTCCTTTGCTAAAAAGCACGTTAGTTTGTAAATGAGCCTTAAATGTATCATAGTGTTTAACCATGTATTCAATATTAAATGGAACAATTCAAACAAAAATTGATAAAACCAATCAAGAGTTAACGGTTTGGTTTGTTCGGGTAACATTGAATGTATGGTTACATGTTACATAATATTTGATGTAAAATAAATGTTATATTTATATATAGGAAAAGCGTGCCAAATAGTAGGCACACAAGTTGACATTTTATGCGAGATTGTATTTTTGTCCTCTCAATAAGAGTCCTTAAATATCCTCTTATTCAAACACGTTTGTTTTTAGAACGCACATAATATATTACAAATTAACTAAGTATATAAATACTAAAACATTTTACCTGCAATTCTATTTAATTAAAGCGGAATTTCGTTAAGAAAACTGGTCAATTGGACGTTGGAAATTATGTAGCAGCACTGAGTATAATTTCCAAATAACTTGAGCTGAAAATACTTGTTGAATTAGTAGAAAATTCAGCACAGTAAATGGTTCCTCAGTGTAGCTCTTATAATTGAATAAACATATGATTTTGTATATTGCTAATGCTTGCGTTTTATTTAAAACCCTTTATATTAAAAAAATATATTTTACATAAAACGAAGTACATATTTACAATTGTTTCTAAGCCCAGGAATTATATTAAATAAAAATGGATATAAATATACTGTTTAAGCTACATTTGGACATTTTTGACAAAAAATTGAGTACGGATCACACATTACTAACACAAAATAACGAAGATTCACGCGAAAATTGTCAATTTTAAGAACAAGTTATATTTATTTTACCAATTTTAATTTCAGCTTTTTCGGTTTGCTCTTGATCAGAATCAGTTTCCATATAATCGAAACAATGTGTTTCCAGATAGCTCATTAGTCTCGGTTCTTGAAATACTTGCACTATATTTTTTTGCATTTAAGAATTAAAATTAATTTATTTGCTTTCCCTTGGTTGTGGGCGGCAATCATACTAAAATTTCAAATGTGATAAACAATTACATATAGATTTATCTCTATTAAATGTGTTTAGGATGTTTGAGATAAAATTAATAAAAAAATAAAAAGTTTCCAGTTCAGCATATGGTCGGAAAACTCCACTTTCAGAGCAGAACCAGTGCATTTCTATGAAATATATTATCATGCATGTGTGAGCGGTAATTTCGGAAATTTTAATTGGCCAATGTCACTGACATCAATTTTACGATTGTGGGGAATTTCGCAGTTTTAGTTACAAAAAGTTGAGCGGATTTTATTGCACAGCAAGCCGAACTAATGTTCAGTTGTGAAAAACCTTTAGTACCACAGAACACTTCGTCGTTCGTCAATCGTTTTTGTGAGTTTATACTCTATGAAGTGAAAATAATATACAAAAGCTAAATTACTTTCCTTTTCGCAGAAAGTTAACAGAAAATTTCAAAGATTTGTTAATACATTGTGGCTAAATAATTTCTAGTCTGTGTGCGCTCCTTCAAATGCAACTAAATCCTGCACGTATTTTTTTATTATTGTTATTATCCAAACGCGCCAGGTCCCACAAGATGATCAAATGGTAAACTAGTATACATTTTTCCAAAGACAGTGTAAAAAAGTTTAAACGATTTATAAAAATAACTAAAATTATGGTGATTCGCTCAATCAAAATATAGATTTTTTAAGCCTCAAGTAATCAATATAAAAACCAGAATTCAATTACAGAAATGAATGAGGCAAACACATGCTGATAAATTAGAATGTTGTCAATAACGCTTGATCAACGCTTTAAGCTAATTTTCAATAACTAAGGCGAAATATACTTAACTAAATAAAGTATAAAAATAAGTAACAAAACTCTTATCTTATTGTGAGCTAATACCACTGCAAAAAAATTTGCATATTTGTGTGCAGAACGTAATTGAAAATAGAACATAAGAAACATATAAAATTAGAAAATCAACTAAAAATAAATTCGAAATAAAAAATAAGCCTTTCGCTTACGATTGGACGGTGGTCAGTAAAAATTATGCAAAGTATTGTGATCGAGAAAATCCAAATCTAAAAGTAAATAAAATTGTCTTTGTTTTCGTCTGTCTTGTGGTTTGATTACTTGATGGCTTTAAATCAATATTTGATTAAATATGTGGTTTTTGCAAATCTTGAGTCTCAAATGGATGTTTTTGTTTTCCTTGAATTAAAATTTTGGCTAATTAAACCGTTTAAAAAATATTTATAGAACTTATCCAAATCAAACATTATTCAGTTAATGATTGCTTTTTAAAAGTACGTCAATAATATTTCCAAAAGCAGATAAAATGACTTTGGAAAAACTAATGATTCTGTACAGACAAAGTTACCGTCAGTTAACTGAATGTGTTTTTCAAATGTCTCAATTCTAGTGTAATTTGGTTATTTGTATTTATTTTATCTAAATGTATATTTGGTTCTACAGATGAAGACAAAAATTAAAGTTTTTTTCAGTTTTCCTAATTACTTCGCTATTTTGTTTGGACATTTTACAACCTTTTCCATTTTTAAAATAGTTTGTTGACTAGTTATTTAGTAAGTAATGCATGGTTCAAATACAAGCTGTCCTGAGCAAGAACACTCAGTGTCAGTTTCAAATCTACTTGCTTTCATCACATCGTCTTCTTGCAAATGGCAAAACCAAAAATCTACAGTACAGTCATTTTGAATGTGTTATTTGTAAGTTAATGCCAACAGATAAGAACTAATAGGTTCAAAACCGGCCCCAGCAGTGCTTGTAACATAGTTTATAAATTATATTTGAACCAAACTTTCCTCGTGTTTATTGTTGATCGATTAAATTTGGAAAAAATTGAACTTTTGGGTTTCAGGAGATAAAAATAAACTTAAATAATTTTTTTAAATAAAACTTAAATAAATTAAATAAAACTGTTGAATGGCTCTAGAAAGAAGCTCTTAGAAAAATCGGAATGGGAGAAAACCTTCTGAATTCAGTTTGTCACCTTTGATAAAAAGTTAATTCCAATCGAATTTGCATGTTGCCATTAAAGTGAGATGTAAAATTATAGTATTATTTTTGCTTCTTATAAGTTTGATTTGTGAGTCGACCAAATGCTCTAGTCATTTATTACGTTTGATGGCTAATAATTTAACGAGAGAAAATTATAGGTTTCAGATTCTAACATCAACTAGTTGTTGCACTTAATGCAACTTATTCCCTTCTCTTTGTTCCTGTTTTTCAATATTGTATAGTGTAGTTTCAAATAAACGCTCTTTGCAGGAAAGTAAATGATTGTTCTTCGTAGGGCCAATCTCTTAGAGATTGAACTTTCTGCTAAATCCTAATGATTAGTGATGAAATGTTCGATCAAGAAGATATTTTAAATCTTTTGCCGAAATATAAACAAAAAATATACATAAATAAAATAAGCAAAAAATTAACTATTTTTGAAAACACACGATTTAATATACAGTGAGTCCCAGAATTAATGTCTAAATTCATTTAAAATTCAGCGGATTGGTTTTGGGGAAAAGGTCCGAATGGTCAATTTTTATTTGAAATTGCGATTTTTTTATCCAAATTTGTTCTTAATACGGGCTGGTCCATCAAATCCATCCATGGTTTCCAATGGACATTTTTTAGTTTAATTTTGAATTTTCTATTAGATTCTAAGTATGATTCAGGTGCCAAAATATCATATACCAAAACTCAACAGGAGTTAACGAGGCAAAAAAATAATTTACTGCAGAAGAGTTTATTATGCCTTAGATATTAGTCAAGTAGCAAATGGTCCACATTTTGATCATTTGATTTGATTCTTACTCTGTTTCTTAAAGTAAATCGGTCATCTTCAGGACTAGGCAAATTTGTCGCTTGACGGAAAAACGTCGCTATTAATTATTTATGGGTCCAATGGTGAATTTCTCGGCCGGCAGTTGAGTTTAAATGTAACACATGTTACCTGAGTAACTCTTAGAACTCAATGGAGAGTTAAAATTACAATAAAAAGCAGGTGCTTTAATTTGAAAAAATAAGTTGATGTTTCGAACTTATTTTTGGACCTACCAGTATAAATAAATTTGGTATGAAAAATCGCCGGTGACGAGCTTTTTCCCACAAAAAAGTAGTGCGTTGAATTTTAAATGAACTTATCATCTTTTCTATCTCTGGGGCTCGTTGTATATGAGACTAGAAACAATATAGCCAGAACCAATGCACAATTAACAAACCTCTGTATCACAACTTAAAATTATATTTAAGTCCTTATTTTTTTTAGAATTAGAAAAAAAATTTAGAAAAAACAGCCGCTCATCCATCACTTGAGTCATAAAAACAATGAATATTCCAATTATATTTTTGATTTTGATGCTGATGCTGAAAACCCAATCAACCAGAGCGGATTGCGATATACCAAGTGCAACTACCACCAGTGGAACCGTTAGGAAACCATCACAAAAACTCTGTTCCGGAGATTTAATTTTCGAAGATCAATTCGACTCTTTCGATGTTTCGACGTGGCAACATGAAATTACACTGTCTGGCTGTGGAAACGGCGAATTCCAGTATTATCGCAACAGCAGATCAAACAGCTACACTTTAGATGGGAAACTTCACATTAAACCCACTTATTTAGTTGATGATTATGGCCAAGACTTTCTGTGCTCTGGAACTTTAAATATTACTGCTGAGTGTACTAATCCAGACAATAATGGCTGCTTACGAACTGGAACGACTGATAATATCCTAAACCCAATAGAAAGTGCTAGAATTCGCACATTGGAATCATTTTCATTCAAATATGGAACGATAGTAGCCCGAGCGAAAATACCCGCAGGTGATTGGCTTTGGCCGGCCATTTGGCTTCTACCTACTGATTGGAAGTATGGAAGCTGGCCAATATCAGGCGAAATAGATGTTATGGAAAGCCGTGGCAATCGGGATTTAACTGACTCTTCGGGGCGTAATTTGGGATCTCAGCTAGCATTTAGCACACTTCACTGGGGCCCATCGCCAGCTGAAAACAAATTCAGCCAAACCCATTGGGAAAAAAGCAATTCCTCAGGGTTCAACAAAGATTTTCACATCTACAAAGTTGTCTGGAATCCTGAAGGTTTCCAGTTCTACATTGACGAAGAGCTGATTGGCACACTTAACCCGCCAATAGGAGGTTTCTGGGAGTTGGGAAACTTTGAAAATAGCACCAAGCCTAATCCATGGAGTGCTGGAACGAAAATGGCCCCGTTTGATCAACAGTTTCACATAATTATCAATTTAGCCGTTGGCGCTACTGGTTATTTTCCAGATGAAGCCCAGAATATTGGGGGTAAACCCTGGAAAAACCATTCACTTCATCCTATGACCGATTTTTGGAAGGGCAGAAACCAATGGGAGCCCACCTGGAATTTGAACACTGATGATTATCACTTTATTGTGGATTATATTCAAGTTTTTGCGATTTGACTTGTTTATGTATTTTAGTTTGTTAATAATTAAAATTAATTCCTGGGTTTCAGTTATTTATTGTCTCTATTTATCAATTAAAATACGTTTTGGTGTATTTTTCCACCATCATTAGTTTTTCTAAAATAACAGATAGTTAAAAAAAAAATTTCATTAATTTAAGTCACAGTTAATCACAGTTCGCAATTTTTTAAATTAATGAATTTTTTTTTTACTATCTGTTATTTTAGAAAAACTGATGATGGTGGAAAAATACACCGAAACTTATTTTAACTGATAAATAGAGACAATAAATGACTGAAACCCAGGAATTAATTTTGATTTGGAATTGAAACGCAGTCAGGAAAGCATGTACAATTTGTTAATAATAAATCATTTCGTCTCAATTATCGCTTTGTTTTATATTTAAGCGATAATTAAACAGCGTGTAGTAATTGGAATTGGAACAGCTTCTAGTTCCGCCTGATTATCATTGTTTGCAAGTTCAAGCGGCTTTGGCGAAATTATATGGTCTCTATAATTTTTCTATCGCTGGTTTTTTTACACCCGCCGGATTTTTTAAATTGATGATGTGGTTGTTTACGGTTTTACGAGCAAATCGACGGTCGGTCGACATAATCGACCCACAGAGATAACAATTGCGAACACAGTGGAAAAATTTGAAGAGACTGAATCGGTTACTAATATTGTAAGGCCTGTGCATCATACTTTACTTTCCCAAGCGTAAAATGAATAATCTGTAATATGTATAAGAAAGTTTGTCAATTTTTTGCAATAAAACATTGAACTCATAGAAATAGTATTTTTGTAACTGCTAAATATAAAAAAAAAATTGAAAAACCAAAAACCGTATTAATTACGTCAGCAATTGACATCAATTTACCTGTGACATTGTGGCGTTATAATGACGGCAATTTAACGTCAGTCGGGCATTTAATATCCAAAAATTTTACGTCAAAATGACTACAGTCTGCTACCTCTGGGTTCAGCCTTGGATTTTTTTGTGGCGAGCCGTAAAAAAACCAGTTCATGAAAACAAATATGGCCCTTTAATGAATTAAAAAATTCTCGTCGTCTTAAAATTAAGTCAAAATAAAGTTATTACCGATTTTAAGACAGTTGTCAAAATAAATATTGAAGCATATTGTTATTATATGTTACTATGAAAACAATGCTGTATGCCTTAAGCTGGGTTCTCATGAGTCCGGAATGCGGAATGCGGAAAACGTTCCGACCAATCAGAAGTTTGCCGGATGCGTTAGCGCCGCCCATCCGCAGAAGTTCCCAAAATTTTATATTTTCCGCGTGCGGAAGAATGTGAAAACCTAGGTTATCTCCAGTGAAAGGTTATGTTAAGCGGCGTCTATTCGACCGTCTTTCATTTCGATGTCTTTGTTTCCTTCTTTTTAAAACGTACAGAGACAAAAGCAAGTTTAACTTTTGGTTTCAAACGGTCATTTCATGCCCCTCAAAATACTAGCATAAAAAAATGTAGAAAAAATATTATTGTGTTTCGCTTCCCGAAAGACATGCCAACACTGTCGGCGGAATGAGGAAAAATAATATGGATACATGTGAACAGAGATGCCAGGTCTACCGATTTTTCGGTAGATCTACCGATTCGTCAAGGAATCTACCGACCTACCGATACCATGCAGATTTCTACCGAAAAGTAACAATTAAAAGTTAAACAATTTACAGTGGATTACTTAAAATAATATAACATACTCAGAAATCTATTTGACTGTTTTTTAAAAATGAATTACTTACTTTCTGTTCCAATTTCCAACATTGGCACTTTAAAAATCCTAATAATTTCTTACCCGTTTCTGACATCTATTTAGGTGTTAATGTACAGAAAACAATTTTAGAATCCGTAATATCAGAAGAGCAACTGACATGTTTTAAGTTAAGGTGTTTAGATTTTTACATCTGCTGAAGGATGCTCACAAATAATAAAGCGGTACCCACTAAAAGGTATTCCTATAGAAAAATTATGTTTTGTGGATCCGGCAATAGTGAAATCAAGTCCCTACAATCTAATTCTGATGTTGCGATGATAGTTCCATATACCAATAAATAATAGTGAACTATAAGGTCTGAACACAGAATGGCGTCTATTGCGAAATGTCGAAGAAAATCAAAAATTTTCTGAAAATATGGAAATATGGCTATTCATGTTTGCAATTTTAACGAATTTTATTTGTAACTTGCTTCTGCCTCACTCATCAGCCAATGTAGAACGAATATTTTCACAGGTTAATATAATGAAAACTAAGTTGAGAAATAAGTTAAAAACTAGTACAATTTCATCTTTACTTCTACTAAGAGATATATTGGTACCGACAATTGTCATAGTTTTGAAACTGAAGATAAGCTTGTGTTATCTATGAATGATAAAATCGTATATAAGGATAATTTGGAAGACTGAAGAAATATCTTTATTTAAAAGAAAGAAGTGTTTAGTTCGCAAAATTAGTATTAAGAATTTGAATAGCAAAATGTATGATGGAAATTTTATTTATTTTTTGTGTTTATTATTTTATTTTTGTTAACAATGTGGTGTAATGTTTAAAAAAATATACTTATTGACTCTTATGTTTATTTTAGTATTGCTGTAAGTTCATAAAAATTTAAGTTTAAAAAAACGTGCGATTTTATGGAGCCCTTAGTAATGAAAGAAAAATGAAACCGATTTCTTACGATATCTACCGAAAAAGTCGAGCTTATCTACCGAAATTCGATTTTCGGACCTGGCAACGCTGCATGTGAACTGTGTGAATTTTTCCGCGCGTAGTAATAGTAGTAGTAGGCTGCGCGCGCACTTTCCGCACTCCGCAAAGCATTTCCGACCCATGAGAACCAAGTTTTAAACTATTTTCCATGGCTAACGTCGATCAACTACATTAAAAAACTAAACATAATTCGCAGACACCTCATTTTCGAAAAAAACCAAACGATATGACATAGCACTGAAATCGTAATAAAATGCTCTATTTAATAAAGGTATAATCAAATATGGTTTCAATTGAAAAAATACAAGTTGATGTCATATGTCAAAAATAAGAGTTAATTTGTAAAAATGTCTTATGTCAGTTAATTTGCAATGCAATTTCCTAAACCGTTTCTATTTAATGTTTTCCTGTCAGATTAATACTCACTGAACTTGGAGTTATTTAAAAGTCTGTCATAAATTAGTTTTCTTCAAATATCTTTTGACACCTGTCAAATTTTGAAAAAAGAAACGTAATTTCGAGTAGAGCATTCAACACAGAGTGACCAGGTGTGGCGATTTATCGCTAAATTGGCGATTTTTTGCTTATGTTGGCGACAATTTTTTTTACGATTTTGGTTTTGTGATTTTGGAATTTTCTATTAGCCTGATAAAAAATAGCAGTATAAGCTTAAAGATCTAAACGCCGGCATCTGAAGTAAAGAATATATGATTTCAGATGATCGAATAATCGAGAGATGTACCAGCCAAAAGATATGTTTATAAAAAGTAAAGATAAATTCTTTAAATTTGTCTTTAAGGATAAAGATTTATTTCTATGCACATAATATATGCTGTTAGAATTTTAATCCTACTACTGATATGATAATATCGAAATACTGAGAGTAAAGTCAAAGCGATTGACTTAGAGTATGAACAAGAAGAAACTGAAATGTTAGACCTACTTTGAAGAGGTCTGATTTTGATGTTCCTTGCATTAGTATAAGTGAAAATTACTGGATTTGAAAAAAATATATTTCTTATATATTAATATATTTTAGACACACAAGTAAACATATATAATTTCAATTCAACTTGTTCAAAACTAAAGTTCTTGCTTAATTTAAACCCTTCCGCTTTGTTTTTATTGGTTTACCCCGTTTGAATTTACTTGGCTCCATAACTGGCGATTTTTAAGTCTACATTTGGCGACGTTTGTGTCATTTTTGGCGACAGTGCCATTTCTCAGTCTGGTCACCCTGATTCAACACTGTAATTCTTTGTACATTTAAAATTTTTCGTGTCTGCTGTAGATTGCAAAATCCCTGTAGGTCCTAGTCATCGAAAAAACTCACCCTGTATGTAACTAATTCCTGACATTTATTTTCCCATCTTTGGTTTTTTCTTGTTATTGGTATTAAACCTCTATATTCTCTTTTGTGTTCTTGTTCTTTCCTATTTAACCATATGTGATACAACTTTTGCTTTTCTTTTTCCATTTCTTGCAGCTCATAATTTCATCAATAATATTCTTCTCTCTATGGCTCTGCTTTCTTTTATACCTAAGGCCACATTACTTATAAACATTAACAATATTTGAAGCTACTTTAGCTTTAGAATATCTCTTCATCAGGATCCTAAATGAAGCAATGAAACAAATGCTGATAGCAAATACATTTTCATTTTGTCAATATTCCATTTCAATAGTCTGCAGTTTCAAAAAATTCGGACGAGAAGAATTCGGTTCTGTACCCTCCCCAATTCATCTGTCTTTGTTGGGGGACCGGCAGGTAAATTTTCCATAACAATCATTCGTAGTGTGCTGATTTATAGAGATTTTCCGTCATTTACGATATTTTGCAGCATAATGAAGATGCCGACATTATTGGAACAGGCAAAAGATGTGGATTTTATCGTTAAAACAGCCAGTAAGTGTCCATAGACGTTAAAAATGTTTAAAATGTTGAATTATTACTCACTAATCGCCTTAAGCCGGAGCTGTCTGACGCCCAAGCAGTGAGGTTAGGTGATAATAAAATGTCATCAACGTAAACTAAATATGTAATAGTTTTCCTTTATTTTTAATTTATTTCATTAACTATGAGCTCAGGTAAGGAAAGAACAATTAGATTTACTAGTACTTTTTGATCGTCGAGTTTTCTGCTTGAATGGCAGCAGTAGATTGTCTTGCGTAGTCAGTTTTCACACAGCCCTAAACATTAATCAATACCTGCCTAGATTGCTATTAATTGAATCTTTTGTACTTAATTATGAAGAGAATGAGGATTTAATCTGTTAATAAGCCATTTTTATGAAATGCAATGTAAGTTGACAATTGCTTTTAACTTTTCACCCGATTCTTATATACTTAGTTTATTTGCATTTACAATAATCCAGCTTTGTGGAGTAAATAGTCTAATCGTAGAAATATTTATCATAAATTTCCATACGGGGTGCAGATGGTCAAACCACTTTGAAATACCTACATAAGAAACATATTTATTTGATAGCAATTTCGTCAATCAGTTCACAATTTAACCAAACGGGTTCTGGTTATTGGATGATTATTTTAAATGCAAATAAGTGTATTTTAAATGAAAATATTCAACAATTAGAATTAGTTAGTCAATTATAACAAGTTAGTCATAGCATACAACCCAAATTAGCCTGTCTGCTTTCAGTTGATATCCAGTTATAAAGTTATCGTTACAATATATCTATTGTGTATTTTTATAACTTACCTATCTCATCAGTCCTGAATTATAAAAAACCTTCCCAAAAACTTTTTTTAGCTTTCATATTTTATT
>NW_026017110.1:17704203-17723705 GCF_020466585.1 Dendroctonus ponderosae | reverse complement strand
TATTAACAGTTTTTCACAGCCATCAGGCATTAAAAGCGCAAAACAGCTAAAATTGGAAACAAAAATCAAATGATTAAATGAGAATAAATACGGCTTTTTCTATTAAATTGTTAATGTTTTAAATTAATTTAGGTTTTTTCCAGGTTTTTACATTGGAGATTAGTCATTGTGCTATTTAAGTTCATTAAGAAGCTTATTAAACGCTAACATTCTTATCTAGATATACCCACTTCATAATTTTTCACTGTTTCAATATAAAAACACATTTTACTATGCACGATGTTTTGTTCTGTAGCATACGGTCTGGCAGGCCGAAGAATGTTGGTCATTTACTTACCACCTTTTTGCGTATTTGTCTCAGATAATAATATTTTCGACACTTTGAACTCGAATTAGTGCAGCAGATGTTACATGAACTTGTAGTCTGTAAAAAGGTTTCTCGATCAGAGTTGGAAATAAGGAAGCTTTGGCACTATTGAAAATGACTAAAAATCCAGCATGGCCTAAGTTTTTGGCTCACGTAAACTAAAAAAAAAAAAAGATTTATTTTTCATTCATATTCAAAAGATATTCATACTTTTTCATTATTCATTGTGTTAAGTAAATTACAAATCGCTAGGAACTGTTTGGACTCGATTGATTAGTTTTCCTAGACTCGGACAATGCCAAAGATACAAAAAAACTAATTTTCAAAGCTAATTTCGATTTGAATTTTTTTGCTAGAGATTCACGCGATTACAATATTAGACCGATAAAAACATATGAATTCCTCGATCTCAAAAAAAAGTCGAAAAGAATATTTGCTCTTGATATATTAATTTATTTGTTAGTCTTTATTTCATGTGGTATTCTGGTAAAAGCATGTGAATCTACTTACTACTATTAATTATGGATTAATACTAGCCAAAACAAAATAGCATTAAAAATTCAATTCATTAGAAGCTATTTAACTTTTAATTAGAAATTTCATGAATTCTGTTACCTAATGGTAATTTGTTGATCAATTTTATACTACATATGTAGAGGGAACGTTTTTCTGTAATCTATGAACAGGAAGGAGTTTAATTTATCAACTAATTTCCGCTCTTGTATCAAAACCTTTTTGTTAGGTATCTCTAAAGTAAATAAGGAGTTGAAAAATGTTTTACAGAATGGTTCTACATAAAAACATTTTCATGTCACATCCTTTTTCTTATTGCAAATGTATCGTTTTCCCGAAAAATCGATTTTTCAATTTTTTGAGTATTTTTGTATTTCAAAAAACACATTTTTCCTCACCTCCTTCTATTATTGAAATAATGGTAATTGAATACAAATCTGTAAAAATTTGCTTTGATTATTGTGCTCTCCTTACAAAGTGAAATTTTTCAACTTTGGGAAATATGATCAATTGAGCAAGACAGAATGAATCACACATTTTTTAGTCGAAATACCCAACGAAAATGTTTTGAAAACATGACTCCGCCTCAACCATATAGAACTTATCATTTCCTCTTTTTGCAACTTAAAAATTGGGGGGCAAGAGCATGTGCAGCGAATGTGTTCAATACTTTTGTGCTGTGAGAGGCAGGTTGATTTGTAAACTTTCGCTGAAAAAAGCTCAATATAATAAATATTTGTCCCCATATCTGGTTTCAGTTATTCAAACACGTACCGGTAGTTTCGTGTAACTACCACTGTTTATGATAAGCAATCAAAATAAACTCTCCTAATTTGTTTATTTACTGAAAGTGCCAACTAAATGAATCAACAGATGAATGGAACAACCATTTTTGTAAACAACAACAAGCAACAAAGAAAAGAGATATTGGTTTTTCGTGATTTCAATGCATCATTGTTTTTCAGTTGAGCGAGATCCCAACAAAAGACGGGTCAAACCTGTTGAACAAGCATGTGTTTTGGACTTCGATGAAGAAAGTAGTGATGACTCCGATTTTCGAATTGAAGATCATCCCGAAATTTCGGACGACGATGCCGATTCAATGGATAGTGGTGGAGGAGATAATGGTAATAAGAGTGAATCAGTGAATTTGGATGATCGCAACGTTAATTGTTACGGGTTTCACAATACAGACAACGAAAGCAGTGAGGATGAAACTGATGACTCCGAATTGGATAAATTGGACGAGTTAAGGAACCTGAACTCACCCAACGCCAATGGCTTCTCTTCGGTTGGAAATATTATCGAGGAAGCACGACTGCATTCCAAACTTAATGTAAGTCATGATTGTATTGTTGAACATGCCATATATAAAAACACCCATTTAAATAGTTCAATGAAAAAGACGCACAACTTCTCATATGTTGCGGATGTTTGGGTGATCACAGCGATGGCGTCAACGAAATTGTTGAATGTGATAGCTGTGGAGTTACAGTCCATGAGGCCTGTTATGGAATATCGGACTCAAATAGCTTAGCCAGGTTGGCCAAAAAGCACTGTGGTCGAATTAGCTGCTCATACATTGCTTGTTCTTTTTAGTACCAATTCACTGTCTCCGACGGCTCCTTGGTTCTGCGAAACGTGCAGAGCCGGAGTTATGGAACCAGTTTGTGAACTTTGCCCTAATTCAGGGGGAATTTTTAAGGAAACCGACGTCGGCAAATGGGTTCATCTTATTTGCGCTTTGTATGCTCCAGGTAAATTAAGATAGCAACTACCAAGATAATACAGTTTAAATGAATAATGAGATCAGCATATCGACATCCTAAATGACTTCATTTGACAGTCGCTTTCTAAGACATGCTTATTTTTGACCATAACTTTAGTGCCCTGTTTGAATATACATATGCTGTATGATGACTAACGCAGCAAGTTAAATAAATAATAATTTTCACATCGGACGGAAAAAGTCCATTCTGTAGTCGTTTAACCACAAAGAAAAAATTATAATACAGGGTGGTTGATATGAAGTCTCCCCTAACTTACCTAGCGTGTATCTCGTGGGCTGATTGTGCAAATTTGACTGATAGTTCATTATACTATTTAGATATGTGTAAAAGCATTATATTTTAAGTTGAATGGAAAAGAAGTTATGCGCGATGGAATTCATTTGTAACAGTGTAATTGCTCTTTATTTGGCTGCGAAGTCTCAGAAGGACATCGTTAATCATTTCAACCATCTTCAAATGAGTAGAAAGTTTATATTTCGGACGTTTATAACTCAATAGAATTGTACTGAAAGCATTGCAAAACTCTATGAGGCGGTCCGAAAGGACTGCAACAACATCAGAAAACATTCGAAAAGTGAAGGCACGAATAACAAAATCCCCGTCGGAGTGATAGTGAAGCCTTAGAGCCTTTTCACATGGGCCACTCTGCAGTGCTTCTCAGTGCCGCTGCTAAGAAGTGCGTTTTGAAGGTACATTAATTTACATGAAGCTATTCACACAAGCGCGATCAAAGCCGTACCACCGATTTAGCAGCGCTTATGTGGCGTTCAGTAGTTGACTACCGCCGAGAAACGCATCAGAAAGCGCCACTGATAGCGATACATTGGTTCAAATGCTGGCGTTCACACGAGCCACTTCAATCTGATTCAGGTTAACGTGCGCTTATCAGCAGCGCCATTAAGAATCGCTGCAGAGTGGATCGTGTGAAAAGGCTTTAACATTGTACTAGCCAGTCTGCAGCGCTTCTCGGTGGCACTGCTGAGAACCTTACGTTACTTGAAGCAGACTAAAGTGGCTTGTGTGCACGCCAACATTTGAACTAATGCATCGCTATCAGTGGCGCTTCTTGGCGGTAGTCAACCACTGAACGCCACAGAAGCACTGCTAAATTGGTGGTCCAGCATTGGGCGCGCCCGTGCTCCACGTAAACCAATGTACCTTCAAAACGCGCTTCTCAGCAGCGCTGCAGAGTGGCCCGTGTGAAATGGCTGAATGGCTCGTAAGGTACGGTTTCGGTAGTGCCATCGGCGATTGCGACTCGGTGCTGCGTTTGGACGCAATCGCAGCGTGGTTTGGGTGATACGTTTACAGCCGCAAGAGATCAATTCGGGAGGTACATTTGAAGAAAAATTGTTGAAAAGATGGATGATTTCGAACTTTTAACCCTTATTTTGTGAGAAGATGAGGAACATAAGAACAATTTCTTAGAAAAAATCTTAACACAATTTACCTACCATTTTTTCCTTTTTCCTATTGATGGTGCTATTGTTCTCCATCCATTTTCTTGTACTGCAAAATTTTTATAATTTGTCTTCGTAATCATAATCGATCGATATTTTCGGACTTGACGTTGGGGAGCGAAACCGGTTCGGTGCAAAATGAGGAGTAGCAAAATTACCATGTTTACTTGGGAGAGATCAAGCGAAAACTTACACCCTTGAACCGTCACCAGAAAGCAAACACCATCCACCGTTATTGATGGTATGAGCCGCAGTGACTGCTGATGGAGGGTTCTCTGCTCGTGTTTTCGGATCGTGGAGTCAAAGATAAAGCGACAATCTATCGTTAAAACGTTTTACAAGGTGTATTGAAGCCCTGGGCAATTAAACATTTCGGTCGGAAACCTTGGACATTCCAGCAATACTCAGCAATCGTGTAAAAGCATTGTTCCGAACTTAATTTCTTTGACACAATGAATGACAAATTCTCCTGATGCGAACCCGATTGATTTCTCTTTCTGGAATATTTAGAAATCAAAGGTTTATTCAAAAAAATAAGAACGTTTTGAGGCTCTCAAGGAAACACTTCAGCGAGGATGCCAGCGTATACCACAAACTCACTTGCGTGCAGCGTGAGATGCGTTCTTCAACTCTCTCAAAGATATTGCCAACGCAAAAAGCTATCAAATTGAAGAAATTTAAATGCATTATTACGTTGATTATTTGCAAGCATTTTTCATTTGAAGTAAATAAAATGATAAAGAAGCTTATAGATAAAAATAGAGGCTGTTAATCATGGGAGACTTCGTATCAGTCAGGCTGTACGTCTAGTCGTCGGACAAACTTGAAATTAAAGGTGATACCAAACGAAGAAATTCATAGTCCAATTAATTAAAGCGCTCACTCAAATTTAGTTAAATATTCAACAGTTTGTAATTTGCTTATTGCAGGTGTTGCATTTGGAGAAGTGGATAAACTTACAAGCGTTACACTGTTTGAAATGCCATATAGTAAATGGGGCGCGAAAACTTGCAGTCTATGTACTGATGATCGATTTGCCCGAACAGGCGTCTGTATCGGATGCGACGCTGGAATGTGTAGAACCTATTTTCATGTAACTTGGTAAGGCTGAAACAAGCGCACAGTTTTACAACTTGCATCTGTAATGAACCTGTATTGTCGCGTTTTTTTTATGGGTTGTAATAATTAAACTTATTGCTTTAGTGCACAAAGAGAAGGGTTCCTATCCGAAGCCCATTGCGAAGAAGTAGATCAAGCCGATCCTTTTTATGCGCATTGTAAACTGCACTCGGATAAAACTCTTGTGAAAAAAAGGAAACGGAACTACTTGGCTTTACAGTTGCGAATGCAATATCGCAAAATTCAGTTCGAGAAAGAGGGCCATATGGATTTGCCCGAGCAAATACGTATACAAAGAAAGTTAGAGAAGCAAAAACGGCATTATTTGGAGTATAAAAGAAGAAAACTTGCTCCTTGGGGTAAACTGAACAATAATTATTTCTCAGTTTTATTGCAATCTTGATGGTATTTCAGTTCCGACTCAGAAAATGCCACGCCTTATCACAACCAGCGCTTCAGCGTGTCGTAAACTGTTGAGGAAAGCGGAACTTATGGGCATTGATACATCAGCCCTCGAAATGCACGATGCTCAGATAACAGCTTTGGCTGATATCAGGAAGAAGTGGCACATACCGCCCGCTTTTACTGTTGAGTTTATTGCGTATTACATAGATAGGAACGAGCGATTAAAGGAGATGAAATCTACTCTTGAGACCTTAATGGCGGATAATAAAGCACTATTAGCGCAGCAGCCGGAATTAAGGGCAGAATATGACAAGGTAAACAAACAAATTTTTTCTTAATTTTAGAAGGGTCAAGTGCGACAAATAATTTAGGAAAGCCGAAATTGAAGTTACCCTTATTCTCTCACTCTACCCTATTAGTCACTTATTAGTTAATAAACTTAATAAATAAAAAAATAAAATTGGGATTTTAAACTAAGTACCGAAACCACTTGTTAGAAAAATTCTTGTTTATGGCTGGCAGTGTTTCGGTTCCGTCTTTAATTTTCAGCAGTCAGGGGATTTTAATCCAAAATAGAGTAGTGTATTAAAGGATTAGTTGCAAGTTTATAATAAGAATACTTTTTGAGTAATTCGAGTTTGATATTCTTGATGACACAAGTAATTAAAGTTTTTCCATAAATTTAAATACCTATTTTGTGTTAAAATAAAATGTCGACAAAGCGTTAAAATGTTGTGACCTTTTTTTCTTAGGTATTAAAATTCCAACCCCGGGCCTCGTAAAGCCGGAGGGTTAAATGCTAAGTAATTGAAAGTGCCACGCAATTAAATGCATGGATGTAACGAAAAATACTCTACAAGTTCAGAGTTGTGCCTTCAGTAAAGAAGAGTGCGCTCTTCTTTACTGAAGCGCGAGATGTTTTTCGGGCTTTGAAGCGACACACATACTCCAAAAATTTATTCTAATCACATGGAATATTGAATTTTGCGCGCTATGTAAATGTGAATTAGAAAGTGAACGATTTTACGCAACTGCACTCTTAAAAAAAATAATTTCCAAAGTAAAGCCAGTAGAAACTTGAAAGATTGACATTCTGTTGAAGACGCCTTTTTAGATGAAATTTTAGCGTAAACATGCACCTAAATGTCTGATATTCAAAATACCTTTTCTAACTACCAGAATTTACCGGAATTTACTAATGAACGTTGTTATAACTGAATTGAATTACCAATTCTCTATCCAGTGATATAAAAACGAAGTCTGTGGCTCGAATGGATCTGGAGCAATTTCGAAAAAGGCGGTCTCCTGTTTCAGTCGATTTCGCAATTTAAAAAAAATCTTGAGTTTTTGGACAAAAAAACCATAAGACTTATGATCATCTTGTCCACTGGCTGATTGCTTCATCTTTTAGGCCCAGATCTCATGCCTTAATTTGTCAAAATGCGCCATTTAATGCTCTATCCAATGTTCCACCTCAATCTGATGCTGAGAAAGGCGCAGAATACATAACATTTCGGCCTTATCTTGTATATCATATTCAAATTTCGCCGTTTATTTCAAGCTTGAATTTTTCTTGTGAATTAACCAAGGGCTCAATCGGAACCAAATTCACACTATAACTAAGCTGACTGTTTGCCTAGCAGAGAATATTTTTCTTTATTAATTTGGCAATTTCCAAGTTTTCCACTTTATCTTGAATTTACAACTCATTAGCGCACAGAGCGGCAACAACCCAAAAACCAAACTCAACACAGTGTTACTCATGAATGATACGGCTACATTTTCAACTGAATATTTATCGTTTAAGCTGCTTAACAAAAGTGAAGAAATGAACGTCCAGAACACGGATCTTAAGGCAGCCATCCAGAAATATCATTCTGCCATTCTAAGTGCCTGCCCAACGAAAAGTATGCCCAATATTGACGATATTGGAAAACCACCAGTTCAGCGAACTGTACAACCACCCATGATGGTTCCCACAGCGGCGGCACTTAAAATGGGGGTTGGTTTCCCGCTGAAGAATATTCCAAATTGCCGCGGCGATCGGATTCTAAGTAGCCATGCAAAGCCAACCGGTGAAAAAAGATAGAGAAAGAATCTGCTGATCAATAATAACTAGATTTTGTTTCAGAACCGCTGCAGCTAAACGAATGCGGTATATGTAGGCAAAGGAGAGATCAGCATCTTCTAGCAAAGTGCGACACCTGCCATTTATATTATCACATGAATTGTTTGAATCCGCCACTATCTAGACTGCCTAAAAAATCAAAGTTGTATGGCTGGCAATGTTCGGAGTGCGATAAAAGTTCCGAATCGGAAGTTGAAGAAGTGAAGGTAAGTTGCGGTGACTTGGCAAATAACTTTTCTCTTAAATGTTCCTTCGAGAAATAAAGTGTTATTATTCAGAAAAGCATTTGAAAAAGTCAGGTATAAAATGTTGGAAAATAATCCTGTCGCTCTAATTGCTTCCTCAATTTGAACTGAAGCTAATGCGGAATTATTGAAGTGCTCCATCGCCTTACTATTTAGGGTTTAAATTGGACCAATTTATTGTTACATTGTTCGGCCATTTGAGGTATCATTTTTTCGACATTTGTGGATACCTGTTTTATTCCCATAGTTTCACAAAATGTCCTTTTAGACGCCAAGAAGAAGTCGCAGCGTCTACAGTCGGGATCGCACGGAATTAGAAATCTCCCCTGTAGCGCCAAAGCTTAAAATTAAAGCTGTGACCGCAGAAGAAGACGTTTCGTTTGAAAGTAGCCTACAAAAAGCGAAAAAGGAGCGACGACATTCTTCCGTCAGCGATAAGACGAAACAATATGAAGACATTCAAATAGGTAATATATTTAGCTGGTTTCAAAGATGAATTTTGGTCTAAAGTAATAATTCGATTGGTTCTCAATTCAACACTGAAACTCTTAAATTAAAAAGTAATCGAAATTCAACTATGTATATCATTTAATGAAGAAGTGTTCAGCTTGAAACTGAAATTCTATAGCGCATATATTTTGTTAGGTGGGGAAGAAAATGCTATGCCCGACAATAGCGAAGAAGCTCTAACCACTAACGATCTCTTAGTTGAGTTGACCAGCAATAACGACATGGACATTGTGGATACTGACCATCCAGAAAATTACGAGGGCCACAAATCTTCAAAAAAGCGTCGCAGAGAGAAACATAGAAACAGGTAATATGCTGTATTTTTATTTCATTTTAAGCCTACTTTAATCATGAATACGCAAAAATATTTTTAATAGTGGTTTTAATTAAAAACAATTTTACGGGAATGTTTTTCTACTACCTTTTTGGAAGTTCAAAAAACGTGATAGTTAAAATGCTAGTTTTTTGTTAAAATAATTATCTATTTCCTAAATTAAAAAAATATGCTTAATGTTAATAATAGAAACTGGTATTTTCAGATACAGTCCAGAATTGGGAACTTCTAGTAAAGAGCACAAAAGAAAGCGCAAGAAGAAGAGCTTGGAGATTGAAGAAACTCTGCCCCATCCGCGAATTACCATCAAGGTAAATTTTTCAGTTTAAACTGAAGTTTTAACTCAATGTTTGTTTTTAAATAGATTAAATCCATACCACTACCAGCTGGAGAAGTGGCGTCGGAATCAAACCCACAGTGCTTTTACGTTAGAAATGAAGTTGATGACAACCCGCCGCCGCCAATTCTCCTTAAGCTCAATGATCATCCTTCGACATGTCGAAGAATTTCCACTGATTTAAAGGCTTCAAAGCGAAATCGAAGTCCAAGGTAAATAAGAAGTAGCTATTCATATTTACTATCTTCGTACTTACCACAGCCATTATTTGACTGATGAATTCACTGTGAATATTTCTCGTCTGTTACAGAGCTTCTTTTTCTGATAATTCTGCCAAGGATCCGCTGGCTATAACTCTAAAAGACCCTCTGGAAATTGCCCCACTAACAGTCAGATCAAATAGAAGCAGTGTTGGTCGGAATTCTACACTTCCTACGCAAGTTAATCCTGTTGGAATATGCAATAGTAACTGCGATGTTTGTCAGCAAGAAGGTACTGCAGCTAACAGTGTAAAGTAAGTGGGAAAACCGATTATCATTGTATAGTAAAACTGCAGTTTTCAATAATAAAAATTGGATCATGTGTATAAATTACTGTAGTAATTTAAAATCATCATCGATCTTAGAAAAATTGAAAATGTATATTTCATTTTTCAGATGTGATGAGTGTCAGAAACTTTATCATTTTTCATGTTTGGAACCGCCCTTGAAATCTTCTCCAAAAAAACGAGGATATTCTTGGCATTGTGCTGATTGCGATCCAACTGTAAGTAGTTCTGATTTTACCATTTAAAACCTTTGTGTTTACGCATTCAGCTGTTTGTTCGAATTGTTAACAGTTCAGATTTTTATATTGCCAAACGTTAATCGCTGAATTAAGATGTGTACATAATAAGATGAAATTTTCCATTTTATAACAAACAAATAATGTTTTTCAATAAATTATCATTAGTTTAAAAGAGCATGCTGGCTGCTCTACCATTTTCCGGCTCTCAAAGATCCTGTAAACTGTTAGTTGGATTTGAAAATTCGTTTAGTAGCACAAGTTCCTACTACAATTTTCTGGAATGAGGGTAACCTCACATTCGATATTTGGACTATCAATTGGATAATCAAAAAGTTTATCTGGGAAACTATAAAAACGCTCTTCTTAAAATGTTACTAATTAATCAATGTTTTTTTTGCAGTCTTCTGAGTGAACAGTTTACAAACAACAACAAATGTATGTTTTCAGTGGTTTGATGTTTTCCTTTTGGGAGCAATAACTGTACATATATTTTGAAGCTGCTCTTTTTGGGACATTCTTTATGTAATTAGATTATTTATCTCAATAAAAAAGAAGGCAAAAGTATTAAGGACTTTATTATTGAACTTTCAGCTAAAAGTCTGAAAAATGAAGTACGGAAACATCAGTGCTAAAATATAAAATATCCTTGTGAGCTTCTGGAATGACGAGATCTTCCTCTGGAGTCATTGTAGTTTTGGCGACGTAAACCTTAGCGGGATGATCCTTGAAATCGTTCAGTAACTCTTGTAATTTGTTTATTTGATGTCTGTTGTACGTAGAGACTAAAATTGCCAAGAAAATAATGTCGCAGTTGCGTTTCAGCAATTTTTCCAGAGGCCACAGTTGCATGGAGTGTTCATAATCACATTTTACTACAATTCGTTGCAGTTTTGATGGTATTACTTTGTTTAATGCTGAGAACAAACGGTCTAAATCGATGTGAACGTTTTCAAACCTAAATGTTAATATTTTATAGTTTCGTGTTGCATTGTAGGGGTTACAAAATTTAACGTACCTAAATTCCTTCAGCTTGTGAGCGTAGTTCAGGTGTGAGTATAAAACGGAATTCAAATCTTCATTGGTATCTTCGCTTAG
Organism: Dendroctonus ponderosae; assembly: GCF_020466585.1. Taxonomy (NCBI): domain Eukaryota; kingdom Metazoa; phylum Arthropoda; class Insecta; order Coleoptera; family Curculionidae; genus Dendroctonus; species Dendroctonus ponderosae. Next base: position 17,712,616 of record NW_026017110.1, on the reverse strand, counting down.
AATCTGCAGGCTTTGAAGCTCGGAGCATTTAAGGAATACCTATAAAAATGAATTAGTTGTGATTTTATTTAAGGAAAGACTTAGGAGTGTGTCTGTGCACTCAGCTTAAATAGATTTCGTCTCACTTACATCTTTGAGGAAGTTGCCATTTAAATACGATGGAACTTCCAACCGCAGTCGCTTCAAATGCCGCAGATTGCTAATAAGTTCATACGCGCCAATAATGGCAGAACTATAGCTGAAATGTACATAAAAAATTACGAATTCTGCCGTTTTTTCTGCAAGAATGATACTTACCATGGCACTTTGACACACTCTTCGTTCAAATCAACAGGTTCCATACTAGAAAGTACTTCAATATGAATAAAAACAAAATTGCAACTATTAAAAGACTTATACGTACTTGGTGCAAGAAACAATCTCCAAATCTGTCAAGTATCGACAGTTATTGATAATATGCCTAAATACGTTTTGTTTCTCAGTTTGTTCTACATTCCCTTCTAAAATATTAAACTTTCTAAATATGAGACTGTTAATAAGGCGGATTTCTATGTTACCCTGGAGTATACAGAACGTTAGGCAAAGTTTTTTTAAACTCTTAGAACACTTTGATAATAAAATGTCGATTACAGAATTAATAAACGTCGAATTACAAGTTCTCGAATGAAAGAATGAGAGCTCTCTAAATTCTACGTTCTTTATTGTCTTGATTTTGCGTATGTCCTAAAAAGAGAAAGATAATTGGCGATGTAATCAAATGAAATATTGTGTTAATAATGAGCGATCTTTTCAGGTTTTATTAAAACACCCGGCTTATTTAATGATAGTTTAACAACGATTTAATTGGCAATGGTTGACCAAATGGAAAAAATGAAGGCTTTAAACAGTTAAGCAAACTGGTATAGGTCCTGTTTTTGTTTAAAAACATTTATCGGCAGTTTTGCAACACTTTAAATGAAGTGAATGATATTTTGAAAAGAAATTTACAAAATTTGCTTACTTGGGCTGTCTCAAAGCTGCAAGGAGTTTCTATAAGAAAGGACCGAATTATACTCCAGGACTTCTCCGTTCTGCTTTCAAATACTTCTGATAAGGAACGTTTTCGTAGCGTTATTAGTTGAGGAATATCAAATTTCACTGAAATAAATGTATTTTATTAATGCAATCCGGATATAAAATTAATGGGATAGTAGTGAATTTTTGTCCGTTGTTTCAGTTGAGGCCTAAAAGATTAACCAATCAAACGAGATATTTTTCCCACTTTAAACAGATTTAGTTTGGATTTAACAGGAAATTTGTCATTTTTATAAATTAAAAATTGAAATTGGTTGGGTCGGGTCATTAATTCTACAGTAATAATTATAAAAAAAAAATAACTGCGTAATTACGTCTACAGTAATACAAAAGAGTAAATCTCGACAAAATTGTGATAAAAGTCCAGTCCCTAACAATTAAAGATTAATCACAAATCCTTTTTTTTATAATTGTTGATGCATAACAGTTTGCTAAATATTAATCAAATAATCGGCCATCGAAAGACGTTAACATTTTTTAACAGATTATTACAAAACATATGACTTACCATAGCAAATTGTGGAATTATTCCTTCGCCTCCGCTCATATATCTTTAGCAATCCAAAGGGCGTGTAATCCAGCAACGTTAAATTGGTCTTTGACTTGATTACCAGCTTCCTTAAAGATCGCAAGTTGCAAACAATATAGTCATATCTTAACATTTGCGTCTCCAGATCGTCCGCGTCATATATCTGAGAAAAAATGACATTGCGTTTGTTTTAATCGTGCCTATTGTGCCTAAAAACCTACTTACCCAAAGTTCATCCAGCTTTCGCAGCTCGTTAAAAAACATATAGTAAACTCGTCTAAAATCCGCTCTGTATTTGGAAACAAATTTTATACAGAGCGATTTTAAATGGGAGAAACATTCCCTGTAAACTTCACGGGTTGATGTGAACTGGTCCATTTCAACTGAGATCGCCAACTTTTTGAGCTGCAATAAGTTTTAGGTGTTTTAATTAGCATTTATTTAGTATCTAGTTTAAAAATACGCTTTACAAATAGTCAGATCCACTGATGGAAAAAGTAGCGCAGCACATGCATTTTCGAACAAATCGTTTCTTTCCGAAGTAGGTAGGTTGGTAAATATTGTACGCTACCAATTATTTCTGATCCCTTTCTATACATTCCAGTGCAAGTTTCTACTTGTTTTGTGTCATTTCCAACATCTCATCATTGTTGTTTTCAGCAAGTGTGGTACTGTTTTCGATTCAATTTTCATGCTTTTCCTAATTTGTGTGTAACTAAAGTGAATTCGCATTGAAGTGTCCCCAAGAAAAAAATTAAGTGAGTTTGATATGGCCAAAGTCGTCAACTTGTTGGGAGAAGCATATTCCCAACGTGAGGTCGCCCGAAGGTTGGTGTTCTTCACACCACCATTGGTCGATGTCTTCAGCGTGTTAGGGAAACAGATTGCCATGCTAGACGATCAGGGCAAGGCCGACCAAGATCAACAAACCAAGTGGTCGATGGGTTTATACGACTACAAGCTTTAAGAAATCGGTTTCTTTTTTAAATCAGATGAAAAATCGAATTCAAAATGCCCGAAATGTTGCAATTTCTTCCAAAACGGTAAAAAGAAAACTGAATGAATCCGTGTCGTACGAGATCCTACTCCTGAGAACTTGGCTGAACTGGAGAACTCTCTTCAAGAATGGTGCAACAACCCCAAGAATTAATTACAAACATTTTTATGGCATTCCAAGACGTTTGAGGGAAGTTATTCGAGCTACAGGCCGCAATACACGCCATTGAAACGGTTAAAGATGGAAACTTTGAATGAACCTGATATTCAAATTTAATTCTCACAAATTTGTACCAAAAATCGGATAAACCAGTGGATTCATGTTTTGTTTTAAATTATTTTCGAAAACATTCTCATATTAATTTAAAAAGCAATGATTTGAGTGTTGATATATTTCAGTATTATGCGTGAAGTTACGTATGTAATAAAATCTGGGATAATTACCTTCTTATATAGAACCACGTCATCGTTTCTCATGCCTAAAATCGTATCTAAAGCACGCAGTTCTTCTAGATGAGGTAACAATCTAACTATATCCCTTATTTCCTCCAATCCTATCCAATAGATTTTGTTTATATTTAGACTTCTTATGTGCTCGTATCCCACATCCTGGTAGAAGTTTTGGTACAACTCCTCTTTGTAAATATCGAAACATCCTCCGAGATCAAAATCTCTGAAAAGCAAACGTCTCCAGCGTTTAAATGTTGTGTTTTCCATTAGAAAAAATAACTTACATCACAACGTTTTTGTCCCTCAGCAAATACAACAGGGCGTCAGATGATTTGCAGAAATTGATCAGGTCAAAGGCTGGCAATTTTCTCACTACTTCTTCCCAGATTTCACACGGGAAAATGTCCATGTTTTGCCGTTAACCTAATCTAACTCAATCGAAGCTTGTTTAATGAAATGCTCAAGTGCGTTTACTAAATTCCCTGTCGCTATTTTCGGATAGATTATTTTTGAACAGCCTTTACATTTCAAGATCGCGTTCGCCTACGCTATTTTATAAGTATAGTACTAGGGAATATAGTATTTGTGACTGTATTTTACAGATTTCCATTTGTTAATGAAAATTATTTTGTCGGTTTGGAAATGAACAAACTAATCTTTTAATCTAAACATACAAAAAAATTTTTTTAAATGCTTTAAAATGTTCCACAGTTATTTAATGAAAGTATTACTTTTTTATTTTACTGTATATTTCCTTATTAACATGTATCTGATTTTCTATAAGTAATAGCATTTGGGAAGTGATTTGAAAAACATACGGAAAGGAAAAATCCAATGAGCCCATGTAAAAAGGTCACTGTATTTCTATAAATAAAAATAATTCAATTAGGTAATTCTAATGTTTTTAATAAAACGGCCAACAAATTGGTATATAATACAAAATATGCATATTCCCATTGAATCACTTAGTAAAACATGGCAGTGTCTTCATAATATGTTGTTCATACATACTCGTAAACATAAAACAATATTGCATCTCCAACGTGTATTTCTACTATCTGAAGCTGTAAAAATCAACAGTAGAAACTTCCGTGTCCCACTTAAACAGCTCTGAATTTGCCTCGTAAAGGGAATAATTGTCAAGAAAAAATCGAATGTCGTTCTTAGCATGAAATCGCTTTGCAGAATCCGGCTGACGAAACCGATCCAAAATGTCTTGAACTGTTTTAATATAACTTTTTGGCTTGAACGTTATGACTAAAGCCAGCAACACCAGTTGCGGATTAGTCTCCAAAAAGCTTTTAAGAGTATTTGTTGAAGTTGCCGCTGTATCCTCACAACTTACAAACACGCGACGCAATTTTTGGCTGGTTGAAAAGCTTCCAAATAGAACCGGTATATTAATTGCTTTGTTCTCGAAGCTAGAAAATAAACTCAGTGTTTTTAAAACAAATTAACGTTGTTTGTTATCGGTAGGAGTAAAATAGCCTCATTAAAGCAAAATATTTTAGAAATGTTTGAAATTTCAAGTGAAACTTGTTCTCCTACCAAATACGTAAATTGCAAATAAAATTCCTAATAGGTATATAAATCTACTTTTTTTCTCTGATGTTGTTTCCTTTTATTGTCTTTAACTCTGCCACAAAAACATAAATCTTACCAAAAGTCCTGTAATTGATTTGCATGTGGTAAGGCTTTATACACGCTTCTGTTCAGATTTTCATTAGTATTATGACTTGATATTCGAAGAAACTTCAGATTAGTACACGTTTTCGCGAGCTAAAACAGAATAATATAGTTAGAAGAAATGAATACCCAAATTCTAAAAATAAGAAGGAAGAAAGCCAGCATATGTTACTGTTACTTGATGATTGGCTGCAACTGTTAAAAGATCGAGTTTTCCAAACTTAAGCAAGATCAATCCGAAATTTTCAATTTCTGTCGAAGAGACTTGACTCTGCAGATACTGAAAGTTTATAAACATCGCCAACATATCTTATTCTTTCCCACTTTAATAAATGTCGATCCCAAATGGACGTCTTTATTCATCTGCGCTCTCTTCTTAAAAAGTCCGAATCTTCCAAAATAAAGCAGGTAACGATCCGAAATTTTCACCGTCTATCTAAGACACCTGACGACCCTACATGTGCTGAAACTTTCAGAAGAATCGCCCACAATTTTGACTTTTCTCAGTTTAGTAAATATCGGTCTTTAAAAGAAGTGTTTACTCATATGCGCTCTCTTCTTTAAGAGTTTGAGCCTTCCAATGTAAAGCAAGTATCAATGCGAAAATTTCACCTTCTGTCGAAGAGACCTGACCCTGCAGATGCTGCAAGTTTCATAAACATCTCCAATATTTCTCATATTCCCCACTTTAGTAAATATCGGTCTCAAAAGGACGTCTTTACTCATCTGCGCTCTCTTTAAAAATTCGAATCTTTCAAACTAAAGCCAGTAGCAACCCAAAACTTTTATCATCTTTCCAAGACACTCTGTATACAGGGCGATTCAAAATTGGAGTCATTCCTCTGGAGGTGTTGTCTGGGGGTGTTTTGAGAGTACAAGACAAATATTTAAAAAAAAATTATTTTGCAAAAAATTTAAAAAAATTATTGAATATGAATTTAAAACGAACGTGATTTTGCTAGTTGCACAGTATAAAAATATAACGTGAAAACGAACAAATTGTAAACTTTGACTATTAAAAGACTTAACTAATTTTCTTTCAGAAACCATTGTTGGCATTCAAAACTGCAATTTTTTCACTACCAGATGTTCAATTGAACACAGCCTAAATAACGAGTCAGATCAATTTGTTCAACTAGTTTCTATAGAAATTCAAATGTTCATAGAAAAGAGGGAGTACAAAGAGTAGAAGTTCATAGAAAAGAGTATGTTGTATACACAGTTAGAATTTAGTATTTTAACTTACATCTACTAAAAAAGCCCCATTTAAGTATGCTGGCACGTCTAACATTATTCTTTCCAAACATTTCCAATTGCATATTAGCGGATAGGCATCAATGATTGTTACGTTACACCTAAAATAAACAATTAAACATTATCGATTGTAATTTAACTATTAAGGAAAATATTACAGGAAATTTCCGTCTACCTCATTCCCATAAACAAACCTACAAAAATAATCTTATAATGAAACTAAAATAACTTATTTAGAATGTCTTACTTCGGACAATGCATCAATTCTAAAGTAGTGACTTTGGGACAATTTTTGATTATTGCCTCTATTGGATACTCCCGTTGTAATCTATCAATGGTGTCTCCCTTCGACACTGGGCGACCTGAAAAGTTTAATTAAGTATTCAAATGACTTGGCGCAAGCAATATGACCCACTTACGTTGTAAAACACAGGACTTAATGCTAAGTTTCCTCAAATCTTTGCTGTTATCGGAGCTTAAAAAATCCCAGCTAGCATTCACGTAGTCGTTTGTGCAGAAGCATTTATTGTGGATGAAATTCAGCTCTTGGAAATTGACGTTGTTTATTTTTTTAGTTAGATAAATTTCCTAAAAGGCCAAATATTTAGTAGACTTGGAAAAAGCTGAATTTTCTTTTAGAAACGATAAAATGATCAGAAAATTCGTAATATTTACTCTATGTGCCATGTGGTCGTAAGGCATCTCGGATCTGTAGCTCCGGAAGACGTTCCAGGCCATTTCCAATTTCGATTCCACTGGTTCAAAAATCGAAACATGCCTAAATGGAACCACTTTATCCACTGGGAGAGTTTCTAAAATAAAATAAGGATGTTGTACATCTCTTTGAAAACCTAATTAGTACTAGTACCATATCTCATAGCGATAGACTCAAATCGCCTAGTCTGAAAGTACTTGGCCAGCCCGAAGGGTTTATAATCCAATAGAGGTATGTATATTTTGGATTTGATAACCAACTTTTTGAGAAATTTCAATTGAGACACTATGGTATCGAATTTTAGTGGCTGAGAATGGCTATCGTCTGAGTCAAATATCTAAAATATTTTAACGCATTAAGCAACCCATTGTTGGAATCTCGAACACCATCTAAACCTTGGCCAGCAAGCATGGAAGTGTGATTTAAAATGTGAGTTTTTTAAATGGTACTTACCCATAACTCATTTAATGCGAAAAGCTCATTGAAAAGCATATGCATTCCCATAAAACCTTTGGGGTTTTTACGGGTTACATGCAAGCATAGTTTTCGCAGTAAGTACAGATTGTTTCTATATATTGTAGGATCCACATAATTAGTAAAGTGGTTTCCTTCCACAGATAATGCGAGGGTTTTCAACTGGAACCAAAAAAATATATTAAATAATGAATTAATTGAAGTATGAGTACGATTAAATTTTAATCCGTTCATTTGTTTAAAAAAAACGACAAAAAAACTCCGATTTTAGCGTATTTTTTAATTTTAAAATTAATTTAGTTTTGCTTCAAAAAATCTCACTATAAATTTGTTGAAGGTCTTTGTATACTTTATAAGTGGTATACATTTTAGCTTAAAATATTCATAATTTTTTGTTCATTTCTATTTGTTATGTAAAAAGGGCTCTTGTCAGATTCTAAATAAGTTTTTATAGAGACGTCGGATAGACTTCTGTGAGGCTGTATTTTACTCGTATGGATTCTACGGACAATAAAGGAAAATTTCATTACTGAATGGTAAATTATTTAGGCATAAAGTTGAAAATCAGGAATTTGTGTAAACTGCGCTCGCGGGTGTCCCGCGGCTGGAATTGTTTATCAACGACCTTTATGGAAAAAAAAACCGTCAACGACGTACGTGCAAAATTCCTGATTTTCAGCAGTTTCAGCAAAAAACGGTTTTTCGCGCTTTCTTTAATTATTTAAACAATGTTCCACAGCCGGAAATCGCGCTTCAACTATTATCCCAGTATTCTGATATCCTTCCGAACAACTTTCAAAAATCTTTTAGCTTCATCTGTTAAGTGCCCGAAACAGGCCTTTTAAAGTCTAATCTGACTGATTGATAAACTTTCTACCAGACTGGCTGAAATGAAAGGTAAATCTTCTAGACTAAAATATGACGGAATAGCGCCATCATCGGCATTCGCAGCTTGGATACTTTCTAGTTGAAAAGCTACAACCGAGATGGTGCGACAATATCTTTCTTACAAGGAAATTTTATAAAAAGGGTTCAAATACGAAAAAATCGAGTTTGGAATTCGATCCTTTCACAATGGTGAAATTGGAGATGATGAACGGGGACCATCAGATTTTTATCTGAAGTCTGCGCCCATTTGTTACGACTTTTGGCAGGCCATCCCTATCTGATCCAATTTAACTTGTGAATTGAAAAGGATTCATTCGTGTAAAGAAAATAATTCATTGTGTATATTA
>NW_026017110.1:17689887-17703357 GCF_020466585.1 Dendroctonus ponderosae | reverse complement strand
ATTGTGTATATTATCCGTTGTAATCCCAATAGATTCAAACGATTTTAACATACTTTTTAAAATGTTTTGTGATTTGTATTTTAGTATGTATATTTTAACAGAGCTCTTGTATTATAACCAATGACTGTGAATGTATATTTTAGACAAACTGATGACGGTGGGGAAAAACACAGGAACGTATTTGTAAGATTTTAAATGATAAACAATAAAATTGACTGGAACCCAGGAATTTCTTTTGAATTAAAAAGAAAATAATTACCAAAACTGATAAATGTTCGTGTTAAATCTAACGTGCACAATATTGCAGCCCGATTGTTTCGTTCAAGAAAGCTCCACTATTTTTCCTTCATTCTTCCTATTCTAGTATTTATGTTTTCTAATTGATTTAACATTTTTCATATTGTTGATTGAAGTTTAATATATTCACTTCAGTAATAGGATCGTATGTATAGAATCCAAAACTCTTGTTTTATTTGCTCAATTAGTTTCGTTGGCTTCTAAGAAAGCGCAAATCCGTCCTACATTTCGTAGAATATTTCTACATCTTTTGGAAATCACTCTTAGTTTTTAGAAACAATTCCTTCTAATATGTATTTTTCAGTTCTTTTTAGTCTGTTTCGATTTCTATCAGAATCGTTTTGCGGTGCTTTGGCTCATTTATTCTTAACTTCCTAACAATTCATATTTGAAAATACATCTAAATGATAACATAAACGTGAAGAACCATTATAAAATTACCAACAATAAATAAACGTACCTTTCCATATAATAATACATCTTTGGGTCGAAAACTTAGTGCAGTATTCAAAGCCAATAATTCCTCTAAATTCGGTAGAATTTTCAGCAGCCGCCTCAGATCTTCAAGTTTCACCCAGTACAACTTGTTAATGTTCAGAACTTTAATGTACTCATAAGATACATTTTCTGTTACGTAGGTGTAAATGTTCGTGTTGAAAAAATCGTAATTTCCACTAACATTAAAATTCCTGCAATCAAAAAGGTTTAAAAGCATTTACATGTTTTAACAGTCCATTACTTTTCGTATTAGAGCAAAAAACATATATTAATTAATACATTAGCTTTTATAAAACTTTTTTAGCACTAAACGTACAATGTAAGCAAACAGATGACAAAATTGAGAAACCTTTACTTACCTAACTAAAGGTATTTCGCCTAAGAAATGCGCATATTCACTGGATGTTTTGCAGAAGTTGATCACATCTGATGTGGTCAAGTAACTAAAAATATGATCCCATAGTTCTTGCGGCAGTCGAACGCCTGCTATATGAGCCATTGTATGAAAAATTGGTTCTATTTCCTATTCGCAACATGTGAAGAGCTAGAAATTGAATATTGTTCATCACAATCATTCATATAAATATAATTATATTTACAATTTTATATAATCTATCTAATACAGTGTTTCTTAAACTGTCTGTAATAAAAACTTTCAAAAAATCATTCAAGGATTCCGAGAACATTAAGTACGTCTTTTTCATAATATCCTTTGTTTCATTCATAACTCGGTTTTTGAGCTAAAAGACGAAGTGAGAAAGCTAAAAGACGAAGAATTCTTTTCTACAACAGAATTTCGAAGTGAAAAGTAGATTATTTGGTGTAAATTGGTTGCTTAAAATTGACTACTTAAGACATGGTTTCAAAAGTTTATCAACTTAATTTAATTCTTCAGGGCAAACATGGAAATGTATTGATATTTTCCGACGGCTTCGATTGCTCACCAACAATAAATAACTTTTTTAAAAAGTGTGCGATCAAATAATAGAAACATTTTGAAAAAAATAAACTTATTGAAATAACATCAGATTCATTTCTGCAGAAAAATATGGTGTTAGTAGAATTCTGGAGCAGTTTAAAAGATAATTATCCTCGTTTGTCACGTGTGTGCGAAGGAGGATTCTCAGCTTTTGTGTCAGCAAAAAATAAATACCGCAACAGAATGAATTTGAATGTTCCTGAAATGAGGAGTCAATTTTTATCCATAAAACCTAGTAGTAAACACGATAAAAAAATCAGTATCACGCAGCTCATTGAAATTTAAATCCTGTTTATATGCCTTATTTTTAAGTTATTTGAGCTTATTGTGCGTGAGTTATTATTGCTCAAGCAATGTTGCGAATGAATTTTAAATTTCTGTTTGATTCAGTTTAATTTAATTTGAAATTATTTGTATTACAAATAGACGGAATTAATGTTTACATGTTCCATTTGTAATTAATACAACCGTTATAATAAATTGTTCGTTTACTTACATTAAATTTTTTTACTATTAAATTTCAAGAAAAAATTGGAACAATAAAAGGGTTCTTTTGATTTAATATTTCAAAAAAACACTGATCTAATAAATGATTGAAAGTAATTTCACTTTTTATTGTAATCACTGAACACAAGACAGTCGTTTCTCTGATGTCTGAGATTTTTACACGTACCTTGCGTCTTAGTAGGATGGTAACCTTTCCCATTTTACTAGTTCCCTATTAATTAATAAATTATTTTTTCCCCAAAATGTAATTTATTATTTTATTTAATGTTTCGTTTAAAACCCCAGTTGTGGCCGGAGTACCTACATGTTGGGTAAATAAGACGTCGGTTAAAGTGCACTATAATTTACTCTCAATTGACGCAATAGTTTTTATTATATTGCAGTTACAATTTAAAATTGTAGTAGTTATAATTTAAAATACCGAAACGCGTCGTTTGTTAATAAATTATAGTCAACTTTAACCGACGTCTTATTTACCCAACATTTTGTTTAAACATTTGTATAAGTAACAGTGTACCTAGTCGATCCTGTTTTTGAAAGAATGAATAAAATCGATAATTAAATTATTCGAAACTAATACACCCCCAAAAATGGTTCTACTGTTTTAGGGTTCGACTGTACTCTACAGAATCACATAGATAAAATGTATTGAAATGAGACGATATTAGCGATTGCTAAAATGTTGAAAAAACTTGTATAATATTTAAAACTCGAAATACCGATTTTAATCCATAAAACCAATAATGATTCGCACTTCGGGTTTTCGGCAAGTACTTTAATATAGCAAATATGAGCATATTGCACTCGGAAAAGTCTTTTCACAGTGCAAGAGCTCGAAATGGCCATTTATTTCAACACAAAAGCTTCGAAAAATGAAGATGGTAAATCAGGGACCTCGAACCACGATTTGGCATATTTTCAAAAACATATGCTTATTTATTTACAGGAGGTTTCATAACTAGTGGACTTTATCGAGTGCATTTGTTTGTTTTGTTGTTTTGAATAGCAAACCTTGAAAGCGCATACATATATCGAAGACAATCTAGAACTATTTTACCAATAAATGCTTGCTCTTTCATATTAGCAGGGTAAAAGACATAAAACACGTTGAAAATTCGACTGGGTGAATTTAAAAAAGTACTCATATTGAGCTGTGAAGTCATTGAAAAAGGCATTCGCCATTATATGACCTAAAGACAATTGCAATGATGAGAATTTAAAAATCGCCCCGCTATGCCGATTTTTCTAAACTGATAATTTAGCGTTCTTTAAGTACCAAAGTAGAGTAATTGTGCATTAATTAAGTAGAGGAAGTGGAAAAGCAAACCGAAACTTGTTGATTCACGAGTGTAATTGTTTACAATTAAGTGGGCATTTTGGAAAAACCATCACTTTCACATTAAAGTAAATAGGGGGTTGAAAGTTTGGCGTAACATACACAAGACAATTACTGCAAACTGTGTGTAGAAGGTCCAACTGTAGATCTTCGTAAAGGTATTTATTAAAACACGCACCAAAAGCACAAGAAGTATTCAACGTTAGAGCACAAGACTTTAAATAAAAGACTGACTTTTCCACTTAACAATTTGAAACATTAGTTAGTTAGTAAGTAATTTAAGGAGCAAATAAGCGCCGCTGCATATGTGGTGTCATAAGAGCCAAAAATACGCATGGATGCAACACAGGTATACACAATGGTCATTTTTAGCCATGACCCAATTAACAAACACTGAATTGACATTCCAAATGTCGAAAACAATGAAGAAGCGCACTTACCACCTAAAGATTCCAAGAAATCAACCTTTCGCACCCTTACACGATCAGGGCAGAAACTACTGAAAAAATTAATGAACACAATAACAAAATAATCTGGTATGTTGTCAACATCAGCTGTCAGCAAGGAATTTACGAATGAATCAAATATCAATAAAACGTTGCCAGACTGTGGGTTTCTGCACTGGTACTCAGCTTTTTCTCGAGTAAAGTTCTATCGATCTTCTCCGTTTTCAGTGCTTCCCATCAGGGCCACGCCTGTAAATTAGGCGGAGACTAGAAAATTTATTCAAATTACTGTCATATTAGTATTTCCAAATTAGGGCTACAATTTCCGCTCTTTAATTTTACAGGCAACTGATGTTTTCGTTAAACAGACGATCTGCCATATTTATTTGCTGTCAGCCAATCCAAATGGTTTCTGTATATCACATGACCTGATGACAATTGCACGTCTAATGTCTGTGTCTGTGACGATCATCGTCGAGGTATCCTGTTTGTCTTTGTGATTCTTCTAATTTCTGGAGCGGATTTTCCTGCGTTTTCATGAAATTTCGGTAAGCTGCTGTGAATTGTAAGATATCCTTGAAATTGACCGCATCTGCCTGCCGAAACAACAAACCTTAGATGTTTCGTAATTTCACTTCCAAATGCTGTTTGGTGGCGCCATTGTGAATGACTTGAACTTATGTTGATAAGATTCTTTACAAATGTATATAATTTCTGAATATTTCCTATAAATCGCTTTATTTACGCAACATTTATGTTGCGTTTTAAACTAAAAGGGTTTTTAGGTGTTGTTGTGGCGTTTTGGTTCAAACCCCCAATTTGTATCAATGCAAATGAAGAAACCAATCTGTCATGCTTCTCAATGAGTTAAAACTAGTTCAGGCAACAATAAACTTGATTATTACACATTAGTCTGCATATTTTACATATTAGGCGTTAGTATGTCAAATGCAAGTATTTCCAGAAAATCCTTGTGGCCTAAAATCTTAGGAAATCACATATACAGAGTGTGTAATCAACAGATTCCGAAGGTGAACACACATGAGGATTTATTTTAATTTGCCTAAACCCAAAGTGGACATTTTTGGAAATATAAAACGTAGATTTAAAAATTGGAGAAAACCGCACATTAACATGTAACACATTTACCCTTAGGCATCTGTATGTAAAATGCAAATACTAGATCCTAGAAAAATCCTAGTCGCTTAAAATCTTAGAAAATCACATACAGAATGTGTATTCAACCCATTCCGGAGGTGAATACACATGAGGATTTATTCTAATTTGTCTGAACCCAAGGTGGAAAGGTTTTTAAATGCACCAAAAAATGGTAAAAAATCTGCTATGTAGTATAGTTATCATTATTTATTCCCATTGAAGAGGACGTTCTCACACTTATTCAAATCCTCTTCAACAAAGCACAATTTGTTAATTTTCTAGTATATTCGGTATGGATAAGTTTTTCAACTTTCAACTGAAAATACTAAAACGTCGAAAGTATAAGAAATATTAAAAAAATATAATAATATAAGTTTTAAAAAATCGAGATGCAGTAATAATTTTATAGAAATACTCGTAATATCCTTTTTGCTTCCCTTTTTTGAGAACTATCTTTCATCAGTCAGTATTCGCCAATTATTCGAAACTTTTAACGAGATAGGAGCAAAATTTTCTAACTTTAGGACGTACTCAAAGCGTAACCTCCGATACCGTTCCAAACAGTCCAACACTTTGGATCTTTTCGATAGCCCTCCTCAAGAACGTTTACTACCGTTTTGTCATAAATTCGGAACGTGGAACGAAGTGGACGCAAAAATATGAAAATGGAAAAACTTTAAACAGCTGGTTGTTTTAAATAGTATTAAGCAGATATTTCCCCCATAAGGTATTAGGTAGCGGTAGGATTACGGTCTTAGCTATCCTATGGAAAACTATTTCGCATCTCCATAACATACAGCTCTAAGTGAAGCGAAAAAATAACTACACTTTTTCCTAGAGCGATTAATATTCGACATTGTGCAATGTGTAATACGTTGTACTAAATATCTATACGATTTTAGTGAGATATTCGACTTCGGCGAACAAAAATGCGTTGTTAAGTAGACCTAATCAGATCAGACCAACCCTTTAACAAGATTGACCTTATTCTTCTACCCTGTACCATCAAGTTAATTTTATAGTATTTTAACGCAAATTTTCATTGCGCGGAACTAATTTGATTAGAAATTTTTTTAGCAGCGGAGACGCATTGAAAATGAATAAACATTCAACTTAAAATAGAAGTCTTGTTTTTATCGAACAAGAATTATTTATTTTTCGGGCGTTTTACAAACCTGTTACCCGAGTTTTTACTGCCATTTTTGCTTTTAATGTGATCTATATTCTGTTTTAGGTTGCCGAAAATTGATGCCCATGTGGTAAGTACTTTTCACTCTCAAATCTGGTCGAAGAATGTTTGACCAAAATGTTTTGAAGGTTGTTTAATTAATTAGGTGTTAATGATTATTTAGAGGCACTTGACAATGTTGAACTTGAGTAAAGTTTCGACCATCTAATGCGTTCATATGAACTAGAAGTTTATCAGTGCGACAACATCTTGGTAACCCATGTATGTCTTTAATACAGACAGCCTTGCAAGGTTTTTGATGTCTATTGTCGTAATTCCATTAGTAAAGTTACCTCATCCGAAGCAGGCATCGCTGTTAAAACCACATTTTGCAATTACTCTATGGCCGGTGACCTATATGAATAATGAAACGTTTATTGATCATATCTTACTAAATATTTTGCCTTTTTACCGCCGAGGTTGTGGATTTCCGAAGTCGAAAGCTGTTATTGCAAAATCCGGTTTTGGAATCTTTGCCCGCTTGGCTATTGCAGGAATTATTCTGTTCAATATTGACCATAATTAATTGGTGCTTTTCAGGCCATGCGGGTAATGAATTAAATGAACCAATAATTGTTTTGAACTTCAATGCGAAGATTTTAGAAGTTTTAGATGAAACTGAAAGAGTAAAATGAAATATGTTTATACAAGGACTAACCGGACTCATACTAACTTTATACTGTAGAATAAAATAAGATATGAATAATACATTTAAAAAATAATTAGTGCCTTGTACTAAGGCACACACAATTGAAATCCTGGTGAAGACCTCATTAAAAGTTGAAACGTCGGCAAATAATTAAAAAGTTACGCTGACTATTGTCCCACACCTGGTATATTTTGAACGTAACTTTACCATTGGGATACTAAACGAAATTGATACAAGAATTAATGTAAGAGGAGAAGCACCTATGTTAATAACAGACGTTTAAAAGTCTTATGTATTGAGTAGCTGGTTTGTTTAATTATATGTGTATTGATATAATCAAAGTATCCATTATTCTAACTATTTTTATCCAACTGTTCGTGTCGTCGTTAGATAAAGAGTTGCTCATATTTCACATACAAAACGTTCGGGCTTCGATGCAAAGTGCGTCTAAAATTTTTGGGAATATTGAAATAAAAACTATCTGAATCTGCAAATTTTCAAATCGAGTGAAAATAAAATAGTGGTGGTCGACAATACGAAATAAGTCCAAAGACTTGACGCAGAATGTTGTAGAAAATTACATATTCAGGGTGGGCCTTAAAAGCCTTCTCCCAGATTTTTTCACTTATCGTAGGTTATAAAACGCAGGAAACTCTCGAGCACATAATTTTTTCATGTAAAGGGGACAACTTCTTTCTGTGCTTTCAACTACAACTATATAAGTTCAACTACATAAATATACCTTCATAATAAAGGGTCAAATTTATTAAATTTCAGATTCGTAAATTGAAGCTCTTATTGTAAATTTGCAGTTTATTCAAACGCCTTTGGAATAATTAATTTTTAACTAGATGCTAGCCCATTATTATTACATTTTAGAAATTATTATTTACAGAATGTTGCTTTAATTTTAACTAATTCATTTAAAATGATTTTCATATTTTATTGACTTAATTTAAGGTTAACATAGAATAAATCTCTTTTAATTAAACTGCTCAACAAAATGAACGTTACACGGCTAAATTTGCCCTAATTTTGGAACTGGATAAATTCTGATTGCTTCAAGCTTGGTTTCTCTTTGAAGCCTTATTTAGCCCCATTGGTTTTTTGTTCGTCCATGTTTTGGTAAAATTAAGCACCTCAGATAATTTTTTTTCAGGGTGGCAAATGAAAAAAAAATTGCAAGGTTCGTCCTGCTCTTAATTAAACAACAATTAGTTGTTTTGAATTTCAACACTAAGTTTAAAGATAAACCAAACAGCTCGAAACGGTTTTCTAATTTTTCGGCCATCTCTTTGGTTTACAGGATGGTTTTGATACAATATGTGAGTTGCATGAAAATTGAGCCAAATCGGAATTGCCCTCGAAATCTGTGATTTTGGCTGACTTAACTCAAGTGAAATATACTTTCAAATATTTCGTTCATATATGATGCTACCGGGTTGCATTGATTGTTTTTCGCAAGTAAACTGTGAAGTTTCAGCTTCACCATGTACCCTAATAATCGGTTCAAAAAATATATATATCACTACAGGGTCAAAAGGTAAATTTTTTTGAGGCCACTCTGTAAATAAACAGGGTGGTCGAAACTTTTCTCGAGATTTTAGGTCTATCGTAATGTCTCTGTCGTAGAAATGAAAACAAACGTTTTTTTTTGTCCAACTGAGAGCTTGCGGAGCTTTCACCAATAATGCAATGTTTCATTTGCCACCCTGTAGAAACTTCATCTGAAGCACTATTTTTTGCAAAAAACACGCAGTAACCGACAAAGAATTGCACTAAATAACGCTTCAAACAGAAATCAAATCGCTTTCAGCAATCAGAATTTATTCAGTTCTAAAATTAGTCCTTGTTACGTATATTTTTTTGAGCAATTTAATATTCTAAAAACTGGAAGTAAAAGTAATTTAAAAATTCGTCACTATTTTCGACTATTTTAAACACTTACAAAATACTTTGATGTGCATTATGACCAATCAACCCAGACGGTTAACCTTGAGTTTTGCACAAAAAAACATATTTATAACAGAAAAATCGACGCTTTCATTATACTGCGAAAAATTGCAAATATACTTCAAAACATTTTTTTACTGCATCCGCTGCAGTAAAAAAGCAAAAGTTTTGTTGGTTGGTTCATAGATACCCCTCAATCCAATTTCTCGAGAGACACCTTGTATATGCAGCACATAAATGTAATAAAACCCAAACTGAAGATGCATATGAATTGATCAATTCAATACCTTTGTGCTGCTGTCATAACGAATATTTAGTTACTTTTTCATCAGCAACCATACATAGTATTTCCTCAATAATCCTCATGAATGAAGTTGCATGATGTACCTTAACTAACGTACACTAATTAAGCTAACAATATATCTGCAATCAATTGCCAATTGATACTCACCAGCCATGCTGACCAATTAAGCATTGGACTTTCAAGTGATTAAAATTTCTGGCTATTACCAATAGTTGCAACCTTGCAAAAAGATCCGAATCCAAGCAAAATTTGATGGATTTTTCTACCAAAAATTATGGCACAAATGCCGGTGAAATCCGTGAAAAGTATCCGAGCTGCACCACTGATTTTTCTGTCGTCATTTTCAATCCCGACAAGACTGAAAACGTCCTTGGTGGCCGCAGTCTACTGAACCAGGAAGTCGTGTGTTTTTTATTGTCTGATCTGACTGACGGGTTTAGCCATCCCAAAATAACCGTCTTTGTTTCAATTTTCCTCCTTCGGAAATTCTGTTTTTCATGCTCTTGAAGCGACGATTCGTAGTAACGCCTATACAAAGACTGTCCACCCGCAGTATTTATGCTCGCAAAAAGGAAACATTAGTCTAATTATAGTGCGACGTATTAATTAGATGGTTCACCAAGCCAGGAAATTTTTGTCGAATTCTGGTGTAGAGTCAATGTCTTGTTTACTGTTATTAGCAGAATTTTTTTGGCTGAAGAAACAATGAGGAAAGGTTGAAATTCAATTAATCCGTTCCAAATGTATTTGAACGTAGAAATAAATTGCTTTGGGTCTATTGTTCTTATTACGAACTTAAAATGAAACCAACTTAGTTTTGAGAACGTTTGCCAATTATAGTTTTTATTGGAACTAATAGGTTTTTAGGCCGTCGTTCGGTAGAATTTCTTCTTGACGTTTCACAAGCACGAGTGGTTTGCATCTTCAGAAGTGGTTTGCTTGAACGCTTACACTGATCAAAACAGTCAAGAAGAAATTCTACCGAACGACGGTATAAAAACCCGAAAAACCCATTAGTTTCAAGGAATGACCTCGAAAGTCTATCTCTTTTGATATAGATTTTATTTTTCGTTGCTTAAAGTTTATTTCGTATTCTTCTAAATTGATACTTATTTGCTTTTTTATTATTAAAATGTACAGTATTTTTCTGATGAATTTATATTAATTGCTTAAATTACATGTGAGTACAAGCTACAAAACAACCAGGAATGGGCCATTGACTTGCATTATTTTTTTATTTGAATTCGAATTATTTTTAAAATGTGCAAATGTTATTTAGCATATTAATACTATGAATTTTGTTTCGCTTATGATTATGATGCATTAAACATTAATGAACGATGCTTTCTGCTGTAAATGGCACAACATCCGATCAAAGTTATTTAAGTATACTTGTATTCATGCTTTGAACATCTTTTTCTTGCGTATTTTGCCTCAATTTTTTTGTTTTTTGAAACGACAGAGTTACCTCAGGTCTTCTATTACAGATTGATAAATAGTGCTCATATTTTACAATGAGAGTGAAAGCTGTAAGATAAAATTCTGATTAGTAAAGAAACTAATTTAATTAGATTTAATAACAAATCTGCGATAGCTCTCAAACGCTACTAAAAAAAGATTATTTTAATAAATTGTTTAACAAGACTTAAATGATAAAAATGTGTAAAAAGTCGCTCTCAGTTTTCATTTTTGTTCTAAATTGCCATTTTTTTTGACTTATCGTTTTAAAGATTTTAGTGAACTTTAATTTAGGGATATAGATAACCATGTATGGATTCAATTGAACGAACATGAGCTAACACAATTATCTTGATTTAGTAGAATCAATCAATCGGTCAATAGATTAAAGAAAAATTTTCAATTTTACGTTTTTTTTCCTAAAATTATTGAAGCGTCCCATTGAATTTGTGATCTATGAAATTATTTGATTTCTATGTATGATTGGTGTTCTATAATTATTTCATTTAATGGCTTTGAAGTTTCCTTTAAATAAAATTTATTACATTCGCAAGTAATTTTGCAATTTTGCTTTGACTTGTAATTTCAGTTTTGAATATACTTCTAATATTGAATTTATTACCTACTTGTTTAATTATATCTGAAATTCCGGGATTAAATGAAATAAAATGGGGTCATTTAAATTGTGTTGTAATTTTCGATTTGTCAATAAAGGAAAGTGGATAATTATTGTTTTTTTTTGTTTCAAATGGAATTTTTTGATGTGAATTGGTCTCGATTATTAATACAAAAATACAATAGAATGTGGGTTAGGTTTTCATTTGTAGATATGCAGTTGTAACGCAAATCCAGCCCACATTAATCGATGTTTTGCGATTGAATCGAAGTCAATGTCAATCAGTAAACCACTGAAACTGTTTTACAAGTTGAAAATAAACACGCCTTTAAACCCAGAGCCTAACTTGTACCGTAATTTTATAAAACTTGTTTGTGATACGTTAATTTTCTACGATCTAAACGCTGTTCAAAACAATTAATTTTAAATTGCAAAAACAAACAAAACAAATTTCATTGAAATATGCTTCATCTAGGGCAACATCCCATAATAAAATTCATTTCTGGGAAATAAATAGCGATTGGCAAACGTTCAGGATCAACTGATGGGGTCGTTGTAAATCCGAGTTTAATGCCATTCATTGATGGTCGAAAATTGGCCATTAAAATGCGATATAAATTTGTTTTTCTTGGCTATTGCAAAGCTTTTATCTTTACGACTCTAAGACAAGATCGGGTGTTTATTAAGTTGCTGCTTGTTGAGAATATGCACTCATTTTTTGATGGAAATTGTTTTGAAGGTGAATATCTTGGCTGTGTGGCGGAAAAGTTAAGTAAGCCAACATAAAAATGAAACTAAAGGTGCAAATAGGCTTAAGTTCCAAACAGCAACGTATTTTCCGCCGTTTCAATAAAAGCAACCAGGTTTTCGCATTTTTTGGATTCCATCAATAAACTACTCTTGTTTACAAAATCTTTTCTCGAAAAATAATCAACAGACATCAGCTGATCGATCCCAAACTTTGCAAGTCAAAGTTCTTTGGAATCTGGCCAATCTGAAAATGTGTTTAATGCTTACAAAACGTGAAGATTGTTCATTTTGAACATCTAGGAAAGCGTCAACTGCGACTTTAATATGAAAGTCTATAGACTCAGCTGATGTTAAATATTTATGCGACTTGTACATTACCCATTTGTAGATTGATTCAGTCGCACGTGAGCCTTGAGCAAACAAAGCATTGATAAAAACAAAACTAAGATCGGATGAAACGTTTGCTGGGCTTATAAGCCTTGGCCCGTTGGAATTGCTTCCTAACGTTTCCGTCACATCAGCGGGGAACATTATCAAATGCGATGAGGCAACTTTCACATATTTTTTGTGATTCTATCCTGTAATGGAGTGTTCAATTCCTATTTACTATTTCAACATATTTATTTTCAAACAAGGATTACACCTTCTTATTGCTAGTTAATCTACGGGTACTTAAATACTAACATCAGTGGATTTATTGACATCAGAGACTTAATCTACCTTAACCTAATCCTTATTACTATAACTTGCGCTAAGCTCTCACCTTGGTTCGCAGTAGGAGATTACCTGTCAGCATTGGATAGTATGCATGGAGCAAGTACCTTACTTTGGCAATTGTGGCTGCCAACTGCTCGTGCCATACTAGTTGTTTATCATAGATAAGCCCAAGATATGTGATCTTGGATCTCCATGGTAGCCTTTGTCCTCCGAGTTCTAGTAAGCCTGGAAGTGGTTGCCTTCCGGCTGAGAAAACTATGGCTTGCGTCTTCTCCGGGCTGAATTCTATTTTCCAATCCCTGCTCCATTTCTCGATATTGACGAGGTGTCTTTGGAGTTTGGCTGTCATTCCAGAACCTTTTCCAATTACAGTGAGTGCAACATCGTCTGCGTATATATAGCTCTCCGTTGCTTTTGTCATTGGAATGACTGCCATGTAGATGTTGAACAACCGGGGACCCATCACGGACCCCTGAGTTACTCCTGGAGCCCAATTCTCGAAACTGGGAACGGCGATCGCATGAGAAAGAAGGGCGTGGTTCTCTCGTGAAGCGAATATTGGTATTCTTGAACG
>NW_026017110.1:17676866-17688888 GCF_020466585.1 Dendroctonus ponderosae | reverse complement strand
GTTCACGTTCTCTCGAGTTCGAGAATTGGGCACCTGACGTTATCGTTCGGATCATTGACATCTGATCATCGGCTTTGACTTGGAAGCTGCGAATTAGCTGGATTTGGTGCTCAGGAAACCCTGCCTTGATCATCTTGGCAATTAGGCCCTGATTCCAAATCTTTTCAAATGCATTTGCCATATCCAGGAAGACGGCTCCTAGATCGCGTCGGCGGTTTAACTGCTGCATAATTCTTGTTGTTAGCCGGGCGGTGAGTGTGCCGTGTTCCGGCCTGAACCCATGTTGCTCATCCAGCAGCACTTGCTTCTTCTCTATTGTATCCTGTAGGTGGTTCAGGATACACCTCTCCATGACCTTGCTCAGTGGAGGCAGTAGACTGATGGGCCTGTAGGACGTAAGCAGCTTCCTGTTCTTGTCTTTTTTGGGTACCAATACCATTATTGCCTTCTTCCAGGTGGTCGGGAAGTATTGAAGGTCCAAAATTCCATTTGCCACTGTGGTAAGGTCCTCAATAGCTGTTTGAGGACTTTGTTTGTGATTCCATCGTGCCCTTCCGTGATTCCATCGGGGCCTTTTTTCTCTTGGCCCTTTCTCTTGTTCTGGGTGATCAACCAGGTTTTCCCGGAACTGGAGCTCTAGGCATAGATAAAGACAAGGCTCTAGGTGACTGTTTAACTGCTGCTGCTGCTCTTTTTATCCTCTACTGGACCTATGGAACGGTGGTGGGGGTAGAGTGGGGCAACAGGAACGCACAGAGTTTAGACGTCACGAATGCGACACAACAGCGTTGCCAGCATTATTTCGTTCGTAGCAGATTTGGTGCTAAACACAATTGTTGATACCGCATTTTTATGGTATATCTAACGAATCAAAAGCTCCATTTATATTAAATGAAATAAATTAGAAATATTTTTTCTTTTCTGGGTTTCAGTCAAAATATGAAATAAAAATATATCGTTTATTTCATATTACGTTTCGGCGAGACAACAGCGCTATCATCAGATTAAAATTCAAAACAAACTACAAACGTCAATTTCCAATTAAAATATGTTGCACAAAAACTATAATTTACGAAACGTTAAAACATCCATTAGTTCTTAAGGAAAAAAGATTCTTTGGGGGTGCAAAACATTCGAAAAACTTACCCTTTGTTTTTTGCGCTTGTTTGAGCAGATCGAATTTTAACAGTTATTTCGTTTAAAACCCGTTAAGTTCGAGGTTGACTTTTGTATGAGTTTTTTTAGCAAAGCTTGATTTATGTGGCAAACGTTTCAATTTTGTATCATCAGCCTATTTTCGAGATTTTTTCTTAACTTGCGATGTAATTTTTTGGTTGTTTTTGCAGACCCGAGTTTTGCATTTATTTTCTCAGAAACCAGTGAAGTTGGAAATTCATCACTTTCGAGTGTATTTTGAACAGAGCAGTCTGCTCTATAACTGCAAAAGAATTCGATTTTGATACATTTTAAACGTATTTTCTGAAAGATGAAAAAAAATTGTTGTTTGGGCTTTATGCAAACAGCATTTTTACAGTTATTTCGTCAGAAACCCGGTCGTTGGGTTAGAGAGTGAGTTTTTCATTCAGTTTTGTTTGACACAGGTCGTTTTATAAGTGGTAAAAGTTTCG
Source organism: Dendroctonus ponderosae (assembly GCF_020466585.1). Lineage (NCBI taxonomy): Eukaryota > Metazoa > Arthropoda > Insecta > Coleoptera > Curculionidae > Dendroctonus > Dendroctonus ponderosae. Next base: position 17,687,260 of record NW_026017110.1, on the reverse strand, counting down.
GTTTGGAGTCATCATCAGGCTAATTTCGACATTTTTGTTTTTTTGATAGAATTTTGGTGGACGTTTTTGCATTGAACCAATGAAGCTGTAAATTCACTTTAGGGTGCATTTTGAAGGGCAAAGTGCGTTCTATAACAGGAAACGTTTCGATTTTGACTCATTCCAGCCATGGTCTACGACTTATAAACTAGGGCTCGGAATCAAACTCGAATAATTCGAGTATTCGAATATTCGAATATTCGAAAATCGAATAATTATGTGTAGTCATAACGATGTATGTGTATTCGAATATCCGAATATTCGAATATTCGAATACTCGAATACACCAACATTATCAAACTCACAAGGTGCAAATATCTTTATATGCACTTTGTAGACTTTTATAAAATAAATTATTCATATTCTACAAGCATTTAAACAAATACCCATATATTTACCAGCAAATGAAAATAATCATATTTACTCTCCTGCAAATGAATGTAAAATTACGTCTCTGTGTTCTGGTGATACGCGTCATCAACTTTTGAGCGGTATTACAATTAACGATTTTTCTTCTTGGAAAACGGTCAACGGAAAACGAACACTCGAATATCTAACGAATACGAATAGAAATACTCGAATTTTCGAATACTCGAATACTCGAATATTCGAATACTTGAATACTCGAATATTCGTTAGATATTCGAGTATTCGAATAATTTTACTATTCGAATAAACCACTAAACGAATATTCGAATATCAGATTTTTAAAAATTCGAAGCCCTATTATAAACTCGAAAAGCATTTTGACCGGCTGCTAAATCCTGCGTATATACTATTTAATTCGTTTTTTTATATTGTGTAAAATATATGTATGTATCTTTGTTGCCATTGGGTATAGTTAAGCAAAGCTTGTAATAGTTTAAATATGGCGTTATATTTCCAAGACTCTAAATTTATCGATTTAAAGTTGCTGATACGTAAAGCGGAGCTCTTATTACTGAATGAGTCGTTCAAAATCAGGAAACCTCTTATTAATCGATTTCACTTATGCAAAATAATACGTTTTATATCAACTGAAAAACACAAAGAATAAAATCACTAACAGTCAATTACTCTTTGAATATGTTTAATAACACGCTACAATGAACGGGAAGGTGTGAGCTCACTTTATGATATCGCACCTCGCAAAGTCTGGATAACCAAATCAATAAAAATATTATGATCTTTGTTGTGAGGAGTGTTATTGAAAATGTCTGGGTTGTATTGGCAAGCATATGTAGGAAATCATTAGAACGCGAAATATATCGGTTCTATTTCCAGGGTATTCTAAATTTAAGAATTCAGGAACTTCTGCCTAGTGCCAGACAGGAAAGTGCTATCACAAGTAAGCATTTTTTTCTCCGTTGACCTCAATTTTAAACGTTTCTCTGGAGATTCTGGAGAGATAATTTTATGGATCCGGAAATGCTTTGCAAAGACACTCGCAAGGTCACCTTCTTAGGCCAGCACGTGCCAGCAGACAGTTACCTTTTGTTACACCACTGTGAAACCGTTTAGGAAAGTGCATTGACGTTTAACGCTTTTACTCTTTATCAGCCATTTGCTGAAGGTCGTTTGCTCAAAGTGCGTAAAACGTATAATTTAGGTATTCATTTTTTTTTTGTTCGCAAGGAGAAGGCCGCGGGTATTTCAAGGTAACTAGTTGCGCGTTTTGGTAAATGTTATGCGTTGCTTGATATTCACGAATGGCGATTCGTCATTGGTTTAAACTCCTGCAGAATCTTCATTGGTTCACCGGGTTCGAAGTTCTTTATATCGGATTTGCTTCATATCATAAGCATTGACAATATTACAATAAATGCTTTGTTCATATGAGCATGATATTTAGATAACCAAATGACCAAGTGAATAAACATATTTATGTTGATGGAAACCCCCCAGGCAACAGTTAAGCAGCGCAATATCGGCACGACGTTAGAAATTCAATGTGGGTTGAGGTTATTGATAATTTTATTATTTAGTTGCTGTGGCCTGGGTATAAACGGTTCATTAGTAACGCGTCTTTAAAACGGGAGTTTTATTCCTGCTTGCTTCGTTCTTCGCCTGGATCCGAACGATTGGTTTTGATGAAATATTTTAATTTGTTTCGGGTTAAAGGTAATTTAATTTTTTTGTTTTAAAATAAACAAGAATATAAAAAGTCCAGCGCAAAATCTATATTTTATTTTCACACAAGTAGCTCCAAACTATCTAATGCATTGAACGCTGAACATTTTTAACTAAAACCACTCGACACATGCAGGGTGTCCCGACACATTAAAAGTTAAATTTATACTTAACTTTTGACAAAAATTGCGAAGAAATCGTGGAATAGAATAGGACTTATTGACCAATTATTGCGGGCCATCTTCATGGCCGTCATTGAATTTACACTTGGATTATCTTCTCACAACAAATTGCTGCAATTTCAGTGAAACCAACATACATTTCCATACGTTAATTCTGTTGCACAACAAACGCATTCGAGAGAGTTTAATGGCGAAGTTGTGCCGAGCCCTTCGCACACGACACCGTGTTTTTCGGCGAAAACTGATCAGTCGGTAGGTTTAAAGTGATTTTGCGGAGAAACCAGCGACTTACCTGATGGGCTCGACACAACATCGACATCCAACCCAGTCCAATGTATTTGTTGTGCCAAGCCTTTCGGACACGACACTGGATTGGACACAAGAAAACACTCTAAACTAGTCAAATGTTCACTTTTTAGTAGCTGTACTGTAAAAAATTCGATTATGGCTATTGCGTTATTGAAATTAGGTGATGACGCCTTGAAGACATTTAGCGGAATTTTATAAAAAATTTCCACTGTATTACTTTGATAAAGCTTGTGTTGTAGGATTTAGTTTTTACCTTATTTGGTAACATTTTGATGCGGTCGTTGTGTTTATTTCTTTTGTAACCACACGTTATTTTGATTAACCCAATTGAATTACTAACCGAGTCTATATCGTAGCACACGTAAACAATACGATAACAAATATAATTCGGATAATTTTACTAGCAAATAAAATATTCGGAATTCTTTTCGAGCTGTGAGTTTTTCGATATTTTAGGCCGTCGTGGAAAATAATATATTCCGGACGTTTCACAAGCACGAAGGGCTTACATCTTCAGATGAGTGTCGCTTGACAGCTTACACGGGACTGCTCATGACATCAGTTACACCACTGAAGATGTAAGCCACTCGTGCGTATGAAACGTCAAGAAGAAAACCTATGCACGACAGCCTGAACGCTCGAAAGATTCACAAGTTTTAATGAGGGACAGCGAAAGCCGAGACTCTTGGTATTGTTGGGGTTTGCTTACGAACTCGAATATTTATGAATATCGTCGGTAACAACATCAAATTTGTATCTATTTAATGAAAAAAATCAATATTTAAAGCGGTCCAGCGTGGGAGTGGCAAACGATTGAAGATAATCTAGAATGAAAAAAATGAATATTTAGTCTATTTTTAAAAATTCTCCAAATTGGCCATAAAATCTTTCTTTTTATTAAACGCGCTAAATTAATAGATCAATTTTCTGGTTATTGCCTAATCCAAAAATCAATATTTAAAGCAGTGAGGCGTCGAAGTGGCAAACACTTGAAGCAATACAGAAAATCGATCTCTGTCTAAATATTTCCTAAATTTTCCATAAAGTCTGCATTTTATCAAATTGACCACATTAATAGGCCAAATATTATTATATGTATATTTATTAATGAACAAGTCAGGATTTAAAACAGTTTGGCTTCAGAGTGGGATGAGCTTTAAATACAATACAAAATAAAATTTTGTGAAATTGGCCATAAAGTTTGCATGTTTCTCAAATTTGGCGCACTAAAAATGCGATTCTTCATCTTCATCCATTTATTCACTAAAAAAATCAATATTTATATAAGCTTGATATGAAAAATGCGGAATGAAAAACGCAGAAGTTTTCTGAGTTTTCTTTTCAAATTTTCCTAATTGACCTTAAAATCCTACTTTTATTTTCCATTAAACGGGCCACATTTATAAAGCATTTGTTCATCGATTGAGAAAAAATAAATGTTTAAAATAGTCTGACTTGTGCAAAGGTTTGAATTTAATGCCTCGTAAACAAATTGGATTTTTCTCAAACTCCCGGCTTTAATAAAACACTCTTTGATCTATTAAAAAAATCGATATTGGAAATATTTAGATTGATTTCAGGGTGGCAACAGCTAGTAAATTCAACTTAACCAATTAGAGCACTTTTTGCGACTGTCCTTTCCTTACAAGAAACCTCAATGGTTTTTTTTCAGTGCCGTGACCCATTCAAAGCTGAGAAAACCGCCAAACCCCACAAAAATGTATTATGCAGCGTGAATTGGAAAAAGTTAAGAGAATACCTACTTTCATGATAAAATGAATCAACTGTTTTAAAGGTTTCGAGGCTGTATTTGCTTTACCTACTTTTGTTATGAAGTAAAACATAAAATATTAACGTCTGACAATTAAGCCCAGTGACAGTGTTTGGCAATAAATAAAATAAATTCCAATACAAAAAGACTGAGTTAATTCCAAATATTATGCAAACCTATCTAAGGTTATCAGATTAAACGTATTGGGCTATTGAATATTTAAAAAATCGATACACGCTTATTGGAAATGTTAGCACTTGACACGTTTCACTATTTTGATACTAGATTTTCACTTATTTCAATCGATTTTATTGACTAGTAAACTTTAAAATAATGCGCTGATCTGCAGGTTGAATATTGAGAAACTCTTGACTTCACACTGAAAAGATATCAAAAGTTATTTACGCACCGCAATGTTCAATAACTTCGAGCGACAAACAAGCTGCAAAAGTAATTCACGCCCATTTTATTGCTTTTATCAATATTATCTCAAATCAGGTCGCTTACAACTTTTCCAATCAATTATAATATTCGTACAATGTTTCGTTACATAACCGCTTAATATTTCTGCTTGCGTTCTACTTCATTAATTCAATTGGTCGAGATTACATTCTGTAAAATGTTGTAATTTCACTTTAACGTCAAAACGATCTCCCGAATTAAGGTGGACCGGACCATTGCTTTTAAATCGTTTCGAAATGCATTACAAGGTATTTAGATAAAATAAAAGAGCGCTGGTTAATTACTGGAAATACTAACAGCCCACGAAACTATCCTGAATAATAAGTATATTAATGGTTGTACTGTGCAAATGCAGTAACCCACACACCGTTTAGTTCTAGTTTTTTTAGCCGACTGGGAGGAACATTCAAGAACTTAAACATAGTAAAATGAAACAATGCTTCAGGAAACGAGGAGAGAGTTATCAGCGAACTAATTAGAATAACGACAGTGTTTCAAACTAATTAAGTCATCACAAGAGAAGTTCAATGAATAACAGATTTTTGAATTTAACTGAGATTTATACATTGGAAACCCTTTCTCCTTAACGCAACCGACGTACCTACTCCTACATACTATTTGATCATTGCCGACCTACCAGAAATTGCGTCACATTTATTATGGTAACCTTATGTATGGCAAGTTGTAAACCTCTTCATTTTAATGGCGTAATGACGTGGGAATTTTAGAATTCGTTTAATTAAGATTCAGTTATACTTTCATGACGTTATCGCAGTCGCCAGTAAAAAGAGCTTAAGTGTGGGTTTTGCGTCCAGCTTCTAACATATTCACAAGGTCTGGTTAACTGCGAGCAGTCACAGGAAATTGAAGTTTTTTCCTGTTTGGTAAATCGGAGATATTCCGTCGTTATACGGCTCAAAGTTTAGTCAAATAGTGAAAAGAGGTGGAACTCGGAGAAAATTGATTGTTGTTTGTCGATAGGCTTCTATATACCTTTAACTGGAAACAGCAGATAATAGTTACGATCAACCCCGAAAATGTCCAAATTTTATGAAGATCACAGACACACGGCATTCTCCGAGGATGTAACTTAAATTACTCGCGTAGAGCGCGAGTTCTGAATGAATGAAAATTCATTTTCATCTCAAAGAAACCAGAAATTCAACTAACTCACAAGCTAAAAGCTTTTAGATCCGAATTAGTCGATATTTTCTGTCCGTTTTGAATCGTTTTTGAACGAACGGTCACTATCTTTTCTTATTATAGACTCAAACATTTTATACTTATATGGATATGGAAGAGCTTCTTAGGTCGACGACAATCCAATAAGCTCTAAAACACGCATGTAAAAATTTGACTACACTGAAACGTTTTGAGAGGTAAAGGTAGGTTTTTGGAAAAAAATATCAGTTCCCTCACAATGTCTTGAATTCTACATCAATTTCATCACCCGGAAGCGTGAAATGCAACGAGCTCATTCAAGTAAAAATACGCAAGAAGCTTTAGATCCGAAATATTCGACATTTGTTGGCTTATTTTAAGCGGTTTTTTCTTTCTTATTTTGACGATTTCTTTCTTATAAACTCAAACACTTTATATATGAACAATGTGCAGCTCATTTAAAAATACGCCAGAAGTTTTAGATCCGAAATCATCGACATTTTTCGCTTATTTTAAGCTTTCACGATCTTTAACCGGCAATATCTTCTTTATAATCAGCAGGCAGATTTAATTATTTCCGACTTCTGACAACAAATCTGCAACTTCACTCCAACTAATACTTTTTTATTTAAGTTTTGCTTAAAAAAAGTTACTAACTTGCTTTAAAGGAAAATTTCAGCCATTACATTTTCATAACCATTGCAGCTTTGTAAGCAAATATCGAATGTGACCAATAACGTACTCTAATTTTGTTATTTGAATTTAAAATCGTATTCAAATAGGTAGTTACATATATTAAATAGAATATGTGCTTTTTGATGTGTCGCTCCCCTTGAAAACCATGTTGTTTTAGGAGTGATTATTAAGCAACAATTGTTTGCAGTATAATGCTAGGAATGTTTTTATTATAAAATATAAAAATAATAACGTTGCTTAAACCAATTGATTTCACAGTTTGTTGGAAAATTGGACGAACATATTCAAAATGCACAACTGGTTTTTAAATCGAAATTACCATTCGCCAATGATTTTTCACGATTAAAATATAATTGCATTTTTTGTTTTACGACAGTGTTATCTTAATTTTTAATTTTCAAGTATACAAGGTGTCCCATAAAAGCACCACAAACATCAACTTGGATTTTTTACGAGAACTATCCCTTGAAATATCTGCTTCATTCTTCGACTTTTAGAGAAATCAATAAGATTTATTTTTGTTACTTTAAAGTTTTACGTTTTTCACGAAAAAATAGGACTGCGAGTCGAGAACGAACGGTCCAATTTGTGGTTTATTATTTTTATTATTATTATTTATCCAATTTATTGCAAATTTAATGGAAAAATTCAGAAAAGAAGACAACGTTAATAGCAGAGTGCTTTTGTGACATGTTTTGAAGGTGAAAATAATGTAGATCGTAAAATTAAGGAAACACGGTTTTGTCTATCTTCAACCATTAAGACCCAATCAAACTGTTTCATTCTAATGTCTATTGTTTGCGACAACTCTTGCTAGTTTTATAATGCTAACAAATTTAGTATTAATTTGGAATGAATGGATGGAATATAATTTATTTTTTTTAATTGGAAATTCGAACGCCTAAAATATTCTACAATAATGCATTAACATTTAGTTCATCCAATTCCTCCAATATCGTGGATATTAATCAGTCAGTCTCCCGTTATTTTTCAATAGGAAAAATGTAATATTATTTTTCAATTTTTTGTTCAGTTTTGAGGAAAAATGAAATGTCAATTCCATTCCATGAAAGATGAACAGTTAACGTAGTTTCTTTATGCTAGAAATAAAACTGCAAGCTAATTTATTTTCAGAAGAACTCGGTTCTTGTTAACGTTTTACAAAAACTGTTGAAAATGTCAGTGGCATTCTAAATATCTACAAAATCTGAAAATCTTAAAATTAGTCATTCTTGAAATTAAAATTTGCTTTGATGTGTTTCCTCAACAGATATCTTTTGGAATACGAAATACGTGATTAAAAATATTGCATATATTCATTTTATTTTTTGCGGAAAAGTTGCATGCATAAATTGTTATTTTTATAAATTCCTTAAAGTTCAAACACCTTGAGCAATAAAATATTCGCATTTCTGTATTCATTGTGTAGAAGTTTAAAGTTGCCTGCCAATGCCCTTCTGCTTGAAATTAAAAAATAATTCGTTTCAACATCAAGCAAAAAATAGGATTAGTTTTCTGGGTTTTAAGTAAGAAAACTGGAAACGAATACATACATTTATTATTTCCAAGACTAATAAACAGTTGTGAAGGAGAACTAGTGAATGACAAAGGCTTAACTAAATCCACAATTTTTTCTATAAAAGCTTTATCATCACTGAATTACTGAAGATGGCCATAAACACAATAATCTTCTTAATATTAATTAACTTTATCTATCGTGTTTTCATGATAGTTCCCGTATATTATTTATCAAGTTTATCGTTGTCGTTGACATTGCTCACGCTCTTAATGCGCGTTAAATAATCCAATTTAGTAAACACTTGAGGGTAAATAATCTGGAAGTGTGTATGTTTTTTGCGTTTCAGTGGTATCGTGTTTTAGTTAGTTACTGCGTCAACGTTTCAAAAAAATGTTTTTCCTGGATGCAAGCCATCTGAGCGTGTTTATTTATGTGGGGCTAACGTGACAATGCGATTCATTCTTGAAGTACAATCATGACAGGGGAAAATTTTCGATTATTTTGAGATTTTGAGGAATGTCCTTGTTTTTGAAGCTAAAAATACTTAGTAGTGATAAGCGTTGATTGCTCCTTGTTTTAGACGGAATTAGCAGAAAAGATTCAGTTAAAATTATTATAATAAGGTTTTTAACTAAAATATAGTTTTCAATAATCTGCACAATTTTTTTGGATGAAGATCAGACTTTGTTTCATTAGGTATAAGAATGGAAAATAGCACCCATAATAATTTTAAAAAAATGTGGATGTTTTCCTTTCTTTTTAGTTTTTTTGCACTTCTTCTCTTGTGACAAGTTTTTACATTTATCTAGTCAGTCAAGACATGATCTTTACTTGATTTCTTTGAATGTCTTTAAGTGTCGTGGTACAACCAACTTTTATTCAGCAAATCACTGTTGGCGAAATTGTTTTGAAAGTGAAAAAAGTGAATCCAGTTTTTAGTTTTCAAAATCGAAAAGGATCCGTATTCAGTTTCAATATCTGGCTTCGTTTAGGTTATTATTTTATAGGGCTGATGGTAATGCGGTTGAAGTTTAAAGTGTGTCAATTTTTTACTTTTCACTTTCTATAGTTTCAGTTTGTGAAAAATAAGGTTTACTTTGACACCGGAAATCTCACTTAATTTTTAATGAATTTTAAAGGGGCAATTATCTGACTTATTCAAGTGGTGAAAGACCAGGATTACTCTGGATTAATAATAATCTGATCCTCTTCCACTTACCAACTTAAAAATGTTTCACCACTCATTGAAATTTTATGAGTCGAATTTCTTGGAGTTGGCTTAATGTTTGAACTTTGATCGATTCCTATGGCAAACCCGGACGTCGAATAATTAGGGCGGATCGAGAAGGTCGTCTTGACGCGAGGCCGCCCCCAGTTTTCGTTTGGTCGATGAACATGCTTTTCACGTTTCACCTGGAATGTCATTACACGATGAGTAAACCTTGTGTGACGAAATCGCAAAATATTATGACGTAGGATGGAGGCAAGATCACGGTCAGTTCCAAGAAATCGATTGTTTGTGTGAAGGTTTCATTACTTAGGCCATTTCTTGTTGATGGGGTGGAAACTCGTGTGGGAGATTATTGTCAGCACACAAGCAACTACCCTCTTTCTAATATTTGTCCCATTTCTGTATTTTTTTAGTTTGTCGGTTCCTTATCAACTAACGTTAATTTCGTTCGTTAAACGTTGGTTTATTTGGGTAGTTGGCCTCAAATTGTAGGATTGTTATTCTTTATCATAAATTGATGGCGATCACTTCATTAGAACATATTGAAGGATCAATAACTAGAGAAGATTCTTAGTTTGTAGTAGTAGGAAAAACCAATTTGTAAATGAAAATATATTAGCAGTGTTACTGATGCTTCGATGGCGATTGTACCAAGGTTTTAAAATTCAATTTAAATTGAAGAATATTTAAACAATTTTAGAAAAGGCCATTAATGACTAAGTTTTTTAGTTTTAAATTTTACAATTCGCTAAGTGATTCTTCACCATGATCGTACTTTGCAAACAGATCGTCATTATGGCATTTTGACAAAAAAATAATTATCAAAGGGGATTCAGTATGGTCCAGTTGTGGGGGTTGTTTGTCCATTTTGTCTGTAAGTGTATTAGTCTTTCCGAAATTTTTGTCATGTTTGTG
>NW_026017110.1:17660484-17676569 GCF_020466585.1 Dendroctonus ponderosae | reverse complement strand
AGTGAATTTCAGTTTGTGGTCGATTGTAATCCCAAGGTACCTTACGTCGTTTTTCGGTTGTGTTATTTTTCCGTCTGCAGTTATTGTGGGGGAGTTCTTAGAGATAATTAACGCAATATTAACATTCGATGCTTCCCAGGAAAAAGCAGAGCACACCATTGCCTTTTCGGAAAATCAGAATTATTTTTGAAATTTACATTTAATTTGGAACGAAAAGCTCTATTGTGACTTTTGTGTCTTAACTCTTAATTTTGGTGACTGTTCTTTTTTACTGAAATGCGCAGATTTTGATTAAAAAAACGAAACCCGCTGCACAATCCGATAAAATTAACGATTGGTTCTTTCCGAAGAAAGAAACTGGGCATTCCAGTGTCGTTTCGGCAAATATTCAATATTGTGCAATTCCACATTCAATTCGGAACAAAAAAGCTCTTTTGTGTTTTTTTGCTGAAATACTCAGTTTCTGATTTAAAAAAATAAAATAGCTTTGTTCGTCGAGAAAATTGATCGAATATATTAAAACTTTTTTTTTTTTTAGTTTTCTTTAGTTTCTAGAACGCACGGCACGGCAAATCAAGATTATGCGTTCAGTTTCGAGCAAGAAAAATGCACAGTTTTCGATTGAGAAAAAAAAACGAAAACCGCTGTGACGTTCGATAAAATATGAAAATAAAAACTCAATATTTAATATTCGATACTTTCCGAAGAAAAAAACCGAGCATGTCAGGTGTCTTTTCGGCAATTAAAAAATATTTTTCAATTTGGCATGCAGTTGGAAATAGAAAAGGCTCTTTTGAGTTTCATTCGTCGAGAAAGTTGACTCAATATTTAATACTCCATGCTATCTACAAAATATAGCAGAGCACGGCAAATAAGAATTATTTCGTTCAGTTTGGAGAAAAAAGGCCTCGTAGAAATGTTTTTCTGAAATGTACAGTGAAATTCTATTTAAAAAACAGCAACCCGTGTATCGTCCGCTAAAATTAACGTAATTTTTAACATTGGATACAATCCGAAAAAAAACGAACAAATGTTCAATTCTACATTCAGATGGAAAGGAAAAAGCTGTTTTACGTTTTCTGCAGAATTACCGCCTTAATATGCTTTTATATAAAATAACAGGAAACTTTACTGGTTTAGTTGATTTTGTTATAGTTTTAGGTAGTTAGTAATATTATCTGCTAATCGTCAAAGTTAAATTGATTCTTATTGGAAAAGCAACAAAATAAGCGAGCAGGTTGTGAGTAGTTTTGTCACCAAAAAGTTTTATAAAAATGAAAATAAAACAAGAAATTGTCGTTAATATAGTTCTACAACTAAAACCATTTTTTCTGTAATAGCTTTTAACAAAAATGAAAGTATGAAATTAAATAGTGAATTAATTAATAATTAATTAAATAAATAAATAAATTAAAGCAAAAATATGAAAAACTTGGATCTTGAAAATCTACAACAGTTAGCACTTTTGAAAAGTTCTAGTAACGTTTTACATATTTTATTAGCCTGTTTATACATGATTTTTAAGAATCTTGTGTACTTTTATTTATTAGTACTTTGAAAACTTGTCGAATTACACGAATCTTTGAAGAGATACGGAATACCAGTTGCGTGTAAATTTTAGAGAAACTGCTCAATTTTGTTCGTTTTGAAATGTTTTCAATTCTCTTCTTCTCTAAGTGCCCTGTCCTCTTAGAACGTTGGCAATCATTAGCGCAATCTGTACTTTGTCGACCGCTTTTCTAAAGAGACTTGTTGTAGTCTCACCATACCATACCATTTTCAATTTCGGAACCTTTAAATTTATTTGGGATTACTCCATATAAAGTAAATATTATGTTCATTAATTACTTCGTAGTAAATGTTTACCGAATTTATAATAAAAACGAATAATTCCGACAATGCCGTGTGAGCGCCCCAAGTGATTTTTCATCCATTCTCCAAATTTCTGTTTTCTTATGGTTATAAGAATCATTTTGATGCAATTGCAGTTTTTGCAAATATCACTTTTTTTCAGTCATAAAACGAAAAGCGCCAGTCAAAAATTGGGGCTTGAGATGCAAATAAATAATTTTTTATACAGCAGAGGAGGAGGAAGTACATTACGCAGAAACAGAGTTGTTTGTGAGAATGAATTGAAAGCTCACATTTAAAAAAACGTTTTATTTGCATTTAATATAGTTGATCGTGTTTCATATTGTTTTTTAGCAAAAGAGTTTAATGTTTGTTTTAGATTATTTTATTTGAAGGTTCAAAAAACTTGTCTGCATTTCGCATCATTTGAAAATATTGCCACACAAAAACGCCTCATCCCCTCAATTCGTATATTTTTAACCATTTTGTATGTATAAACAACCACGTTGAAATATTTCTCACTCTCCAAGTAACAAAATTCATTAAAAACAAATTAGCAGCGTTCTCATTTAAAAAAGAAACCTCATACTGAATGAACAATATTAGTATAATTGAAAAAACCATAGTTTTATTCACTGTTTTTGAAATGAGTGCGTATATTTTATGCATAGGTATTTCGGTAAATTTCGACCCATTAAAGTAAGTAAAATGGATTTGTTTTCTGTTATCTGCGCCTGACTGAATTAAGTGTGGCGTTTATTCTAAATAGTGACCTTCAATGCGAACATACAGGTCGAGACTGATTACACGCATTTAACAGCTGATTGGCTGGCTGGCTATAATTTTTTTCTGGCAAGGCTTTTCAATTCAACTTCAACCTTTTTGCGCCCCATTTCACTAAATAGTTTTATCAATGTATTGACGACGTGGCCTTGTTTTATAACCATCCTATTATTATTTCTGCTATAAATGCTGTTGGAATGTTATCAGTAGTTTGATATTATTCGAAGTAAATTGTTGTTTGGATAAAAGGTAATGAAAAGTTTAGTAGAGTAATTCAAAGAATGGTAGGTACACGTGCGAAAAGATGATAACGCTTTTTTAAATGGAATGCACATCTCAATTGTCATTGGTCAATTGGTCACTTCACAGCGTTTGAGTCAGTTTATGCTGTTTACAAGCCTTAATGTTTAGATCTAGTGCTGTTTTTGTGTTAAAGGAACGGTTTTAGATAAAAAGGAATCTAACCAAGGGGCTGGAAAGGTCCAGTTGTACCTAACTTGTATATTTAAAACTTGAGTTAACAAAAATATATTCGAAACCTCAGAATCCTTTTCCATGGTTGCGTTAGTGCTTGTTCCTGTGTGTAGAAAACTGCAAATGTTTCGTATAATTACTGGAATTCCTTCAGCAGTTCAGTTGCGGGAACAAAATTCTCAGTGCTTGGTGCAAGACAATTATTTTATATTTTTGTCATGTTGCTGATTTATGAACAGACTCCCACAAGAAAACTGCATAAACGTTCATCAATGTTTTGCAATAACAAGTAAGTACACATCCGTAAAGTAGAATGATAAAAAACACTTAAATGGCAAGCATGCAAGCAGCCAAAAAAAACAATGCTTGTGGCCATACGCTTAACGCGTTGGCGCCTTCTGATGTGAAGTGAATGTAGTAATCTATTTTTTTGCACATGCAAATTGAAGTGAGATTTACTAAAAATATCGCCAATATTGTGAGAGTTGTTTGATTATCTGAAAATAAAAATAATTTGCCTTTAATGGGATTTATATTTAGAGTTTGTGGAAGTTTACCTACGCAACCACACGGGTGTGCTTGGATATTGACGACTTTACACATGGTGAGAGAAGCTCACCGAAATTGTCATGTGGCCAGGCTCGAGGCAATTATTCCATTTTACCGATAAGATAACGTCGGATATTTAATAATAGTCCATAGAAACGACTCGTGTTTGTTCGAAGTTGCGCTGGATTATCCCAGAAATACAGTGGGATGAAGAATCTAGTCTGTACGCTATAACTTTGGTCGCACGTCATCAGTGACGAAATTTGACTACCAACATAAAAACAATTATGCATGAAATTTGTGTGAAGTCGAAACTTTTTTGTTTGTGTTTGGGCATTAAAGTACCTCAAGCAATCATAAAATACCAAAAAAGTTTAGAATACTACCTGATTTAAAGCGATGTTGAATATTTATGTTCATTTTTTCAATTATTAGGTTGGTGAAAATTACAATGCTGCCGAATCGATCGTGGATTTAGCGGAAATTTTTTATTAACACATAACGTTTGCTTGTTGCATGTACCTATTTTATGGCAACAACGCTGGACCGACATTGATGACGTGCGACCAAAGTTATAGCGTACAGACTATATGTAACTTTTAGAGTTAAGAATATTCAGTTGGTATTCCAATAATCAACTAGGAGAGAGATGTAGTCAGTTCACTTAGAAATAAAATTATTTAATTCACACTGTGTTTAGGTAGTTCAATGATTATATTACATATTTCGATTACTCACACCCAATTCCTAGTCGAGATCATTCGGATTCTATCAATTTTTGATCAAAAAGAAGGGCGGCAATCCCTGCATTCAGGTAGATAAGTTCTCAAAAAATCCACCGCTGTTCCAAAAGTTACTTTTTGCGTTCAAGTCATTATTGCCATTTTAAAAACGTTGATGAATAACTGGTTTTGAGTGGTTTAAAAACTAATAACAAAAGCTGACACTCAAGCTCAAACTAATAACAAAAAAAGCGTTTCATATGAAAATTCTTAATATTGCTGCATCCTGTATATACTCGCCAGGCATTTTGCAGAATCGCTACTACTTTGGGCAATCTGCACATTGACTACGGTATTTTAGGCAATCTGCAAAATGCCGTACGCCCTAGTCAATCTGAGTGTTAGATGTTTAATTTTCACATTGTATGTAAATAATAGCGATCAAATAAGCAAACGCTCCGGGTCTTGTCGTTTAACATTTCAAAGGTCAACTGGGCAATCTGGGAAGTGATAACATGTGCTTAAACTTAAAAGCAGGTCAATTGGCAAGTCTATATCACAAAAAACAAGGCATATTTTGCCAATAATTTTGTGATAAGTTACGGATAAACGGGGACAAAACTCATGTAATGAGTGCATGAATTGGGACATTTATTGTCATGGCACGTGATGTGGAAGATCGCAGTCTCGTGATGGAGACAAAATACTGATGCAAAACTTCCAGAAAATAAGTCTTATTCAATAAAATTAGTTAGTAATGTTGTTTGTGGTGCACACTTCATTAATTTTTGTATAAATAAATGAAGTGTCAAGTGTATTGTTGCGTTTTTGAGGTCCGAAAGATTCCAGTAACTCGCTCTGTTTGTAAGCCCAATTTAATAGTCTCAACCCGAATTATTACCAACAATAATCGCATTACTGCTTAACCTTGATTTAATAGCGCTCGTTTACTGACTAAGTAGGGGCGTCGCGCTTGCTTTATACTTTATACATATAGCCGTTTGGCAACACTCGAATACGCTGATTAAATTACGGAACATTCCCGATTCCAAATCCCTCGAATTGTCTCGAACTTTCAGTAGTCATCTCGCTGACCGCTACGATTATTTTTCCGCACGCACCCAACAATTTTTTTGTTTTATACGGATGTGATTGATTTGAAAGTTTGTTCTTCTTTCACCTATCGATTTTCCAATTATTTGAATGTAATTTTTTTTTTAATAGTTCTTTGTATTTAAATCTGTACTAGAGACAAGTTTGGTGCTTTTTTGATTCGTTATTTTGAACCTGCGTTTCTTGTTTTCTTTCTTAACTCGCTTTTTTGCAAATAAAAACTCCCAGGGGACGAAACTGTCTATGTAATCCTAATTAGCGTCCATTTGAAAAGTTTTTTTTTCATTTTTCTTTTCTGTTTTTATTTTTTTACGGGATTATATTCAAATGTTCTGTCAAGTTGCGATTTAATCGTGCAAACTGACTACATCCTTACTAGGTTGTTTCCAGCATATTTCGTTAACTTATATTGTAAAAACTTATCGCATAGTAATTTTTTCAAATTGATTCAAAGAAAAGTGTGTTTTTATATTAAAATTAGACTCAATGTTCGGAACTTGCAATAACACCACTTTAGAAGCAAACATTTTGTTGTTGAGTAGTTAAAGCGAGTTTTATTTGCAAAATATTCAAGCTGTAGATTATTTGTTGTTGATCTTGTAAAATAAACATAGCAATTAATTAGCTGCCGATGTTTTGAATCTGTACGCTTTCAGATATACATGTCTAATACAACTAACTCGAATAAAAATGTTGGCTAGTAGGGCAAACAAAGCTGAGGTTTTTGTAAAAAAATAAATTAGGCAACTGTGCGACTTTTGCACCTGGACGAAAGGTCAATATCTCCTAACCATATGCCAATATTAAGTCCTAGTTCGGTCAAACTACAAAACATGCTAATTATTACCCTTACGAAAGGATACTTAAAGTGTATATATAAAAATATATGTATATATATTTTTGTATAAAAATTTTGTGTTAGCACTTTTATGAGAAAGTATTTACAACGAAACACCCTGTATATGATTTAATATTTAGATAGCCTTATAGATCTGATTATTTTTGCTTAACGATTCATATACCTATCTAAAGTGGTTTCTGAAATATTAAATAATATTTATTTTTTGCGTGTTCAAATGACTCATGTTTGACTACAAATATATAAATACAACTCCAATTCAATTTTTTCACATGGGATATCCTGTACATTTAGTTCGTGTGCGGGAAAACCACGGCATTCTCTATGAAATGGTATACAAGGTGATTCAAGATTGACGTTATTCCTCTGCAGGTGTTGCCTGGGGATGTTTTGGAAGCATAGGAAAAATAGTAAAAAGACATAATTGTTATTGATAACTGAGATATTTGCAAAAAACTAGATCAGAAGGATGGTAACAATGTTTTTCAAGGTAAACTGCCTAATTTACTTTACGCAAATATCTGTTGCGTCTTAATTATTACACACTTTAGTAACCATGGGTAAACTCAAAACACAGAGTGTAAAGGTGGCAATGAAATACTTTGAGGTTAGGATAACCTTGTCAACATTTTTGGGGCAATCGTCCACTGTCTCTACCCCTTTGGTGGTGTAAGTTTTTACAGCTTCTACTATGTTACTGTGGCATTTCCCCATAACCAGTCGCAAGTTCGCTGTTGGTGTACATTTTGTGAAAGGAGCTTCACAGTAAGTCACAGTTTGACAAATGCGTGTTATTATTGACAAAGGCTACCTATCCAATTATCTGTTTGTGTTGTGGTGAACCACTATAGCCATTAGGCGCCAATTTTGAATCACCATGTATGTATTATGTTCCTATAGGTACTTAAAGCGTCAAATTTTTTGCAAAAATTCCAATATTTTGACGTGTTTGTTGAAAAAATCTATGAATGCCGTGGTTGCTATGCTACATTCAATGCTACAAACCAGTCGTCAGCTTGGCAGTGACGAAAAATAACTTCTTTTGAATTGTTTTTTCTCTCCATTTTACTAATTACTAAATCACTGTATTAAGAAGCTTACAAACCTATTTTTGAAACTTTCTTGACTGTCAAGCTGACAACTGATTTGAAGCATTAGAAAATGTCCCACAATTATGACATTTCATGTCTATCTTCAACAAATACGTCAAAATAGTCGACAACTTTCGAACAACAAAAGAAGCTTTGGCTGAAACATCACTAATTTGAAGGCACCCTGTTTAATTTAAAACAAATTGCTGCATGTGAGGTTTAGACAGAGTTTTCCAAACCCAGGCCCAAAACTTAGAATTTTCATATCGAAATCTTGTAATTCGAGATGTCTTGAAGCCATGTATTGATGGATAAAAAATATGAATATTATTTAGTACTCCAGAAGCAGCTTTAAATTGGTATAAGAATCATTATGTGAACGTGCAATAATCCACAGAGTTTCTCATTTAAAATATCGAAGTTGCAGGTACAAGTAAACATAAAAGCGACAACGTCGCATCGCTGACAATATTTTGGGTTAATAAAGCATATTCGCTTGTTACAAGTTGTGACTGGCCACCCTGTATACTTCCTAAACGAATTATTCAATAGCATGTGGACGTTATGATAAGTCGTTGACCGAGCTGAGAGCATAGTAGGGGCGTAAATTAGTCCTACTGCAGAAATGTGAAAAAAGACTATACACATCGATCAATTTGATTGATATTGAAAAACTCAATCTTCAATGCTGCATGAAAAAAAATGCCAATGTTGAATAGCCCTGTACATTAGCCTATACTGTTCGGTAGTTAAGTGATTCGTTCTGAACCAGCAGCAACATTCCTAATTGCAATAATTACAAGCCCATTATACACACAATAATTGGATTGTTGGGTTCCTTAGAAAGTACTTTAAAGAAATCGATTCAATAAGTAATTAAAATAAAATTACTTTGTCTAATAAAAGTATAATAGCAGAACAGGGTGCTTCCTATTTGAATACACACTAATCACCTTTAGTGGATATAGAAATGGGTTTATAAGCAGAAATGTTATGGTAGTTCAGAATGCTGAAGAGATATTTCTAATTGGAAAGAAAGATTATAAAAAGACTATCCAAAGACCATTCATTCGAATTAAATGATCAAATCATGCTTTTATTATTAACAAATCAGCAAGGTTGCAATTGCCGATCAACCCTGATGATAAGAAGGCAATACATTCTTACCATTTAAATTTTTGTGTTGTTGTTTATTCATGTATTATATGCCATGTCCCAACAGTAAACCTGCAGCTTAATCAGTTAGACGCGCATCAAAGTGTCCGTCCAGGTGCTTCTGAAGCGCAAAGAATTGGCATGTGGCGATGTGATTCCAATAGATTGAAGAATAGAGAGAACAAAAGTTCATTACTTATGCGGAGACAGCCAAAACAAATCAAATCTGATGATCTGGGCATCCACCCCCCTGGCACCAGTGGCGTCCCTGTTAGTTAAATTCCGGTCGACGACCCTATTTAGAGCCCGCGTGGAGCACCAGCATGTTGAATTGAACCCCAGCCAAGGGGACAAACTGATGGATACCCCGATCCTTGAAGCGGCAAGCCAGCTCGTTTTTTACATTTTTGTTGAGTACGCCCAAATGAGGGGAGGATGGGTTCAATTTACTTGGGATGAAGATAGCGTGAAATTTTCATTTTCAGCTGTTTAATGTATTTTGCTACGATACTTGCACATTTGTATCGCAGTTTTTTGTTAATGAATTACCATTGACGCCAATATTGAAAACAGTCGATTAAAATTATTCGTTTCTGTTGAAAGTACTCATTCGTTGCCGGTATTACACTGCGCACGTTTCCGCGATTTATTGGCCAATAAGTCATCGGCTTTAATCTTGGATATTGCTGTCACAATAAATTGGTGCAATTTCATTAAAACCAACACATATTTCAATGGTTTAGTTCTGTTGTTTTGTGCCGGTAACGATGTGTAGATCATAGCAGATGAGCCAAGGCCAAATTACTTGCTTATGCCTATTTTTTTTAAATTAATTTGTTAAACAATGCACGCAATACATATTTTCAACATCTAAAGCGAAATAAAAAGAAAGAAATAACTGTATCGCTGGCAACATCGTCATTGCACAGTTAGCAAACAACAAATAACTCCCAGACAATTTTTGCAATCCGCAATATATCGCTCGATTTATCAAACACAGCCTGAGTCAACGCTTTACGCTCATATATGGTAACCTTCAATAATTGACCCAATTTAAATAAATAGAGAAAAAAGCATGAGATTAGTGTTTGAATCAAATGCGTCTCGCATATCTCTCAATATGCTTTTTGTGCTCGTGGTTTTTCTTCTAGTCATAATGGGGGTTTAATAATCACTAGGGTATACCGAAAAATAATGTTTTAAACATGTTAATCGAAAAATTCCTATAAACTGAACAAACGATTAAGGTGCAGCAACTAATAAAGTCGCCACATTAAAGTTAAATTGTCCTGTTGGTGGCCTTCTAATGGTAGTATACTTTGGTTTGCATAAGTCAATGTGGACGTTCTATAGATATCTGCCAGCAATATTGAATTTCATACTGAACATTTACGAAGGAGGTGTAAAGTGGGATCGGTTTTATGCATCCCAAAATCTAGTCATTTTTCACTACCCTATTGTGAACATTAGACAAAAGTCACACTATCTGAAAAACGTGTGATTTTCCCTACCGCTAAATTCAGAAAAAGGAAATCTTCACTTTTTCTATTCATACAGGAACTCGGATATTTTATTGCTAGAGGTTCTATGGAATATTATTTCTAATTATACCATTTGAACAGCATGGTAGGAAAGGAAGGTTGCTTTGTAGAAACTACCAACCCAGCAGAATATATTTTTGTCCCCTCTTTATTGCTTCTAATTTCCTTTTATATTTCTCTTTTACGATTTTTGATGCTTTGATTTGATGAGCTTTTGAGCTGCATGTTATTCTCACATGCCTCTCCCTAAACCATGTTGACGATTCAGATTGTCCTACTGATTTTGTACAAATGTTGATCCACTTTGTTATGTCAACTTCAATAAGTGAATATTTACTGTACTTTATAGTCAATTGGGCAAAACAATTTTTTTCCAATTTGACTTATTTCTGATTGTTCCAACGCCACATAACCTACAAAGCTAAATGTTCATTTAATAACGTTGGAGCTTTATAAAAAGCTTCCTTGTCTATAGTGCATTTTGACCGGTTCCAAATAAAGTTTCTAGCTTTTATAATTAAACGCATTTTTTTCGCGAAAAAACTTCTCTAGACTTTCAATTCTCGATTAAAAGCAACGTGTTTTTAACGAGTCTAAACGTGTTCATTCTGCTCTTAACCCCCAATACTTAAAACGAAAATCCAATAGGCGTCAAGAGGTACTTAGCCAGTCTGGTGGGAATAGAAAGTAAGTAGAATGAATGGCTTTGACTGTTTTTCCTATTTTTGGTCACTTCACACATTTTCTCAGAAGCTTAATAAACCTACCTCAATAAATCTACCTACCTTTAACCTATCGTAAAACTTTCCTGATACAACAGTTGTATTATTGCTGTCCATGGTTGAGTCATTCTAAGAACGAAAACAATATTTCATATGTCCCAGAATGTAGGATTAATAGTTTCTCAGGTACAGTCGAGCACCTCTTTTAATTGCCTACGTATACATACACTTTTGGCTATATCTTTCATGGGAAAGAAAACGATCACACCTTAAGAAAGCCGTTCTTAGTAGAGCAAAGTGAAATATTGTTACTTGCTATTTGCGATTATATTTAAACGACTGCTTATCAGGCGCTCTAATTTTTGTCATATAACTTGGGAGAATTTGAAAAGTTTAGCCGTCTTTCTTATAAATTTGTAAAAATCGAGATACTAAGTTGGTACACATTTTTCTCGAATGTCTTTTTGAGTTACATCACTTTTTCGGCAATTTATAATTTGCTTCTCATTATAGTCAAATTGTTCAAATGAAGTATTATAATGCAAAATACCAGCGCGGTTTTTAGTCAACTTGAGTATTTTATGTCATCTACTATTGAAAATTGCAGTATTTCTGATAGTTTTTCCAGGTGTAAGTAACAGTCTTCTTTCCCATGAACGTTTCAATCTGGCCTGGAGTAATAAGAAAATGAAAAATTATTTTTTTAATTCTGCTGCTCGGTCACCGAGCTGCATACATTTATACAGCTTCTGGCGATTTAATTATTAGAGGTACGCAGAAACTCTAAATGCAAAATGTGGGGCTACTCTTAAATCGCCAGAAAATGACAAAGTTTACAATAAATTGAAAGTCGATAGTACAATCCAAGAATAAACTTATCCTATAATTGATCGCAAATAGAGTTTTTTTAAACCTCTCATTGGTTCTTTCTGATACCAAAGCTTTTCTATGAGGAACTCAGATATTTCTTAAAAACTTCTTTAAAGTTTATTTTATGAATAATCGTATTTTGTCGCCTTTTTAAGTTGAATTATATACTGTGGTATCACTTTTGTTCATGGCAGAAAATAACTGAACTAAATGAACCCGGGCGATGGTTTAAATATAGTCGAAACGTTGACCCAAGAAAAATGTTTTTTTTTCTGCTACTTTCCGCTTAACACAAACACATTTTACCAATTAAACGTTTAAGGGTTTCAATTAAAATCTGAATGCATGAAGTTTGAATAATCGTTTTATTTACATTGTGACAGATACGCATGAATGGAAAATGTCAAATAGACGTAACAAAAATAGGAATGTCAAAAACATTGACGACGCAGTAAGTCACATGGATTTTTTGCTAATATTTAGAGGTTTTAGTCTTGATATTGGACGACAATTTTTTTAAATTTTGCAGAACCAATAGAATCATTAATAAAACGTTGCTGCACATGTAGCAACCCAGGTATCTACCTTAAAACCGTCAATAAATAAATTTCTCTTAAGAGCATATATCGATCGTAAAAGACCCTTTTTCAGGTAAACTTTAATACAATTGACAAAGAAATTTCCTGTCCTGCGAGATGTATTTCCTCTACGGGGGATTTACAAATGGTAGCTGCTTTATAGGCTAAAATGCTAAGGAAAATAGAAATAAATATCAGTTGAAATGGATTTTTTTTAGTTTTTCACTGAGAAAACGAAATGTCATTGAGGTGCCATCATGGTGACTATTTTGGTCTGTGTGTTTGACCCTGAGGATGACTCAAATATAGTCGAAACGTTGGCCCATGAAAAATAGTGTTCAATCATTTTTTCCACCATCTATTGACCGAAAACCCACAGCCCTAAATAGGCATCTTTTATTGATTATCATCATGGTCATTAATTAAGCACAAGATCATTTAATCAGTTGTGTTTATCATGTTATATTTTCAGGCACTTCAGGTAACTGCGTTTTTTTTTGTATCAACTTTAATCGTTTCAATTTTCTTTAGATCCAGGAAGAAAAGTCCAAATACGATTTCGTAACAGTTCATTTTATATACATGCTTTCTTATCTACTGGTTGGAGTTTACCCATAAACTTAAATTCCCTGTAGGTCAAGGATAACAGCGCACTTTCTTCTCGTTTCAAGGTTTCTTTTATAGTTATTTCATCTTGGTGATTTTGCTGAATGATGCAAAAGTGGTTAACTTTTCGCACGATCAATAAAATATGGGTCTGAGTCCATTTTATAGCATTCCTGTTTATTGATTTCACCTGCTCTGTTGGACAGTATCGAACTTTAACTATGTGGCTAAATCATTCGACTGATTATAAACGCTGTACAATAGAGAAATATATGCTATTTTATTTTTTGTACTAATTTAGATAAATTGCATTAACGAAAAAATAGTTGTATGCAATAATTTTTCGTTTTAATTGGCGATAGAAGAATACACTTTTCGGGTTCCGTGATTAAAAGGGATGATTTTAATTATCAGTTCGCGTTGTTTTATAATAATTGCATGTCTAGTTAAATTAAAACATGCTCTGTTATAACTCATTTTATTTTACAGGCCCCTATCATGTGATGGTACGAGTCCACTAGAAGGCAAATACGGGCACGCACAATCAATTGACCAACATGTACAGGTAAGAATTGAGTAATTTTCTGAAAAAATATGAATGCTTTTCATTGAACAATCGGAAAACTTTATGATTAGGAAACAAATTTTCAATTTTTGTCTTTCAAATCGTGCGTGTTAATGGCTTAAATATAAATTACCTTGTTGAGATTAATAATCGGCTGCAACAATAAGGTAACATCAATCAGAATGATTTCATAGACATTTTTGCTGTGTAATGTTGCTTCTTCTCATGCTTCCTGGGAATCGCACTAGTTAAATAATACATTGTAGTAACTACACGATTGTAGCAAAAAAAACTGTGTGGGGTTGTAAATATGTTAAGGCAGCAAATGGTTAAAAGTGTTGTGTGTATTATTTGCTAGAGATGAGCTAAAGCGTGATTTTAAAATCACTGATATAACTGTGAATGTGATTTCTTTTTAACTGTGAATTTAACCTATCAATGTGATTTCACTTGTGGTTGCCGTTTTCGTGATATAGCAGCGTCATAAGTTGATGGGCAATTGTGCGTCACTTGCAGAAACAATTTTAAAACATTTGTAATTCATATATTTTTAAATTTAGGTATTCAACAAATTATATTTTATACTTAAAGAACAAATTATTTTAAGGACACTAAAAAATAACAGCCTCTGCAACTAGCAACTGGCTACACATTTTGAAAACCCATGTACTCTAAAAGTTCTAAAAACTTTCTGGAAAAATATTAAAATCGGAACAAAAAATTAATGTTTTATACAGAACGAATAGCATATGTAGTTCTTAACTCTTTGTGTACAAGCTGTATTTTATTTTTATTTTTGACTTTTTTTGCTATTTTGATTTGAGTGAAAATAGGTACAAAAATATTCGCTATATATGATCACTAAATCGTGAAAAAATCACTCTTTAATATCACCTTTGAGTCAATCACGTTTTAAATCACAGTTTATTAATTATTAAGCGCTGTGAAAAAATCTCACTGGTAGTGATTTGTTGCTCAACTCTATTACTTGCGCATACATTCACCGGCTTAAAGACAACTTGAAATAATTCTTTGCCTTTGGCTACTGCACAAAATGGACTACTACCAGGTGCAGCTGCTAGAATTCACAAAAGATCCTAACAATTGCTAGAATACTTGCTGTGTTTTTATTGATGGACCTTTTGTGCAAATTCGTGGTTATACTAAGTAACCTGTAACTGCTTTTGTCCAATACTTCTTTACATTAGTTCCAGCTTGCGAAATGTACCTGAGAATTCCGGCAACATTTAAGTTTCAACATTTTGAATGTGATAGACTGTTTATCATAGTTATTTTTAGCAAGTGAGCAAAAGTAATTTGTTCACAAGTAACAGCAATTGATTATTGATTTATTTATTTAGAACAGACTAACAGACTAAAAAGTTTGGTTTGGATAAAGCAATTGACTATTTAAAACCTTAAAACACGTGCAAGATTCATTGAGAAGTATCCAAGTGCAACTCATCGTTAAACTTAGTTGCTGAAGATGTAACTGAAAAAAGATAAAACATTACATAAATTTAATTGTTTCGATGAATTATGTTACATCTTTAGCGATAGTGAAATCTAACAAAGCATTGTAGTGATATAAACTTGCACGTGTTTGCAAAGAAAAACCGCGTGATCGATTGGTAGAAAATGTATTTCTTCCCCTGAAATGTAGCGGAATGAAAAACACAAATCGTTTTACGTAATGTTTTGTTTTTTTTGTTTTAATTGTTGGAATGCTTACATAAGTGGTGCCAGTTTAGTATCAGATTAAATTAACTTGAAGCATTTTCTCTCGCAAATTCTGTTTTTTTCCCATTTTTATTTGTTACCGTACTTGATTTTTTTGTACTTGTACTACGTAATTAGTAACTGTAGTTTTTACAGTTTATTAAATGTTCTAAGTGTTAGCGCTTATCAAGATTAATTCACCGTAAAAAGTAAAGTGAACCCTAACCTTCCATAGTTTTATCAGCTGACATTTTTTATAGATTTATTATTAGAAATTGCATTTTTAATATAATGTGTCCCAAGCTTTTTGGCAGTGACGTAGTAATTTTTGTTCTATTTCTATCTCTTGTCCACCGAGCGAGACGGAAATTTGATGTCTCACCAAATTGGTACAATTCGATTGGCTGATAATTCGACCACCATCGGATCTTTTATCACAATAATATCAGATTCGACAAAAATAATTCTCATTTACATCCATCACTTGAACTTTTGCTTGCAAGGTGTACATTATTGAATTGCAAAAATCTAAATTCTGAAAAACACGACTTGAATGTTCTTCAGTTAGGTACATCAGTTTGAACTGATTCACTAACACATAAATCCATAAATCTGCTTTGCTCAAATTTCTTCAATAAATTGTGAAACGCTATCAAATTCTTGTGCACCATGCAGAAACAACTTCAGCTCGGACCTAAAACCAGCAGCTTAAAAACTACGCCTTTTAATGTTATAACAACCAACCTCTGGCTTCATTCTAGCTCTTTTTAAAAACCTTTTAAGTATATATGTATATACAGGGTTGCTCATTAGTGCGTCAAAGTGCGATATCTCAGTAAATATGAAGTTTACAAGAAAATTCGTCCAACGAAAGTTTTTCACGTTTA
>NW_026017110.1:17628922-17659485 GCF_020466585.1 Dendroctonus ponderosae | reverse complement strand
GTAGTGTACAGCATCGATTTCTGTGGAACCCAGTAGCTGTCAAAACTTTCACATTTTTACGAATAACTCGGAAATCGTAAATTTTTCAGGTAAAACGTTTGACACAAACTTAACTTAAATTTTGACGACAAANNNNAAAATGAATGAAAAAAGGGGCGGTTCCATTTAAAAAACCAAAGTTGGTAACTACCACACGTTTATGATACACCCCGTATATTGGAAAGTAATTTTGAAATGTGGACCTTTTAAACATGAAAAACTTTCGTAGGACGTATTTTCTTGTAAAGTTCATATTTACTGAGATATCGCACTTTGACGCACTAATGAGCAACCCTGTATATATACACGTCCTGTGTATTGTAGGAAGTTCAACCTGCGAGCAGTGTTGATGGCCTACGGGGTCAACGCCGCTAAACCTTCGAGAGGTCGTCAACGTGAACTCGAAAAAGTTCATTTTCTTCAATAAGATTTTGCCCAATAAATAAAGAATCTCGGATATGATAAGGAAATAAAGACAATGAATCGTACTATTTGATCATATTAATGACTTGACGACGCCACTGAACTCCAAGGCGACTTTCTACCTTTAGCAGCAGCCGCCATGTTGATTACTGTACAATTTTAGCATTCGCCTTTGTCTGTCATGTGAACGAATGCCTCGAATCTCTTTGTTTAGCAGGTGTGCGCATGCGCTATTGCCAGTTTCGAGCATATTCGTATCCTCGACCCAACCCGAAATCAAATCTAAACGCCAGTCAGTTGAGGGAGACGTCTAAGCGGGGACGTCCACCTCGCAGTGTATTTTCGATTTTATTCATTTTTCTTGCAGTTTCTTAGTTCAATTTTAACTTTGTCTTTGCTTGGTATCAACAGGCAACTTTTCAGAGTTGGTTTGGATTATCAGTGATCAGTTTTATAGTGTTTTTTCGAATGCGCATTAATCACGGTGGGCCTGTGAATTTGACTGTCGTCCAATGGCGTAGGTAGTCAATCACTTGCTGCTTTGAGTGCGTGAAAAACTGATTATTCTCAAGCTTAGAAGGAAACAAACTTCTGGAATTGTGCGTGCACTTATTAAAATCAATCGTTATCTTTTCGATAGCTAAGTGGATTCTGAGGAAAATTAACTTCGTTCTTTGTTGGACGTCCTTCAGGCCAATCAGCTACGCATTGATTAGAAACAAAGCGTAAGTACATATTTCTTTGTTTTGTACAAGACTTATTGTTTTGTAAAATGTCGTGCCATTTGCCCCCTTATGTTACGTCATCATTGTCTATAATACGCAATTAAGACGTCATCCTACGCCGTAATCATTAGCAGGAAGTTTCATCATCATCCTGGTCGATGGTCGTATTTGCAGGTGATTTTTTTAATTAGCATCGATATCGGCAAAGATTTCAAAGAAAGAAGTTACCCGAATTACTCATAAAGCATTGCGCATTTCCAAATAGAGGTTAACTATGCTGAAACGTGGTTTTCCGATAAAAGCTATCAAATCAGGTGCTTGAAGTCGAGCTTTATTTTATGTGTTACCTTGATTGAATAGTATGTTCGAGAGTCAAGCAACTCTGACAGTTTTCGAATTTCTCATCGGTGTTTGTGTTACGGTTTTAGTGTTTACGAAGAAACCTACTTAAAAGGTAACCCAAGTACGCCAGAACCTTTCTTAATTATTTTCCAATCATCATGTAACATGTAAACCATCGTATCTGGGAAACAAATCGTTCGGAGATATCTGTCTACCTATAAGAGCTTTTCTGCGTGTTTTTGTGGGTCCTAGTAGTGAAAACATGCCACAAATTGAAAAATTTACAAGAAATAACTGGAAACCAACGCACAATGGTTTACACACAAAACTGGTAATTTCAGCTAGTAAATGATGTTTCCTGTACTAGCAATTTAGTACTCAAAATGTACGTAAATCTCGTTGCAATTCCACTTTGTTTAAGTTATAAAATGTGTTTTTGTACTCGATTTATCAATGTCAGGAATCATAGGAACAAAATTTGGGGTCGAACAATAGCAAATGGTTTAAGTTTGTAACATGAAGGTGTAAAACTGCATGCTACTTTCTACACAAAGGGTGCAAATTAACAAGACAAAACCAAAGGTTGGGCTTTACGGTTCCTCCAGACTACGTAGACTTCGTTTTTCTGTTTGGTCTAACCTTCACGGTTTTACGAGACTTCGACATAAAGTCTGTTGCAGTTTCCAAAATTGTCAGCTTTCAATTAAAAATATGTTTTAATTAAACGATATTTTCTCGCAAGATTGCAAATTGGACATGCAAAAATTCACGATATACTTATGGTAAATTTTTCAATTTATTTTACACACTTAGCACAGTGCTGTTCCAAATGTGACCCTGTTTTCAGCTTTAGATATCTCTATCTGGTAAACTCTTTAATTAACCGTAGACCCAATAATTCTTGTTTATTATCCATACTTGTATGAGAACCAATTGCCGTGTTCCATTAGAAAAATTCTACGTTTTGAAACGCACTGGGTGAAAAATAATTTTAATGGGTGGCATCAGCAATGATTTGTGCATCGACCTAAAAAAAAATGAGTTGATTTCATCCTCAACTAAAAATCTCTGGTAGTTTTTGTACCACGACACTCAAGGATTCACCACTTGTCCAAAACTGATGAACACGTTTGTTTCATCAAAATATGAGTCTTACATAAGAACAAATTCACAGCGAGTTTCACTAAAATACATCCGTACCATTCCCCCGATTTTTCAAAAAAGATATTTTTTTGAAGAACTGACCATCAATAGCAGAGGAGCCAGACATTTTTTGCTAATAAAAGTTAGGTCAGATCGTCTTCTTTTGATCCAGAGAATATCGCAGTACCTGAGCTTACGGGACACCCTGTATATCGATCACCGACCTCATTTCAGGTACAAACTCTGCTTCAAGGCAAGACCAAAATAAATTGCTAAACATTACTGATAAAGCGAGCTTGAAACTTTAAAGAGCAATTTCCTTCTAGAAAAGACCTACTTTCACAACTGCTGATAAGACGCCACCTTGTAGGTACATTTACAATATATCCTTTTCCCGTCGTGACGTAGGGTTTATGCGTATTGGCGGAATGTTTTTGGAATTTGTCTTGATATGATTAGGTACCTATGAAGGTGATTCATTTATCGCATTCTGCATGATTCATTTATATAAGTAAACGTTTTATGATTCATGCCGTTAATTCACCTTTAAAAATTCTGAGGTTCTGGCCTGATAAGTTTATTTTCCTAGATTTGCCGTGCCATTCCATAAAAATCTAATCTAATCTAAAAGAACAGTTTATCTCGTTATCGGAATTCTGATATCCGTTCTCGTTAAACTCATTGTCTGGGGAAAATCGATTAGGCCTTCGTGGGTTTGGAGGAATCGTCGACTTCTGTGAAAATAATGGCTTTAACCAGTGCAGATGTGTGCAAACAGGTTTTCCGAATTTCAATGCTTTCACCATGGTTGGCGATTGTACTACCGCGATTGGTTCCGTTATGTTGGCGTTGGAAGTGGTTTGAGATTGAATTAATTTAGTTTGTTGGGCAGTCTTATTCCAAATATGGTATGAGGCGACCTTGTAAAGGATTTAGATGTGTTTGGAACCGGATGGAACCTTTTGTAATCAGTTTCTTTTAAAAATGCGTTATTTAGCAGAATTAGGTTTTAGGAAATAGGTTTTGCCTTAAATGATTTTGAGAGTTTTCAGGTTAGTCAACAAGTTGGAAATGGGTTACCTACTTGGAGGAATCGGTAATATTTTGAATAGTGTCTGCTTTTTATTAATTTGAGACTAAAGTCAATACCTTGCAATTGAAAACTGCAAACTAAAATTGACTACGTGACTAAAAAATACGCATTATTATTGTTCAGTAGAATGCAGATTTGGTGTTCACTTAAAACATGTAAAGTTTGTCTTCAATAATCTTTTATCCTTCTGCAAAACATATTTTAGTTTGAGTACCGTATTCAATTTTCTATATTGCCTTTGGTAAATATGCTGCATCCGAAAATATCAGGATGTAACTTGGTGGTAGAATTTTGCTGTTTCCATTCGCGATCCTAAAAATGCGTAAAAAGTAATGAATTAGAATCGAGTTAATCAAGAATTAATATTAGTTGTTCAATATTAAGACTAAAAAAACTGGCAGCCACTGTACATTTCGTAGTTTTATGAATTGTACAAAGTGATCAATTTATAAACTTTAAAGACAGAGAAGCCGGAAAATCTATTGAGCCAAGCAATAAAAAAGTAGAAAGACACACTTTGTATATTGGAGAGTTTCAGGTTGATTTAAAAAAAATGTTGATAGTGAGTGGGTGAAAGAACCCTTAGGTTTTAAACAGATCTTTAGACGTCAAACGGAAGTTTTCACTTTCTATTTGTTGTGACCGGAAAGAGTCCTTTGACCGACGATAAGAACCGCAAGCGTGTGTTGAGTTCAGCGGATGATATACCGTTTTTTCTTTTTCTTGCCACGGAAACCACCGAACACCCAGTCAAGGCTAAGCGACCTGTTGTTTTGCCTGGTTAAGGGCATTCAACTCATTTAACAGTTCGTTCTTGTTTGCCCTTTATGGTTTTTTGTAGTATCTTGCGAAGTGAG
The DNA here is from genome assembly GCF_020466585.1 of Dendroctonus ponderosae. Lineage (NCBI taxonomy): Eukaryota > Metazoa > Arthropoda > Insecta > Coleoptera > Curculionidae > Dendroctonus > Dendroctonus ponderosae. Next base: position 17,654,863 of record NW_026017110.1, on the reverse strand, counting down.
TTCAGTTTTATAAAAGCTGTTTATGTAAACAAAGGCCTTTCGTGGTTGCATGTAAATGGCCACCTGCCGCTTCACACTTTCCAACCACCTGCGGATGAAGGTGAGCCTGATGTGGCTTTTTTTTAGTTCGGTTACTTCAATAGGGTTTCTCAAGATTTATTAACTAATAATAAATAATCTGTTCAATTTATTGACAGCTATTTTCACTGGCCGTGCACGACTTTGTTCTCGGTTTCAATAAAGTTCAATTTTAGTAACATCAGCATACATTTTAGCTGGCAAAAGATGGCATAGGTTCAGGTGCGTTGGATTTATCGTTCAATAGCGGCAGGAAAATAAGACACAGTTTGTCTTGGGTCAACGTTTCGGCTATAATATAAAGTGAAAATCCATCACGAGATCCATCCGAGAAAAAAGTGTGATTCCAAATATTTTCCACTTTTGCATTTGCATCAAGGTTTCACACATTTCAGTGCGGTCAAAACTTCCTTCGAACTTCGAACTTTAAATAGTAGTCGTACTTAATATTTATTGTGTTTTATTCGTATTATTTAACTTTATTGTATTCAGTTAACTTATTTACATTTAATATCTGCATCGGAATATGGAATATCGTTTTCGAATATTGAACAGCGTTATTTGCTTCGGTTTGTCTTTGGCGATGTGTTTTAAAGTGAAATATAATCAGCAGGCAAAAAGTGACATGACTGTGGGATATTTGATTGGCTCAGGCATCAATTTGATATCTAGCAACTTTTGTATGATGGTATGGAATTCGAAGGATGAAAAATTGGTACACCAAAAACTTTTTGAAGAGAACACTATGTATGTCCCTCCTAATGAAAAATGTGGTATTTTGTGACTTTCTAGTTAATTCTTCTGAAGACATTAATTTCTTGAAAAGAAGGTTTTTTTCATGATAGTGGCATTTTTTTATCAAAAAATACCATCTCAAATGCTTCCTCTACAGTAACACCCACTTCAACATTCTTGGTGGGGTTTAAACATTGTAAGAACTTCAATACTTCAATACAGTTTCTCAAGATTTATTAACTTATAATCTGCGCAATTTATTGAAGCTATTTTCAGTGGCTGTCCACGACTTTTTTCTCGGTTTCAATAAAGTTCAATTTTAGTAACATGAGCATGCATTTTAGCTGACAGAAGATGCCATTGGATGGCATAGGTTTAGGTGCGTTGGATTTATCGTTCAATAACGGCAAAAATAGGACACTGTTTTTCTTGGGCCAATGTTTTTGCTATATTATGTATAAAGTTAACAAACCATCGGAGCAAAAAGGATGATCCCACATATTTTGCACTTTTGCGGGTTTCACACATTTCACAAAGCATGTTATATTTTGTGACTTTCTAGTTAATTCTTATGAAGAAATTAATTTTCTGAAAAGAAGGGGTTTTTCATGCTAGTGGCATTTTTTCCCACCCACCAACGTGGGGTTTAAACATTGTAAGAACGCTAGTTTCTCGCTGAATTTTTTGTTGGTTTTGTTATATCCGTAATTCGTTCACCAGTTCAAACAGTTTTCCACTACATATCATACATCTCCAAGATAAACTTCGATAAAGCGATAAACCGTTGGGAAACAGTCAGTTTCACGTAAACTTTTATTTGTATGCCTCGATTTCTCGATTAAAACCGTAAAGTAGGTTAATAGGTTGAATTACGAAATCATTCAGTACAGTCCAAGTTCCGTTGCACTTGTTTCATTAACAAAGAAAGTGATTGCATTTCAGTGTGTGCTTCCTAGATTTTTGCATAAATGAATTGAATTGAAGGTCGGTGGAAGATTGTATTTGAATTCGTTTCATTTCATCATTGTTGTCTGCTGTGGTGGCAACTGTTCACTACGGGATGGGTTTTTACTCGAGCCAACAGGCATTTTGAAAGGCCGTTTTCTTATAACGGATTGTTGCACGTTCTTGCAAGCAAGTAGGTCGCAACATCGCTTGTAGAATTCCGGATTAGCAAAACTAGGTCGTGTCTGATGTCAGTAGGGGCGTCTGAAATTCTGATAAATAGGGCAAAGGGAGCATAGGGACAGAATAAAGGGCCATTAAGGAGAAAACTTGAGTTTTCCTTATTCGCATACACCACATGTATGCGAATATAAAACATGTATGTTTTGTTTGTGTTACCTCAAATATTTTTTATCGTCATTAAGGGACGCAATTGTCTTTTCGAAGCTAGGAAGATGATTCGAAGTTTGAAGCAGTTACTGAATATGGCAAAAACTTCGGAGTAATTTTGTCTGACATCATCCCTGATTAAGTAGTAGTTTATACCCTCGAAATATGTGGGGCTTTTGACATCTTTGATAAGTTGATTGTGAAGAAAACTGTATGTTTTTGCCAAACTTTTATCTGAAGTTGCTTTAAGATAAAAATAAAAATGTATAGGAATAATGAACATATTATAATTAGATAATTCCTTGTGATTTCCAGTAGACGGTTCATAAGCCATATGTCATTTAGACAAATGGATGTAAACATTTAGAAAAACTACTTGTTATTTATCATTAACAACTTCGCTTGTGCTTGTATTAGTCGTCATTCCTTTCCAAATAATGTAGCAAAGAAGGCAATGTGTTTTGTTTTGTTGCAGCATTTAGAACGCAACTGAACCCCATAAAATTAACTGGGTAGTTGAACAAGAACCAGTCAATTTCAATTTGACTTTCGTGCACGAGTCGGTTTCGAGATGGAGCGTGAATCAAACCCTATGCAGGCTCTATGTCGGTCTGGCTGTGGATTTTATGGGAGCCCTGCGACGGATGGACTCTGCTCACTTTGTTATAAAGTAAGTGCATTATACAGTTTTGATTTTACAAGCATATAATTTGTATCTTTATTATTAGGAACAGCTGAAGAAAAAGCAACAACTTCCTACCAATACACCAGCTAGTCTTAGTTCCTATCGGGAAACTTCCACAGCTCAACCAACCATTAGCCATCTTCCAACCCAAACTGTCTCTGAATTAACTACAGAGGTAAGTTTTAAATAAATCCGTAATGTAAAAATATATTCTTGGGAATAATCTAAGCTGATACCCTCACAACTGGACCATACTGAATCCCCTTTGCCTAACAAGACGGATACTTTACTAGAACACCTACAAACGCAACTGAACTAACGACTAAGACCTGTTTGTTTTGTGGGCCGGGAATTTTTTTTTCTTTTTTTTTTATCACTGATTGAATTATACCAGTGTTACTTTGATTCTAATATATATTATTATAAAGGTCTCTAGCGATCACCTTAACTAGGTATTGAGTTTGTTGAGTTGAGTATCTGTTTAACTGAACGATTGAATAACGTGCATGTACCTACATACATATAAGGACCAGCGGACGATATGTGATGATTTATAACAATGTCCTCAAGTTGTTCTTGTCATGGAGCATTCTACGCCCATCTAATTTTTTTTAACCGGATCGTTCTTAACTTTAATATTAAACATGTTGAGAACGCGACGTCGCGAACGTCTGCTTATCTGGAATCCAAATTTTTAGTGGCCATATTCCTAATACAAATGATTTCGCTTCCACGTTTAAAAGGTAAAGTATGTAAACACCTTTTTGATCGTGTTAAATTAGCGCACCGTCTGCGTCAATCATTGCCAAAATTTCCAAGTAGTATGTCAAAAGATAACTTGCAAAAGTCATCCTCAAAAACCTCGAACACGAGCAAGAAATCGGTATCGAATGACAGTTTTTCCACAACAGTTAAGTTTGCTGATTCCAACAGCTTTGTCCCATCCTTTATAATCGAGGATTTAGAGAAAATCTGTCGGACTGCAACACAGGTGGTTAATGTTAAATTAGTCCTTTGCGTCCTACTCGTAGGTATATTAGAGTAGTTGTTTTTTCAGAGTGCTGAAGAGGCACAATCACCTTCACATCAATCCTCCGTGGCGGCCGCCGCAGTGGCAGCTGTTGTCATTCCCGCTGATGAAGCTCCTTCGCCCGATCCAGCGTCTCCATCCGGCTCTTCGGACACCACGACGTCCGGTCTCGACGAAAAAGACAGCGACAAGGATGCAAAGAAGAAAAAGAACAGATGTGCTACGTGTCGTAAGAAGGTTGGATTAACTGGTAAGCATTGTAATAAGTTTTTTTTATGTGTTTTTAGATAGGTCAGTTAAATTGAAACGACAGGCAATTTGCCTTCCAACAGTTAAAACAGGATGTTGCAAAGTTTTGGAGAATATTAAGGTTTATAAGAGACGGTAGAGTGGCGATGAATCAATTCGGTTCAATTTAAGGCCGGGTCACATCTATCCGATCCGACTCCGATCATACAATCGGACGAAGATCTGAGAGCAAAATGGTACTGGCCATTCAACGCCGTAGTTCACAAATTTCCGCTACCTGTCCGATCCGTCTCCGTTTTTGTATCCGATCATATTCCGATTTTACTGGTTATTCGATGGGTATTTGCTATCCGATTGTCGGAAGGAAAAACGGTCCGCATTTTAGGTTGCGTCAGTGATACATTTGGTTTTTAATGGACAATATCTACAGTAAGCTGTAGATATTTAAATATTTTGATTGGGCTTACAGAATTTTACTGATAGAAAACAAACTCAATTATTAATAATGCACATGATTCGTCGCAAGTATTAATTTATATTACTGTTTACACAGCAACTGTATGTAAGGACTCTGGCAAGGAATATTGGAAAAATAACTACTAAAGTGTACATTGTAAACTGTTCATGGAAATTTATTTACTACTTCAGGTTTTAATGTTTTAATTCAACCCCTCATTTTGTAGACATTTTTATTCACTACAAATCATCTCATTGGGCATTCCGATTACTCCTTTATTATATAATATTATAAACAAAAAGACAAAAATCGCATCGCATTGAATTTTTGGCAATAAATTGTTAATAACTAATATATGGACCGGAAATACGAGTGGAAAACAAATCCCTATTATTCTGATTATTATCTTTTATATAATCGCACAATTAGTTTGCTACTACGATACTACTTTATTCGGTTAAGATAACTGTAAGCTGAATTTTTATTCGTAGTTTTGCCGAATCCTTGATAGATTTGCTTTACTTCTTCCTTCAGCGACAGCATAATTTTTTTCAAAGGTTTTCCCTACGCAACAAATTGAGTTAACACTCTTTGAAATTTGGCTTTATTGGCATGAATTATGTGGGAAACTGCGAAATGTTACCAAATAATTTTGAATAAATAAACAGAATGAACTGGCGCCGTTCGAAGCAGTCTAATATGACCCTCATTCCAGCACATTAAACTCCATTAGGAACTAACTTGTTCATTATTTGAACTTAAAAGTTAATTAATCACAGTAACAAATAACACACATTTATCTCTATGCATAAAGGGCATGTTTACCTTTTCTAAAGATTGTATGGAAATAAACTGGTCAACAAAATTAACATTACACAGTCAAATTTGCCCTAAGTTTGGAACTGGATAAATTCTGATTGCTTTTATTTGTGTTTGAAACGTTATTGAGTACCATTTGTTTTCTGTTAGTCAACGTTTTGATAACAGTTAAACAGCGTGGACATTTTTTCTACAGAGTGGCAAATGAAAAAATGCAAAAGTTCGGCATACTCCTAGCGGACAATAAAAGAGTTTTGTTGGATGCTGACTCCAAAAGTTTACAAATAAACCAAAATACTCGAAAGAGTTTTTGAAATTTTCGGCCATCGCTTCTATTTATAGTGTGGCCTAAAAAAGTCTGCTTTTTTGCTCTTGCAGCGATAAGTGTTCTGATCTTATTATTTATTATATTATTTCTGATATAACGGGGTTCATGAGAAATTACTCAAATCAGATATGCCCCCGAAATCTGTGATAGTGAGTGATAGACTTCAACTAAAGTGAAGCTAATTTTCAAATATATCGTTCATCCATTTAACCCTGCATATAAAAAAATAGGTCTAACTTTTTAAAGGCCTAACTTCGACATGAGCCCATTTTACTACTGGGTTTCAAAAAAAATGATCACTGCAAGACGAAACAGTTTATGTTTTTGGGACCACTCTGTAAATAAACTTCTTTTGAGATATGAGGTCTATCTTATACATAGTTACAAATTTTGATTTATTCTCCTGACTGCGTGTAATTGTTATTATATTTTTTCTTTCCTGGGTTTCAGTGAAACTGTGAAATAAAAATGTTCAAATCGTTTATGGGGTGTTTTTCAAATTTTTTGCTCCTCCAAAGATTTTTTCTCGTCTGCAACGTCATATAATATTAGAAAAATCACTTCAGATCTGCGAAGAAGTGCTATTGATTAAACTGAATTTTGCGACACCCTGTTTTTGACAATCCTTTTTTTTTATCAAATTATTGCCTAAACTGCGTCTATTACTAGCTGCAAAATAGGATTTAGTTTCGAAATTTGAATTGTGCTAGGAATGTAAATGTTCAAAAAAAGTCCGGATTTTTTCATTACGCCTTTGAGAACTGACTTTTTTTACCGTAGATCTTGATGCTCTACTACTAATGCCATGGATATTATGTGCTTTTCAGAAAATACATCTTTGTTACTCGATTTAACAGTTTTCCATTCGGTGTACTATCTGAAATTTATTTCTATTCTTACTAATTCCAAGACTTCCTTAGTTTTAATTGAATAATATTAATTTTCCCATCAACTCTATGCTATGAAACATTTCGATTTCTGGTCTAGTACACAGTACAAAACAGTAAATTAGGCAGTGTAATCAAGTTTTGTTAAGAGGGGTACTCTGGGGTTCCGTTGATTTGAAAATTGTTGTTTTTCTATAAATGGATTCATTAGTTAGGTAAAAAATGGTATTAGTTTGAGGAAAAATGCTGTAATTCCAATTGAAGTTTTCTATAAGCGGAAGTTTACTGGAATCGTATCATTAAGTTCACTTTTCCTCTGCAGTGTTCATACATACTTCTTAAAATCGCTCCCAGTTACTTTATGACGCTGTTGATAAGGCTAGGAAATAATTTCAATATAAAAAGTAATCAGATTGGATAAAATGAAAGGAATGCAATTGGTTTACTAATCTTAATTTGATGTATTTTTTCCAGGTTTTGAATGCCGCTGTGGGGGTCTTTTCTGTGCCGTTCACCGATACAGCGATAAGCACGACTGCAGTTTTAACTACAGGGAAATGGGAGCTCAAGAAATTAGACGTAACAACCCCGTTGTGGTTGGTGAAAAGATACAGAAGATCTGAGCCCCGCCACACGGACCACAGCCGTCTGAGTATCTCAACTCAGTGGGTGTGTCTAAAATCAAATTCGCATTACTATCTATTAATTACTGACTTAGTGAAGCCGAGGCGTGTTTCGTGATCGGTGCGATCTTAATTGATAGTTATCGATAATATTAGCAAAATTACGTGCCTCTCGCGCTTAGGACGAATAATTCGAGTGCTTCAGGTGGACAGTGCGTTGTGACCGGGCCAATATGGCAGGTTGTCGGTTCAGCTACGGTTTTCGTGGGAAAGTTAAGGGGTTTTAATTAGATTTCAATATTTTTCTGGTCTGAACCCTTTGTACCAAAGTACTGAGTGTTGCGTCAGGGTAGATTGTGCCGGACACTGAATACTTACTCTGCGGCAGCATGATCATTTGGAACGTAGATTTTTGGAAGAGCATTTTAAAACAAAGAGTTGCACGCACAATTAAAATTCTCTTCCAAAGCTGACCAACTGCCATTGTGTAAATTAGAAGACTTGTCTGTTCGATTACCATTACCTTATTATTGCCACTGAAATTATACTTCCGACGTTTAGTTTTTATTAAATAAATAAAAATTATTAGCTATGTACTTGTCATTTTAGCTTCTTTGTTATGTATATAGCCAATATTGTTTAAATGTTTTTCGGGCCTCCCAAAGAAGGGTTTGTTGCAAATTCAGGAGATATTTTCGGGTTTGTAATGGTGGTCCCAACGCCTCACTAACATCAAAATTACGCCGTACTCAACGCCAGTTTTTTTAAGCCGGCAATTTATATAATCAAACGCTCAACATTTCAATTATCTCAGAAAGCTTCAAAGGATATGAATGAAAATAAAATTTTCACCTATTCAATATATTGACTTAATCTACGTACGCTGAAATTATCTCTTTTACCGAATGGCTTGCTCTTACATTGATCGAAATTTACAAGTGCAATATCGAGTGTACAGTAAAAACTGAAAACATTCTGGACCACCTAAAATGAAACATTTCTTGCAAAGTTGTTAAAACTGTTAATACCAACCAACCTTTCTCATAGGTTTGCAATGTTTACTGGTTAGCTACTTTCCCTTTATATTAATCTTGTGAGTTGGATAGTTCAAAATGTAACGTTACTCTTCACAAATTAAGGCTTCTCTATATACAAATATTGGCTTTTTAATTCACAATCTTAATGTTACCATATCAGATTTGCTCTCAACTGTTTCCTAAGATTTTTAATTCGATTAACACACAGGCTTATCGGTTTGCTTACCCGAAAAAGACCATCTAATGAATATGTCCATTTGTTTTAATTTAGAGAATGTTCGGTTTTAGTTTCATATCCTCATTCTTTAATGTGCAAGTAGTATTTGTTAGGATTTGTTTAGGTTTATTAAACTGCGTTATTGATTTGTTTTTTTTTGTTTGGAATATTATCGAGCCTTGGCAATAACAGAAGCTGAATGAAGCATTTTTTTAATTGGAATACCTGATTAGTGGATACAACTTGTAATAAAAAAACACCCTTTATTTGATTATAGATTCTAGTCAGCTTTAGCATATCTAACAGATGACCAAATTGCTTATGTGTAACAAGATTACAGTCCTCAATCTATACTAGTTCAAATATGTGAAACAATAGGCGGGTTTTCAAATGATTTTTCTTGCTTAGAATTTATTCTGGGTGGGTGGGTAACGAGTTAACGGTTATTTCTTATTAACTTATTTTGAGAGAGGAGTTAATAAAATTAGTGATATTATTTTTAAGATGTTACTAGCGCCCAGTACATTCTAAAGGTAGTCGAGGCTTTACATTCAGCGTTCTTACTCTTGGTTGTACTATATCGAAAAAAAACCTCAGGCAAGCTTCTCTAAAGCACAACGTGATTAAATCGACGCTATTTACTATTCGTTTCCTGAGATTTTTGCTACTAGAATAACACAGGTTGCACTAATTTTTGGACTCTTTGTTATTAGACAACGTGGTTTGTGTTAATCATATTACGTTTTTTTTATTAGCACATTATTTTTCTGTCTATCTATAGTTTGAGCCATATTATATATCGTGCAAGAAAAAATTAGTAAATGCCAAAAAAAGTTTGTTTTCCTTATCATTTATCAAACTACAAACTGTTTACATATTATTATTATTCTATTACTAAGTAAAGCCTTGTGTGGCAATGTCTAATAAATCTATTATACAAATGTTCTGGATTTTACTTCTCCTTTTCCTCACGCAATCCCACAAGTTTTGAAACGAAGCTGCGAGGTTTTAAAGCTTCTAGGACTTCTACTTGGGATTTAGATGAAATGAAAGAGATTCGTATAATTGATTATAATGTATTTCTTGAGATGGGTTTTCGAGTACTGTACGGGTATAAAAGAGTATTAAACAATAAAAAATTACTGAATGAAATTTGTTGGTCTTATCCAATTATGTTCAAAATTTAAACATGAGTCTCATCTGGTTATCCTGTTTTATAAATCATCCAAAGCAGCCCTTTAGTTGAAAAAACTAAACATGAACCACATAGTACAAAATACATGCAAAAGGTGTTCCAATAAGAACGACGTACTTAAATTTCAATCAATACTATGCTATGCTACAAATAAAATATATTTGTAGCATGTTTGAAACATTTATTTAAAAAATAAAGTGCACATCATGAGGTTATGAAAGGAATAAGACATCGAACAAATGAGCGGTGCCTCGGCTTTGCTGGCACAGACGTGCTCTTTTTGTAAAATTTTCAAGGACTATTGCGCATGAATTTTGCGGTATTTCAGAGATACAGCGTTGAATTTCATCTTTTAAGGCGTCAATCGTTGCTTTGTTCACGTAAACTTGTGACTTTAAAAAAAGTCCAAAGGCGTTAAATCACATGATCTGGGCGGCCAATGTCGCCCAGATCCAAAACGATAAATAACTGCCGAACGGCCTTTTTCTTAATGTCTAATCATGATACAAAAAAATTTGCGCAATTCAAAACCGTCGTTCTTATTGGAACCCTTTATATTCAAGTATAAAAACATTTCCGAGAATAAAACAATAATATCTAAATTAACAAACATCTCGAGAGCCTTAACTTAATTATAACCAATGTATCTCACACACACACACCCGAAAATAAATTTAAAAAGTTTAACGGATATAATAAATAAAAAAACTAGTCAAATATAAATTAATGATAGCTGATCAAATACACTCGCATTGAATAACGTGAATGCAAATGACGAATAATGAACGTTAATAAATTAAACCAATTCTCGATGTATAAGTAACTTAATAGTTTTGTTCAATTCATATCGGGGTTCTATTATATATTCCTTAACTTAAAAGGAACTCTTTCCCACGAGCAAAATCTAAAAAAATAACATACTGAAACTTAAAAAATATTAACAACAATTGAAATTCAAGCACATCTTTGGATCTTGCGTCAATGACGAATTTTGGCATCACAGCTATAGTTGAAACAATACGTCAAATTAATTGATGATAATCAAGAATTGAACAAAAAAATTATTTCGAGCTATTTGTATCCCCTGTGATGTCTAGCAAATGCATACAAGTTATATGGTAAATGAAACAAAATTTACACGCTTATTAATACAAAAATATAACTATATCTTCAGGATGTGTTCTTCCATTTGAGTGTAAAGATGATTCGAACATACTTGATGATTTCTGCTAGTTATAAAGGCAATATTCGCTAGTTCAAAAGTCGAAGCGCCCACTGGCGGCTAATTATAACGACACTAGTAAAATTTGATACTTATTTTTATTAAATGCCATTGTGACTTATTTTGTTTAGATCTGCTCAGCTTTTGCAAGCTTGTAATGATAGAAATATATTGAAAAGTGTGTAAGTATTGTTTAATGTTATAGACTTAAACTATGTGATGTCAGGAAGGTATGAATAATGTATTCATGATTTTTGCAGTTAACAATGGTGAGTAATGTTGAAGTTTCGCAGCGCCCTCATCGGTAGTTGAACTAGCGAATACCCAGCTTATATAGCGGCTCAAAGTTGGACATTCTGAAAGATGATATTTGGCATATTCGAAACTATTCTTTTAATAGTCGCTACAGACGATGATCTGATCAGTTGTTGGAATAAAAATTATCCAGTATTATTATTTTTTAACAAAACCGATAAAATTCTAGTGAAGTAATAGAGAAAAATCATCAATATGAAGTAATCGTGGTTTTGAAACGATTTAAAAAACTAAAACACTTACCTTTTCATATATGCACATCAGTTCGCTGGATCTGTATTGACTACGAATACAGCAGCCTCTTTTAACTAGTACAAGTCCCAGGACCAAGACAATCACTAGGGCAATACATCCTATTATACCTAAAAATGTATAATGAGTTTAAACGAAAATTATATACATATGTATTCGTATATTCTGAAGAATGAATGTTGTTAATATGGGTATTTTACATAATCTGCAAAAGCTATTACTGAAAAATTATCAGTCGCCATGAAAGATAGAATTTGGCTCAATTAATCTGACAAACTCAAAATTCAATCATTTTCGCTCTCAATCTTTTGAAGATTTCAATAATAACTACGCCATAGATGATTTCTTTAAAACTACTTACTTCCGGGAACTAATAAACTAGACTTTGCCATATCCGGTATGAAAAAGTTGCAATACTCAGGTTTTGTGTAGTTAGAAGGCAACAAACATGTGTTCTCCTGAAATAAAAAAGTAAACAGTAGGTACAGAAAAAACTCAAAGTAAAAGATGTATATGACTCACTGTTAATGCAGGTTTCATGGTATTTGTGCATAAAAGGTAAATTTCATAGGACATATCTAAAACAAAAAGAAGTTATTTCGAAATATTAACAAAAATTATCAACGATATCATTAATAATATAAAGAAATTTTTGTGTTTCTTCGTAGCCTTGTTTTTTTGCTTAACGGCATGTAGCATTTCTGTCTCACTATTAAAAAGTTAATTGACTTTGCAATTACTCAGGTTTTCTTAAAGCTTCCAATTTCCCGAATTACAGTGTTTAAAAAAGATTACAATATCCATTATTTTTTAATTAACACTAAATAAAAGTAAATAAAGTTTGTCTATAGATAAACCCTTAATAGCAATAACAGAACAATGAGAAGAACTACTTGCAAATGAAATTGGAGAAAGAAAAGATTCGAAATTATTTAAGTTGTTAACAAAGATCCTTAAAACCTTTCTTAATAAATTTTATGATTGCAAAACGATCTAAATTGGGATGTGCCTTATAATTGCCTTATTTTGCGCAATATTGGTGCCAAAATCATTTTGGAAGAAGTTAACACAGATGTACAATGTGACACGAAAACTATGCAAAAGTTTAGTCAATAAAAAATAACAGATATTACAACCTTTTCTGAAGCACAAATTTCAAGAAAATCCTCATCATACAATTATTAATTCATCATCTACAAGAACAAGGAATTTGAAAAGTATTTGTAATAATTAAAAAATATAGTGGCATACCATTTTTTTTAACAAATTCGGTAGCGTGCAGGTACCCACGTCACTGGCAAAAATTAACAAAATTATTTTATTATTAAATCTCATTGGGATAGAGCCTTAAACGTCGCATTTTCTATATAAAACAACATTTGTGATTTTTTTTTACTTTTACTAAGAGTACGTTTCTTGACTCAGTTATAACTTTACCCAATTCAATACAAAAATGCAGAATTTAAAAGCGATTTAACAATTTGCCAAGATAGATACGAGAGGTCGTGTGAAAATCAACTTCCGTCGCTCTTAATAAACAATCAAAGTCAAACGTTCACACATCATTGCATGGTTTGTTAATGCGTTACTTAAATTTTGGTGGATCTGCGAACAATTGGACTCTGAACGAATCCAGCTAAAAAAAATTTCAATTTACATGAAAATTCTGCAAGCGATTGATCGGAGAGCGAGTATTTAATTAAGCATACAAAAGTCGCCGCTTGAACGGCAATGTTTGTTTATCTTTGGCCGAGAAAGCAACTTTGTTTAGGCTAAATATCCAAACCAATTGGATCGCGAACTGGAACATTCTAGAAAATTTTCAACGAAATAAAACTGAAATCGGACAGCATAGTAAACAATTGAGTCATCCGAAGGGCCAGCAAGCAAACGATTATATCATTATATAAGTTCTGTGGCTCGGTGCGTTTTTAACGCGATAAACACCTTAATAGTGTGTGAGTTTTTTGAGGAAAGCTGAACATTTAGTTCAGTCTATTATGGGCAACGGACGAAATCGGTCGCCGGAATAAACGGGGTAAATGTACCAATTTAGTGCGATTTAGGCAAGGACGGTCGATAATCTTATCTGTTAATTGCTGAGTGTAATCCACATTTATTTTCAACTCGTCTGGATATTCATTGTGAGGTCAACTGTAGTTTGTGCTTTTTGAGTATTAATAGATAGGTAATGGAGGATGGGGCACCAGTTCGCAGAATGAAGGTAAGAAGGATTATTAATTTATAAACCCATAACTTGAACTGAGTTTAGTTTTTCGAAAAACAATTAAAGTTTCATTCAGTTCTCTATTTCTTTTCAAACGAATAACGGGGTTTTAGTCTAAGTTTATGTAAAACTACAGATTGTCTTCTTTCTTTTCAGGTGGTATAATGGAGCTTTCGGTAAGTTTAGCATTGCTTTGCCATTGGCAGATGGCACGTTAAAACGTTGCTTGTGATCTTGGCCAAACCATTTAAATTTCACGTTGTTTCCCAAAATGAAAAAAATATATTTTTTGTTAAACGACTCGTGTTCGGAGTTTTCAGCGGCCAGGATCCGTCAAATTATTGCAGTTTTTCGCCGTCCAGTACCTTCCTAGGCTGTAAGTGGTCCAGATCAATATTTTTTAAATTGTCAATGAAATTTAAAAAATTATCATTAGTTGACATAAACCCAACACAAGGGGGAGGGGGGTAATGACCCTCCTCTGGGTCCACCCTTGACTACATTAGAGTTTATCATTATCATGATAAAGAATTGATAAATCAAGTAAAAAAAACAACTTACTTTGACCCACTTTACATGGTTGACTCGAATTGTAAACTAATTTCACAAAACGATACGTATCATTGAATATCGCTATTGGACAATATTTTTTCAAAGATTCCTAAAACAGAAAAATTGTGCAGAACTTAATTTAAAAACTAACATATTTAAAATGTACATAATAAACTTATAATATCATTGAGCTTAGGATATCGGTTTTTGAATCACTCAATGTATTCATGATTAAAAAATATGTACAGAAGCTCACATAGCACGCTTAAAGAAATTTGAGTTTTGAATTGTATCATCCAAAAACAAGAAAAAACGTTGTCCATCGAAAATATTACATAAAGAGCTTGTTCAGAATAAGAGATGCCCAGTTTTTTAGATCGATATGCACTGAGAAGATACAGTGCATAAAAGTTAAATTCACCTGATCCTCAACTTCTACTCTCTCGAATACAGACGTTTTATTAAAAACAAGTTTGTTTGAGACCCGCTAGAACTAGGGCAGTCAGTTTAACTAGCATATTATTTATACCCAGAATTTATTTTTAATGAACATTTCTCAGATTTTCTGTCAAAAAAGACTAGAAACATATTAAAATAATATTGAAATTCTAAATACATATACTTACATTATTGGTAAGATTGTAAGGGTTTAACAGCTTGTCAGTAAATGGACTTGTAAAAAGGCATTTGTTACGCTGGCTTTTTAAACTGGGATTGACCCTGTTTTCTACCGGAACTAAATTTCTCGTAATATTGTCTGCAAAGTGTAACTTTGCCGATTCTCTGGGTACACTATCATTCTGAAGTTATTAGAAAATATATGTAAACTTGCTACAAAAATAATACAAAAGAAATTCCTGGGTTCCAGTCAATTTTATTGTTTAGCATTTAAAATGTTACAAAAACGTTTCGGTGTTTTTCTCCACCATCATCAGTTTGTCTTCACATTTGGCAAGCCCTTAAAAAATCTTTGATTGAAAAAGAAAAGCAAATATTAAATGGTAAACAATAAAATTGACTGGAACCCAGAAATTTCTTTTGAATTAAGTTGAAATACAGTCAAGAAAATATACACAATACAAAAATAATCACAAAACTTTTCCTCACCTGAAAACGGCATACGTAACTAGTGTAATAATCAAGAATTATATTGCAACCGCTTCGTCTGAAAGGACCGAAGTGTTCATTATATGTAATATCCTCGCAAATGAAATTGAAAGTAACTTGATTAAAGTCATCAGTTTTTTTGCACGGAATATCCACAAATATGTCTAAAGAAGTCATATTGCTCAAAAAAGTTGGTCTAATATCGCCAAACTTAACATCAGTGCAATCTGAAACGAACAAAAAATACGAATTTGCACATTAATAATAATAATGACTTCATTGCAATTAGAAAGATGCTACAAAAGTGACGTCGAAGGTTATTCTTCCTCGCCTATCCCAAAATATTAATAACCTAATTAACAAAAAAAAATATGAACGTAATACCAAAGTTAACTAACTGATAATATTGATGATGAATTAAAAATCAAGATATAGACCTGAGCCAGATATATGTATCGGGAAAAGCTGTAATATCAAAGCCCAGTAGTCAGAAGTTCTATAATTTTACATTTAAAAGCAAAACACGGTAAAAAATATATTTTTCAAACATTTAATTAAATCAACGCAAAACACTGGATGCTATTAAAAATATTCACATAAAAAATATCCAAGCTGTATACAGGCCGGGTGTCGGAAACTAAGCTGACAAAAGAAGACATAAAGATTACTTGATACCGATTTGATCCAAGAATTCCTCTTAAAAGAAATAGGTTCATTGAAGATCAATAAGTTAATATGAACCAAATAAGCAAGCATCTATAAAATCAGAATTAAACACTTAAAATTTTTGTTTGTTGTCGACAACGATTATATCGTAGATATTACAAGCGAAGAACTCAGGTTACCAAAGGAAAATTAAAAACAAAAAAGCCGCAAGATCTGATGGCATACCCAATGAGCTCCTAAAATAAGAAGAAACACTTGAAAAAAAACCAAAACAAAGGTCCGTCTTTGAACTCTACTGCGGATTTTTTACTTCTCTTAGGAAACATTTTTGGATAATATTATTTAGATCAAAACCACATGAAATGATTTCTACAACCTACTATTTCCATTTGTATATCTAGTTTCCTCAATGATACTTCAATCGAATCTTAACAGAAAAATGACTATTAACAGATACATAGGAGAATGAAAACTGTAAATAACAAAATACATTGATAGAAACTTACTCTTGTCCGAAGCGCAGAAGGAATAAAAACGCTCACAAACATGAAATTCAGCGGTATATGTTCCGCCTACCAATTTTATGGGATGCACATGTTGCAAATGAATCCTAAAACATTTGAATTAATTGGGACTTAGTCGCCTACGGTACTATATGAATTTTTATACCTTATATTACTGCGTGAATCCGTAAACATGCATTGATAATATGGGCAGGCATGTTGTGTTCTCCAACGAAATTCATAATTGCAACGGTCTCTTTGTGGTAAAAGAATGGGATTTTCCTACGACGGTTTTACTTAAAAGAATGGCGACAAATAAAAAAAAATTGTATCAACTTACCTCAACTTGCGCACATTCAAAAATAATGGAACTGTGATAATCAGTTGGACCACAAAAGCTGCCAGTAATAAATAAAAGCTTTAAGTTACCATCTACCTCCGTATAGTCGTAATATTTTCCAAGCGATGTAAATCTGAAACAATTAAACGTTGATGTTCATTTCCTCAACGCATTGATTCAGAAAGTAAGATTTGATTTCACTATAATAATAACTGAAACGTTTGGTATGTAATCGTCTAATTTAAATATGAAATAACAATAGGTTTTTGAATCGCAAGTAATTTTTCAGTCAGTTCGAAAAAAGGGGCGCGCCTAATTATTTGGTAAATTTTAAAGACTTCCAATTTTTAGACTAATTATCCAATTTTAATATATTGGTCTTATTTATTTGGAGCTAAATCTTTCGGCTTCAAGGGTAAGAAATGTTCGTCCTTCACTTCCCATGACCAATAATGGAGAAAAAAACCATCGAGAGGAAACTTTTGTCTTTTTAGTCGTTACTTCGTTTTAAAAATTATCAAGCCTTTTTTCATAAAGTAAAAATATTTAATATTTGCTGATATCTAATAATGCAGTTTTTTGTATCTTAATCCTGTTTTTCGCTACATTCGTGATTTGGTGTTTGTAGTTTGTGTAAAATTTTAAATCTAATGATTTGTTGTCTCGCCGAAACGTAATGAAATAAACGTTTCAAAAATTTTTAATTCACACTGACTGAAACCCAGGAAAGATAGGAATATTATAACAAGTACACGCAGTCAGGAAAATAAATCAGAATTGGTAAACTGTGCGTATTTGTGGCAATATTTGGGTTTGTTAATTGCTGTAGTAGTCACACTCAGTTGTATTGAAATATTCCGAAAGATATCTAGTGTTTACAAATATTAGCACTCTTATTAAAGATTTCGTCAATTGTACATACTTTTTCCGAATATCAATTTCACTAGTGTTTATCATAGCCAGCGACACTGTTGTCGTGCAGGGAACGTCTTTATCAATTACAGCACCGCATACATTAAATTTAAACTCTAGGTTTTTATCTTTCAAAGTGTGCGTTTTATCTAGAGAAGATAGATTAAAATATTTCTCTCCATCGCGAAATATACAAGAGGAATGCTGAGGTGCCATATCGGTACAATGCGATGCATTCTGCAAAAGAGCTATAAGTAATACTGCAAAATAAGTCGATTTCTATCTCTTATTACTCACGTATTTTGGACAAGCGTGGGGTGATTTCCAGAGGAAATACGTGTAACACGAACCGGTTTCTAGGAACCTTGGTCCATGCTCTTTTTCATCACAACTGAAATTTATTTGGGTTTTCCAATACGGGTTTTGCGTATAACTTGAATTCATACATTTTGATTTTCCTGAATGGTGAAAAATGAATGGAAGAATTATCAAAAATTAATATCTTTTTTAAGGAAAGATTGTCCTTTTATTTTTTTTAAAATAATATAATACTCTATAGTTCTTTCTACTTCTCTCTTCTCTCACTTTCTATAGTTCTTTCTAGTCTTGCACCCCCTGTATTTACTACATACATTACATTTACGTTTTATTGGTAAATAAAACATACATGCTTACAAGTAAAAGAAATCATAGGATATCAAAAAAAAATTGTTTACACTTAAAATTGTGTTGCTGCAAAAATTGCGGATTTAAATGCCTGAAGAACGTGGTAGTGCTATTTTGATCATATACTTTATTAATATATTTTTATTAAATTTGAAAATTAATCCCATTCGTTTAGTGCGGCCTTGTAATTTAAAAATTGGTGTGGCTGACTACTTGAGAAACCAAATTTTGAATCTTTATGTGCATTTGTCAATAAATCCTCCTATATTTTGACGAATTATTATCTCATAAAATTATTCGCATTTACTAAGGAATACTCTGTATGATGTGTTCAGGCACCTTTTAGTATAGTTGTTAAGAAATTAATTTTTCAATAAAAACTTACCTATAATTGTAACTTCGACAAAGCCCTCTTTTGATATTCCCGAACTTAAGACAGAGGTTCCTTTGTTTATATCTATCCCATTTAGAGTTTCTGTTACTTTCGAGAGGGGCTCTGCAAAAGATATGTCTTTGTCTATATTTCTCGCAAGTTATTTTTCTGCTTAGAATTTCTTTTAGAAGTTTCTGGAGTCTAAAGATGTCACTTTTACGCGTAATGCAATTTTTTACCCTTCAAACAATACTATAGACATTTTTGATACAAGGGCGAAAAACGATTTTTTGATTTTTTGCCATCGTATCATTTTTATGTGCAAGAAATAACCCGAATAATAGCCCCTATTTGAGAATAAAATCAGTTTGATGTAGATTGATTATCATGCATTTTTTTCTGTTAATTCGCATTTATTTTCTTCTTGCGATTTTAAAAGATCGCTGCATAATACTTTTAAGGTATTGGGAAATTTATCAACTTTGTCGTCTGATAACCACATTATAAAGTAATCCACAAAATATATTCAAAATATAAAATTATAATTTAAATTAGTTGATATGCTCTTCTGTAACCCTGGTTAAGGAAAGTTTATTTTTGACAATGATTTCTCCATGTTTTTAGAGCATCTATGAAAAATACAAGCTTGCTGGATGCAATGCTCTGATTCTTTTAAGATTATGATTCTTTTCTTAAATTATATTGACACATTTATACTAGTTTCAATTATCGTAATGTCATGGTTTTATATAACGCATACTTAGTTAACACTTTCGAAAAATATCGCATTAATCAAGTACTTACTTGGCAGATGTCCTGGACCACAAAAATGTATGTAATAACTGGTTTCATTTGTGAGCGGCAAATCATCAACAGTTAATATATCTCGGCTCTCGAAGCACACATTTGAAACGTTAAAGATTAAATGGTTTTGTTGAATCTTAAAATAACCATGTATTTAAGAACTACCTGAATGCAGGCTGATTCAGAAGAAAGTGAAAATCTAGGAAGTGTCAAAATAAGCTCATATATTTCCCATTCCCAAAGTCCCATTTTCATTTGTTTTGTTATTAGCTATTTTTTTTTATTGTTTCACCTTGATTTCCATTGTCATTTTGGTTTTGATGAGCATAATGTGTTCCACGAACAGTTATTTATGGAATTTATTCATTCTTTATATCACTGATTGTGGAAAATAAAATCACCTGAACACTACGACAGAGATAAAAAAACAAAGTGCATAATGAATTAATTGCAAATTAAATCTAAATTAACGAAGATCCAACAAAAAAATTGACTATATGAGAGTGTTTTAAGAAGGAATTTAAAAAGTGAAAGCTTTTGCGCGATCAGGATCAGGATGATAATTGTACAAGAGGAAAGTGTGGTATTAGATCAGGAAATGATGTCTAGAGGAAGTTCATCAAACATTGAAAGTGAAGAAAGATCATCAGATGCTGTTCCTTCTATTTTACCCGCAAAATTGTTAAATTAACAAATTTTAACGCAACCCGCAACATTAAAAAATTTTGTGAAAACAAATGGCTTCAGCTTTTAAATTACTCGTCATAAAATAATCTTTAAAACGCTTTTTGTGTGTAGCAATTTTATCTGACTCAATCTATATGTTGCTGCGTTTTCTTATTTTCAAGTAATTTTACTGAGTACTTTCGACAAACGCTGGATCCAGTTTCCTGGATTTTTGTCTTTGGGGATGGATAAAGTTCGCATTCGAATGCCGCAACGTTCACTAGAGCAAATAATACATCAATTTATAAACACGAAAGGAAAATAAATTTTTGTTAGTTTCGAAATGAAAATTAATAAAAGTACATATCTGTAAATCTAAACCGAATATCGGACTTGAACGTACGAGCTTATTTTACTTATTCCGACTTCCTACACATCTTTAAAATATTTTAATTTCCTTCTGAATCACCCTACATAAATCAAACAAATTTGGTGAACACCTAATTATTATAATTATTGCCAATAGAAGGCGGTTGACCCCGAATATTATTGTAATGTATATTTATAGGTATATTCGTAAGATGTGTAGGTATAATAGAGAGAATCAGACAGTTGTTAATAATATGATGATATGATGCTAATGAAATATCGACTAAGTACATTTTAAACAATTACATATTGACTTTGACTAATTACAAACTTGCCATATAAATTATCTACGTAAACTCAATTTAAAAGACGTGGTTTTGATCAAAAGTTGAATGTATATTGTTAAATTGAAATCTGACATAAAAGTTCACATGTACAGTATATACTTACCACCCAATTAATTGTGTGCGAAATACATCCTAATGCCGTCTCCAATTTGAACCAATATTTTTTTCCTTGGTTTTGTTGTGGGACAAAAGTAAGATCATTATTTTGCACGGCAGTCTTATCCCAGTTGCAAACTAAGTCAATTTGAATCTTTCTTTCAGCTAAAAAATTCGAAAAATCTTAACATTCAGTAAATAAAGTGTGTGTCTTAAGCCGTCATATGTTTTAATATAAATAAAGTTGCTTTAATAAAACCCTGATTGATATTTATCGCCACAGCTAAATAACTTGCTTTCCGAAATTGTTCAAAAAACAATTTATTTAGAAACTACAACTTTTCTCAAATGGTAGGAGAATTAATTAACTGAAACTTACAGGGTAAACAGGGTCTGCTTATCTACTAATGATAATATATCATGTATTCAAGAGTTGCATATGGTTTGTATAACTAAGGCTTAAATGTAAATAAATAGTATAAATATCATATCATAGATTCAAATTAAGTTCGGTATACATAGTTCAGATAATAACTCATGATCATTGATAAATGAAGATGAAAAAATTGGGGTAAAGTTGGGGATGGTCGATATACGAGAGTATATAAAATATAAACAGGATGGATGTGTTTTTTAATTTTAAATGGTTCTTAGACATGGGAAAAATGGTGTTTAGGTAGTTCTAGGCTGCTAAGGAATAGACACGACTCAAATTCCGTCAGATCCTAACAATATTAAAGGAACCATGAGCGAATGTATATGGATATAGCCAGATAAGGTCCGGACTTGTCACCTTGTGATTTTTCGTCTTTTTGGACCCCTGAAACAAACGCTTGGAGGCCAGCCGACCAAGTGAAAAGCTCAATTTATAAGAGGGAAAGTGACGAAGAATGTATTGCCTGATACTGTTATCTTAATTATAATATCTTAATGGTCTGATAATGTTCAGGAAAAAATGTTTTTTTGAAAAAACTTTTTATACCGACCAGTTTTATGATTGACTAGCATTATGTAGAAAAATTGTAAATATGTATTTGCAACTGTTTAATCTGAAGTTGATGTGATCATCACTTTACCTTTTTTGTAATTTTCCGAATATCTACCAGAAAAAAACAGCAAGTTTTTCTCTCCGTTATACATAACGGAAAAATGTGAATCTTGTGACAAAGGTATTGGACCATCTGCGTCTAGTTGACAAGCATTAACGTTTTCAGTTGCTAATTGTTTGTTCCGGCACGACGGTTCTGTTCGATCAATGTTAATACTGAAATTTCTTGTCGGTGTTTGAATTCGATACGATCTTGCTAAAGGGGTTAAATCAATGAATTCGCCATATATTGTGATTCCTCTGTTGACCAAAGGTTGTCGCATGTCTATATGAAATTGGCATTGGCCATCAACTTTTGATAAAATAGGTCTTTTCTGGAAACAAAAAAATATATATATTTGACACTTTTATTAGAAAGGGACATTTATATAAATATATCCAAATTTGTACCAGAGAAGTTATCCCTTAATCACATGATCAGAATGGTACTGCGACATTTCTTGGCTCAAAAAAATACGACTATCTTATATTAAGAAAATATATCTGGCTCCTCTGCTATAGATAGAGTAAACAGAAATATTTTTTGCGCAAAAACTATGAATGCTACAAGACAACAGAGCCCAAAAATACCAAAAAAGCATTACTGCATCAACTCAAAAAAAAAATCAGTTGATTTCAGCAGAAAGATAAAAAGTTCTGGCAGTTCTTGTACTAAGACACTGAAAAATTCACCGCCTGCCCAAAACAGATGAACTTGTTTGCTTCATAAATTATGAGTCTTACATTTTTCCGTATCTCTCGATATTTCAAACACATTTTTTTCGAAAAAACTTTAACCATTATTTTGATTTACTTTCCTGACTGCGTGTAATTGTTATTATATTATTTTCTTTCCTGGGCTCCAAAGTGTGAAACAAAAATTTGTATATTGTTCATTTCACATTTTGACTGGAGCCCAGGAAAGAAAATTATTTAACCATTATTGCAGAGAAGCCACATACTTTTTATTAATAAAAGTTTGGTTCATCCAGGTCGTGTTCCCTTTCGACCATGCGTTTACGGAACACCCTGTATATTTTTTTCCGGTAATTCAGTGACTAAGAGCAAATGGACGCTTCTATAATATGTAAAAAAATATTTTTGCTCAAGTGTGTTCCATTAATATAACGATAAACTTTGACGGGTGGTAAAAGACATCAAAGCACACATTTTTGCTTCACATATTTACTGCCCCTCAAATTTGCCGCATCGCTTAAGTACTTCCTAACTTTTCACTTTTAATATTTTCTCAATCAATAATCTCTTTTGAACAATTATTTGATAGAATCATCGCTCTATTCTTGGACAAAATTTAGGCTATAAGAGAACCAAAAAATTAAATATACATATCATGCAGTGTTTAGCATTTTTACCACTTTTAGGAGCACAAATGTTATGTTTTTTTGGTCAAAGTTTAAATCTTTCTGCAGAGAGAAAAAAGTATTCGATGTTAAAGCCGTCTTCTGTACCTTCCGAGTTATTTGCATATTTAATCGACTAAGCCAATCAAGAGGTTTTCATTTTTATATGACCAGTTACATTTTCCGCGCTTTCTTCATTTGCGAAAAATTTGGAAAAAAGTCTGTGCGAACATCATTTCATTACAAATTGATAGCTCCGTTTATTTTGTCAATCGCCCTGCTCAGTCAATTAAGTTGCTAAAGTTTTCGTTTTTCTACGGAAAGGGTATTTTTGTTTTCCGTCTAAGAATATTAGATTTTTCCGTTCGAGTTCTCGCAGTTTGCAAAACATTTGGCTCAAATTTGCAATTCTACGTTACGTTTCCAAGTCATCTCGTTCAAAGTGTGAGAATACACAGGGTAGTATATTTTTTTGGGGTCAGGCCTCCCCGAAGCTTTCTGTAGTACGCCACTGAACTCAAAAACAGTTTCGTAAATTCCTCGCTCAATTTAGAAACTATTTTGTCTCTTTCATTTCTGTCGTGAATGCCAAAGAGTGAGAGTTATTTTCAAAAGTTTCTTGCTTGGCGCAAATAAAATAAAAAGCACTGTTAATTAACGTATCATTAATTTTTCGTCAGAGCAAAAAACTACAACTTTTTAAAAATTTTAACTCGTTTTTACTCACATGGAAATGAAGGATAAATGTTGTTTTCAAGTCCTCTACCTTCCCCAAAAGTTTGTCGGTATATTTATCGGGTTTCCGTATGGATATTAAAAATCCTAGACGTTTTATTAATAATAACATAAAAGTAAGGTAAGTTGGGGTAAGTGCAGCCTCACGTTCCAAGAGTACAAATTTGTGAATTTCAAGCATTAACTAGGTCAATATTAAATGTACAGAAACACA
Source organism: Dendroctonus ponderosae (assembly GCF_020466585.1). Lineage (NCBI taxonomy): Eukaryota > Metazoa > Arthropoda > Insecta > Coleoptera > Curculionidae > Dendroctonus > Dendroctonus ponderosae. The sequence goes on along the minus strand of NW_026017110.1, from coordinate 17,630,374 downwards.
CATATTTTTCATGTAGGACTGCGCACTTGACAAGTAAATTTAGAGCAAACGCGAATTCCTTTTCTATTTTGCCATTGCACAGAACTATGATGTTTGTGGTGCAAGATCGGATAAAGCGCCTTTTTGTCGAATTTTTTTCTAAGAAACTTTTGGAGGTCTAAACTTTTCTATGATTTAAAAAAACAAAAATGTTTATTCAACTTAAACAGGGCAAATTGGTTATACCTAATAAAGTCTAAAAAACTATTCTTAATTCAGATTTTATATACTCCTTTATCACGTTGTTTCAGTATTATTATGTCGAAAGGTTTTCATTCCTTCATCTCGCTGTGTTTTGGAGTAAATCGAACACTAACACTGCTATCATAATGCGAAAAACGGAGTAAATAGATTTTCATATTCTTAGACCAAATGTCAATAAATTATGAATGCAAATCGTTTATGCTCATTAGATTTTCTTAAATTCTACACTGTTTTTGCAAAAAGTATTAACTTTCGAATACTGCTGGCTCTAGAGCCATTGGCATCATTTCAGCTGTAATTTAGCATTCAAATTGCCCACCGGATCTTCCGGATCACCGGATAATTTAGCAAAAAAACAAGTAAAAACAAATAATTTTTGAGACAAAATCAATAAATGATTAAAATAAACTTACCACTGAACCATTAAAATGTACTACCAAAGAATATTTTTCTTTCGCTGTGCACTTATCGCTGTTAATTGATATAGCTGTACCATTTTCTGAAAATCGAAAAACAGTCCCTTACGTAAATATAATAAATTTTTCACAAATAAATAGATTTTCCAACACATCCCAAAGTATCAGAATAACTTACTAGTAGTCGTGAACGCCGTTCCTAAGGAAAATGCTCTGTTTGTGTTAAGATTCATTAAACATGCAGCACTGTCCGACTTACAGCCATCATAATGTACATTCAAACTTTTGCAAAGATCGAAAATGATTCGATAGTTGGCACTTGTCACATTTATAAAGCTGAAACAAATTTTATCAAATTATTACACATATTAAAATAGATAGAATTAAAAATACATGCCGGAACCATTTCGGTAGGTAACTTTAAAGGTTATCAGACTTTGGCTACCCCGTTAGAAATGTGCTCACATTATAGATAATAATTAATACCAACGTTTCGTTTTTACCTTTGTGCATTGCAAAATCTTATAGCATTCATAGTTTTTGCGCAAATAAATTATCTGTTTTTGCCAATTAACAATTTTAGACATTTATTGCAAATATCGTGGCACATTATCGCAAAACATTAAAACTTTGACAATGTCGGTTATTTCTTTGCTACAAAAAAGGAATAATTTTTAGACGCAAAAACTGCATGCTAGTAGTTACGCCATCAGCCCAAGACACCTTCCCACAGTTCCCACGGACACAGCCAAGTCAGCGGCCAATTCCAGGGAAACACATATTTCCGTTCTCA
>NW_026017110.1:17625144-17628872 GCF_020466585.1 Dendroctonus ponderosae | reverse complement strand
CCAATTCCAGGGAAACACATATTTCCGTTCTCACGGAATCCGAGGACGCTTCATCAACACTTTGTGTCTTCCTAATGGGAAAGCCTAGTCTGTAGAAGATTCTCTGTTTATAATCCATAGCAGTAAGACCTTATTGTAAACTTCCTGATTAAAATCGTTTTTTAAAAAAGACTATTTTCAAAACGAAATATATAACTTGCTACAACTGAAATAAAATTAGTTGCTTCTTGTGCCAAAGTAAAAAGTCAAAAAAGGCAAAGCTGATGAACTCGGCGGTTGCTCATAAAACCCATCGTAGGTATCATTCTCCTGAAATTTCAAACAATCTTCTAAATAAAAGTTTTATCATTGGCGCAGTCGGTACGATGTATTGTGCAAATGCAATAAACAATACACTATGGCTGTAGAAATCTGGTTAAAGAAGTTTTTTAATTTTATGGGGTTCAATATAAAATAATATAATGTGTTTATCTGCTTTTGGTTGAGGCAATGGAAAAGCCATTTACGGTAAAACAAAAACGTTTGAATTGGGGTAAATATAAAATATGCTGGGCAACGGAACTGCGGAGTAGAGTTATTCTTAGTAAGGAATCAAAATTTGACGAATGCTTAGGTTTTTTTTCGGAAAAAAGTTAACAAAATCAGAGGTACTTATTTAGAAAGACTACATATAAGAGAGGATTTATATATCCATAATCACTACATCAGCAGGAAGCCAAGGATGTTTTAGGATACCTACCACTACCTAGATACCATTAGATAAGTCAGCACATTCATGCGCCTATTTTTTGCGGCGGTTATAAAATAGTTTTAGAATTCATTCTTTGTACACAACCAATGTGTGGAAGAAGAAAAATAACAGTTTTGTCATTAGGTCTTGAATAAATTAAATTTTTTGTAGTTCACGATCCATTCAGACTTACTAAGAGCAGAGACGTGTTATTGCAAATCCATTATGATTTCGATCGACCTCCTGACAATGTTTCTCAACTCATTAATTATTTCAGAGACGATTTGCATCATCTCAGTTGCATTTTTCTAAATATTGCATAAACATTTGATACAAAGTTCCTATTTCATACAGGGCTCAACGTACATTTCTTGAATGTGTTTATATCCAAACATCACATCAGAAAATGAAAAACAAATTTCCATACGATTATGGCATAGCCTCTCATGCCCATGTGTATCAGATTACAATAACACCATGAGTACATTTGCTGCGCAAGGAAATGCTTAAGCCGGTGTTTAGTCGATCTTCGGAACATTGCCGGATATTATTATCGTACATGTTATACGCCAAAACATATCCGGTAAAGTTCCGAAGATCGACTAAACACACCGGTTTAAGCATTCCCTTGCTCAGCAAATGTACTCATGGTGTTATTCTAATTGTTGATGAAATAAAGTGGACACTCTTAATGTGAATAAAAGTACAGGGTGTCCCGTAAGCACATGATCAAAAGAATACTGCGATATTCCTTGCACCAAAAGAAGACGATCTGACCTAACTTTTATTAACAAAAACTGTCCGGCTACTCTGCTTGATTGATGGTCAAAGCAGAGACAAGGGATAACATCAAACTATAGACCAATATCGGTAATTAGTAATTTGGCTAAAATACTAGAAAATATTGTTTGTGTTGATAGCAATATTTCTTTGACAAAAATAATTTACTTGCGAATATCAATACAGTTTTATAAAAAAGAAGGGTACCAAAGGAGCCTTGAGCCGTATAAGGAATTTACTGCACCATAAACTTGATTGATTGAACTGAAAAAGTAAACCAATACATATCACCTTTCTAGATTTAGCAAAAGCGTTTGTTACTGTTGACCATAAAATATTATTAGATAAAATGTATAACTACGGTATAAGAGGAAATGCACATAACATTATAATTAGTTACCTAAGTAACAGAAAACAAAACGTAAGAATAGGGTCAGCAGGGAGCAATTTTGAGTTTTCAACAAGTTTTCCCGTTCTTCCCGATTTCATCTTTTCATCTCTCTCAATTTCCCGGATGCCATTACAAAAATGGCGCCCGAGCAGGGACGTCTCTTCTGTTCTTCTTTAAAGTTTTAAAGTTATTTCTTGTCTCTGGTCAAAGTTCTTCAAAAAATTTTCTTTTTCGAAATATCGAGAGACTTACAGTTAATACTTTGTCCACAAATGATGAACACTTTCATTGTAATTTAAAGAATTTGAATGTGAAATTTCATTTTCAGAACTCGTACATATGTATAGATTCTCCCTGTTTTGTGCAAAATATGAAAAAACTTCCACAAGTACCGATTCTCGGAAAAACAATTTTCAAAATGTTTGTCAAAGTTGACGAAAATGCCGTTTGTCAAAGTTGACGCCTTTCAATACTTATCACATACCTTACCTACTTAAAGATTAGGTAAAGTTAAGTAACTAATTTTGGTATTTTTTTCAAGATGATGTAACAGAGGAGCACTTAAGGTTTATTCTTGATTATAAATGGGTTTGACGTTGATATGGACTTTCGTTTAGGAATTGGCAATCATGAATACCTAGATACTTAAATAAGTTCTAGGTGCACTCGAAGTGTTTAAAAAGTAGATTTTTTCGCTAACTCTTTACTTTTTTCACAAGACGATCTTAAAAAATCAACTTTTCGATCATTTGATTTGGCCGAATTCGAAGAAATTAGATAGTTGGGATTACAGAAGCCATACTGTACGTGCTTTTGGGAAACAGACTTTCAAAAGTGTTTTATAGACAAATGTATGGACGATCCAAGATTTTTTGCTTTTGAAACAACCGAACACTTATCTCCAGGGGTTCCTCAAACGACAAGTTTAGGGCCAATTTGAAGTAACATGAAGTAAATGGTGAATTTGAGTGAAAAGTTGTCAATAACTGCATTTTCAAAAGAAACGCTACTAAGAAAACTTGTTAGTAAAGAGATTATCTATAAGATGAGCATGTGCCCACTTAAGTTCGCACCAAATGGAAAACGTTTTTATTTAAATAGTAATTAAAAGTAATTCGCCATAAAAGTTCTGCTTGGTCCAAAACCTAAAATGCAATCAACAGATTTTTTTCAATCGCATACGAGGTAGGTAGATATACCTATCAGAAAATATGAATTTTGCTCAGGAATAAAGAATAACGAACCTTTATTTGTTACAACGAAAATTTGTTATTAAGAAAAGTTGATGGTTCTTGGTTCTCATGTACTTTATGTCTGTCAGAGTTTCGCGTTCTTTTTAATTTTCTCATAAGGTACAATAAAAAATAAGCAGTTTGAGTGAAAAAAAAGCGAATCGTCCATAAACTTGCAGAAAAAAAACACTTTCAAACTTTTAAAAATCTTGTTCAAACGACACGGTATTTATCATTGAAAATGAAATTGCCCAGTGCCGTGTACTGTTAAATATTGGGTGATCGTGTCGTTCGAGCCCCTCCGAATTTTCAGGTTTTTCTTTGAATAAAACTTTAATTTAAGGGTTTCAGCAAAAAATCCTGGATGGTCAAAAATTTGCTTTTCCAAAACCACTTATTTATGCACGAAAATGAGATCGTCCGGTGCTATTGATTGTATTGGAAATACCACGTAAATGTTATCAGTCCTCTTTATCAGCAAAAAGGAGAAAAGCCTAATCTATGTTTATATTCAGAGAATTCGACTCGTAATTTTGAGTCGCTGATCTAAGCATAAAAGCTCAACCGAATTATATATATAAATATATAAATAATC
>NW_026017110.1:17611925-17624724 GCF_020466585.1 Dendroctonus ponderosae | reverse complement strand
GTTTGTAGGTGTTCTAGTAAAGTATCTGTTGGGGAACGAAAACGGGAGTGTTTTGTCGGTCTTGTGAGGCAAAGGGGATTCAGTATGGTCCAGTTGTCAACCGAATTATATCGATGAATTTTAGTCTAATAAGAGAGCATTAAAGAACTCGTTGTATCGCCAACATAATAAAATACGTTCTGCTTGTGTTGAGGTAAATACATAGGTATTTTATTTCAATGCCCTTTTCCCTATATTTCTAATAGATTGATATGTATATTACTTAATAGGTATAACAGGTAGGATTTGTGGGTTTTTGGGAAAAATTATGAAATTCGAAAACCGGTTTTTTAGTAGAAAATGTCGGTTTTCAACGTATGAATAACGCTTTAAAAAAATTGAAAATGACAAATGTAGCCAAATGTAAAGATTCAGAGGTGTTCTGTGCAAATGTACCAGATTGATGAAAACACTGTTGCAAGCGGTTTGGTTCTTGGAATCATGTCAGTCCGATATGATTTCAAGAAGTGTTTTGTCTATTGGATGAATTAATTTAGATTTTATATCAGTTTTCTGTCTTCTGGTTTCTTTATGTACAGTTCATAAATTCAGTGTTCAGTGCAAATCGATATTTGATATAGATTATATTATACAAAATGTAAGTAGGTAACATATTTTAATATTATAAAAACATAAATTTGTATTTATATTTTTTCTATTTTTGTAGTCCTAACTGTCAGACGTGTAAAATTATTTCAAAAAAGTAGAAAAAGAAAAAGCCCGTTGTATTTATTGCAATAAAATGCTTATTTGCAAAGGATCAAGCACAAGCAGTCTACATAATTATTTGAACAGTCCACAATAAAATAACCGAGAAAAAATCATCTGATGCCGGCCCGAGTTCACAAACAAGTACACAGTATTCTTAACTTTGTGAAAAGGACTAGTTTAGAAGAAATTGTATCAAAGCTTGCTGCATTGGATGGACTATCTATTAATTGCATAACAAATAGCTCGTTCATACGAGAGCCATTGCAACAACGAAATTATTGCTTACCACAAAATAATTCTAGATTTATGAATCTTATTTATACTTGCGATGCTAAAACAATGTTAAAACTCGTTTCTGAGAAACTAAAAACTTAAACTTACAGTTTTAAAGTTCCGATAAAATTAGCACCCGGAGCTTTAGGTAGACAAGACTCAAATTTATTAACAAGTGAAGGTATATTTGAACTTGTTCTGGGTGAAGTACAAAATTTGAATCCGAAATTCGTCAGAAATTATAACACGCTATAAAGGCACGGATTAAAGAAAGAAGAGATACAGTATTAGTTACACTTATTCTTTATTTACAAAATTCTGAAACTGTTTTAACGAAATCTTCTAATAAATTCCTTCCATTAGCAACGAAAAGTGACATTATTAAGTTATCCGGACAAATACATATTATCAAGATTATATAAAGATTAGGTACTCTACAGGAGAAGAATGTGATATTCAAAAACGTGATGAAAGCGATATTCAAGAGCCAGACAATGTTTTATTGAAAAATGCTATGTAAGTGACAATTAATAAATATTTAAAGGAACCGGAAGAAGTGACTACCTCTACTCAAACTCTAAGAAAAGAGTTTTTGACCCTGGAAGGTACAAATAAAATGATAAAAAAATTAGAATTATTATATCAGGCTTTAAAATCGATTAAGCCTAGTTCGAATGCAAGTGAGAGGGTATTTTCTATTTCGGGGACGTTTGTGAATAAACTGACACGGCTAAATAGCAAATCGATAGACGTCCTCTGTTTTCTGAAATCATATTTCATTAAAGAAAAAAAATAATAGAATAATTAAATTTGTATTAAAATTGCCCGGAACAGAAAATACTCGGTCCTTTGCTTAATTGTCTTTAAAACTAAAATTGATTTTATTAAGTATGTATGTAGAAACTTTATTTACTGTTGTCTTTCGGCTTTAATTATAATTTACAATATAGAATAATACACAGTTACATATTTTCTAATTGTTTTTAATAAGTATCAATCTTTATCTAATAACATTGTTTTAAAAAAAAATAGTATGGTTATTATAAAAATATGAAAATATATTGTTTTTATTTATTCGAACCATTTGCTGAATAACTCGTTTCACTATTATAAAAATATTTACATCTTATATGTGAAAATTATGGATAAACAACGAATAATTATTTATAAACTTAAACCTGGTAAAATATTATTTCTTTGTTCTACTAAATCGCATAAAAAGATCAGTTCAAATTACAAAGTACTCTCAGTGAAAATGTTCCTGAAGGGTCCCTAAATTAAGCCAAAAACACTCACAAACTTTTGAAATTGTTGCAACAGTGAAACAGTGCTTTTGAGTTTCCAAAACCAAGAGAGTCTTTCAACCTTCAAAAGAGTGCTTCATTTGAAGTGATCTTTAAGGTAAGAATAGACAAAACTACAAATTTCGAGGACCTCAAACGACACCATCGCCAAAAGTTTGCCATATGGTGCGGACTTAAGTAGACACACTGTATATGTTAGAGTACTGCTTTACATCACCATATACAAGAGGAGCTGATGGTCAGTCTATCGGTACACACATAGAGTAAGTAAAAGTATTTTACTTTCTATATGGGTACACATTGGATTATAAAGCCGCATAATAGGTTTATCAATTCAACGGCCTATTATTTCATATTTACCAATTATAGGAACATTAACCTATCAAAAGCGAACATTTACTAAATAAATTCCATACCTTGGCATCAATTTTTTCGGGCTAAAATCTATGCAGTAGTTATTTAAACCCACACTGGCCCCGATTTCCATCATGGTAAATACGCAAAACATAACCTTTACTAGACACATTTTGTCATCGACTTCTAGGAAACAGCCTTGGAGTATATAAAATAATATATTTAACAGGCTAATTGATTCATAGGGTTTCTATATTGCACTGTTACACTAACACTATCGAAGAGCATAATGAAATGTTAATACATAGTGTTAACAGTTGACCCCCCAAATTATATTTCACTGTTTACATACCCGGCGTTAACCGGAACGTTAGATGGAGAAACGATAGCGATATCGCAACTTATGTAAAGTACAGATACGCGAAACCATTATAAATTTTGCTTGTAGGAGACCGGTAATGAAATATTGCGTTTATCTAGGAAAGAAATTTGCCGGGTTCAAACTGACTTTGGACTTGTCTCTGTTGTGTCTAAGGAGCAGAAACAAGTATACAATAGTCATAGTTGTCTGTTCAGGTACGGAACATTTTTACTCAATTTATGTATTTGTAGTAGGCAATCCGTTATACCATAAGATATGGTGTGCACAACTACTAGCAGACTATAATGAACATCTTGATTAGCTGTTAGCTTAAAACTGCTTATTCTCCATAGATAAAGACTGATGATATGTTATTCTCAGTAATCAGAAACTAATAACTATTAAGAATTCTTGTTATCCCTTGTCTCTGTCAGTAATCTCAGTCATAGATAAAGACAGGTATGATCTCGGTCCTTCCAATTTGTCTTTCGTGGACACTTGACACAACTTATACAGGGTGATTCAAAATTGTCGTCATTCCTCTGAGGGTGCTTTCATGTACACGAATAGTAATTCTTATCAATAACTAAAATATTTTCAAAAAACTAGATCAGAATGTCGACAACAATGTTTTTCAACGTAATCTGCCTCCCTGAGATTAAACAGAGGCATTTGTTTACGTTTTACGTACGTTTACGTTTTACGTAGCCGCACGAAAGTTACGAGCAATGGGGTCGTTGCACATTTTTTTTTTTCATAAAATTGATTATTGTCGGACAAATAAGGGCCATACAATTTTTTTTCACATTCTGTCTAGTAACAAATCTAACAGCAGTCAAAGTTTCAACTTACACAAAGCGCGCCGAAACGACGGGTTCTGGCTGATTGTAATGTGACGTAACGAAGCATGATTCTGCTCCGCCACATTCAGCGCTTATACGTGTTTCCATGCCCTAATGTGAATTTTGTGTGTTGGTTTGCTTGTTTCTCAATTATTTAAATTAATATGGTTTATAAGTACTGTATGGTGCCACAGTGTACAAGTACCACTACGTCTACACCAGGCAAAACATTTGTAAAAGTTCCAAATCAAAATTTATTCCTGGGTTTCAGTCATTTATTGTCTCTATCAATTAAAATACGTTTCGGTGTATTTTTCCACCATCATCAGTTTTTATGTGCCGCGTTGTTGCTGCTTTAAGCCTTGGCATATATTTTATCATAAAAACTAATGATGGTGGAAAAATACACCGAAACGTATTTTAATTGATAAATAGAGACAATAAATGACTGAAACCCAGGAATACATTTTGATTTGGAATTGAAACACAGTCAGAAAAGTATATACAAATTTGTAAAAGTGCCATTGAACGAAAAGAAACGGAAATTGTGGTTGAAAGCAGCGCGGTAAAACTGCAACGATCTTTCTGCAAAAAGTAACATTTATGCCTGTGAGGATCATTTCGATGTAAGTTCGCATAAATCAATACCTAATATTTATAGGGTTCTTAATCCTGTGTGTTCGTTAGATTTAGGTTTCGCCTTTGTTTGATTATGTGCATTTTATTTCACAGCTTGAAAAAGACATGGAAAACTTTATGGAGTGGAAAATGATAGGAGTTCAGAAAATAATGAAAAAAGATGTTGTTCCACATAAATTTCCGTGCCAAAGAGACATAAAACGAAGTGATGCTCCTGTACGAGCCGTAGTTTTGAAACGTATTAGACTTAACATTATAAATGACGCTTTAGACGCTTTAGATGCAAGCTTATACCTGGGTAAATACCTGGTAAATAAAGCTTTTTTTTATAATTCAGCTACTCAGAGATACTACAACATTGGACTTTGTAAATATTTATCTAGTTCTTCAAAAAAATTCGCCTTGAGAAAACTTTTGCTGAACTAGGTGATGATTTTGAATTTTCCGCAAGTACGAGTAGAATTTTTGCAAAATCCTTTCCATTAATTAGCGAGATGTTAAAGACTTTAATAGTCTGGATGTAACCTAATAAAGTTAAAAAAACGTGTACCTTTTCATGCACGCTTAGCTTGCTCCAATCTCCAATGCAATATAATGCAATAACTAGCGCAGGGTTGCCAGGTCCGAAAATCGAGTTTCGGTAGATAAGCTCGACACTTTTCGGTAGAAAATAGGTGTTTTTCAAAACTTGAATTTTTAAACTTACAGGAATACTACAATAAGCATGAGTCAGTAAAGAAGTAAAGATGAAATTGTGGTCGTTTTTAGCTTATTTCTCAACTTAGTTTTCATTAGATTAACCTGTGAAAATGTCCGTTCAACATTGGCTGATGAGTGAGGTAGAATAAGCAGGTTACAAATAAAATTGGTTAAACAGACAACAGACGTCATTCTGTGTCCAGCCTTGTAATTCACTATCAGTTATTAAATTTGGAAATATCATTGCAACATCAGAAATAGATAGTAGGGAACCTGATTTCACTATCGCAGGATCCATAAAACATAATTTTATCATATTTATGATCTATATAGTGGGCTTGATTCATTTTATGTTTGAAAAAGAACTCTAAAATACGAGGTGTGCTAAAATAAAATGTCTGCTATTACCAACGTACTTTGATCATGAATGGAAATATGTTATATTGTTTTAAGTAATCCACGGATAATTTTTAAAATTTTATTTGTTACTTTTCGGTAGAAATCTGCATGGTATCGGTAGATCGGTAGGTTCCTTGACAAATCGGTAGACCTGGCATCTCTGAACTAGCGTAGGATTTGTGCCACTCTACGTCACAGCCAGTAAAACAATGTTCTCGCGTGACGTCATTTTACAATCCTTTTTTTGATATAAAAATTTTTTTTTTAGAAATTTGCTTTAGGTATTCTTCTAAGCGACCCTTACGCTAAGCTTGGGAGATGCGTCAACCAAAAAAAAAATGTGCAACGACCCTTTAGATTAAATATCCGATTATAAAACGCCCTTTAGACAAAAAACATCGTTGCCCTTTTGACTTTTTACCAAAAAAATCTAGAAGAGTACTTTTTTTAACATTAAACATTTTCATAATTTGAAGTAAGAACCGTACTTTTTCTTTTCAAATTTCAGTGAAACATGGGACCATTTCAAAATAATACTTAGTAACAAAGTGGAAATTCGATTTTCAACTGTTAATATCTAAATTATGAAAAAAAAAATTTCAATATTTTTCTCGTAGGGACTCTCCAAGTGAGCCCGTAAAACTCCTTAAAAGCAATGTCGCAATTTGTGTCTATAGACTCGACACAAAAAAATATGTTAGGTAGGTACCTACCTAATGGTGTTCAAATCGTTATTTTCACATTTGCGTCGTTCGGTCCAGATTTCTTTTTTTTTTATGCCCTCGAGTTGAAAGTAACTATTGCCACACAGAAAAATTAGAAAGCCGAAAAACGCTCACTAATATCATAAATTAAGTGAGCTTAATGACTATAGTCCGCGGTAACTTCATTTGAGAACAAAAAAAAATTATAAGTCCCTTTGATCCCATTGCAAAAATCAGATCGGAGCAGTAAAGGAGAATGGAAGAAACTCTGTACTTATGAGCATCATGTATGTTAATACCGTTAATACCTATTGATTCAGTGTTTAAAAATAAGTTTGTAAACAACACCTTGTATATGAATAATGTATTTGATTAATATTCCCATATCACTTCTCTCGGCCCCCAGGCCTTAGAAATTGAAATGATGAATTGATTACATGTTTACATGTAATTAGATGTTTCGTGGCATAACTCGAATATACAACTATAAAAAGTAATATTTCTATAAACTCAGAGTGCAACTGGTTGCAAAGCAGTGTTTATTGACCTCACCAAATCCCACACTCAATAAGCAATTATAGGCCAATTTAAATTGATTAAAATGAAATAGTATGTAGTCTGTGTGAATTGATTTCTTTTACCTATATGCATAGAACAAGGCTTATATGACAGCACCATAGAACATAAAGAACAACAAGAAATAGTATGTAGTCTGAGCCATAGAACAAGGCTTACATAGATAAAGACAAGTGCGTGAAGGATTATGGCATGTAGTCTGTGGCTTATGGACAGCACACTAATAACCGTTCATGTTTATTTTCAGGGAGTTTCGAAAACAACTCATAGAGGGTGATTTAACATTGTTGCCATTTCCCCAAAGCTGTTGGTGGGGCTTATTTGGAGAATAGGAAAGTATTTTTTTATATTGTGCCACACTTTGAAGTACAAACACTAGTTTGCCAGTACTCCGTAAATACTCACTCTCCAGAGACAACACTTTCGGACAAAATGACGTTAATTTTGAATCACCTTGTATAATAACAGTAATCATTCAAGCAAACCCAGCTGCACTGAACGTGTTAATTGTCTTCATCTATGGTGTTAATGACGGCAAAACAATGTGAACATGTACGTCGCAGTAAGTGATTTTATTTTCATATAAATAAATGGAACATGTTAAAATGCATTTGAAAAAATTAATTAAAATTAAAATCGCTGAAAAACTGCCATATATCGTATGCTCTAGACAATAATATAGAGCCCTCCAGCTGTGGTGTGTTCTACTCCTGCAGAAAATCTGACACCACCGTAATATTTGTGAACTGATGGGCGACAATTTCAAAAAATCAATGTTAACATCTGACAAATAAATGTTTCAAGTCGAAGTGTAATTATGCAAATTTTAAGAAAGAATTGAAGTTCTAAGTTCTAACATTATTATTAAAAATGAAGATAACAACTAATCGATATACTGCCATACTAACATTACAAACATTCTTGCTGACAATAGACTGGATTATGAATATTGTGGGTCTTGTTGCCACACAAACCAATGCTTCGATGGTCACTCTACTAATGTAAGTATTTTCAATTAAACGGACCATAAAAGCTTATTTCTACAAAAAATAATGAAGGGTGCATTCAGTTGGGCAAAATTAAATCTGCAAATTTATTCACTATTGAAAATCTAATCAAATCAGTTAGATCAGAGAGAGTTAGTAGGTTAATAGTAAAAAAAATATATACGGGGTGAGTTTTTTTCGATGATTAGTACAAGGATCTTCAAAACAGCAGATATAAAGGTTAAATGGACAAATTATTGCAGTTTTCAATGCTCTACACAAAAACAATTGTATTTTTTCAAAATTTGAGCTGTCAAGAGATATTTCACAAAAACTCATTTATGGCAGATTTACTTTTATATCAATATTATTATGGCAGGAAAACTTTAAATAAAAAAGTTGTAGCGAATTGCTTTTCAAATAAACTGGCATAAGATATTTTTACAAATTAACTGTCATTTTTGACATGACATAAACCTGATGATTATTACATTTTTACATTTTTAATTTAGGTGATCGAAGTTATCCATGAAACCATCCATTTAATTATTCGGGGAATTAATTCTGTATGCCTTATATTATTTAACAATTGTTTCCATAATATCAAATAATAACCACATCTTTGCCTAAATTTTTTGACCCTCAAGTTTAAAGTCAAGTTCAGTGTATTTGGAAATCTTCCACTAAGATTTGATTAACTAAATTGAATCATATTTCCACCCCAGAATAAGGCATGGTGACAGTATACAAGAATCAAAGCATAAATGGTTGGAAAAAAATATGTTATATAAAATTTGCGTAGTCTTGACGTCACAACCGGATGCCATGACACCTAAAACCGTTTCAGCTTAGTTCAAAATCAAAAGATAAAAATGCGAAAATTTGACCCAACATTTAAATTTTGTTGCGAAAATAAAGTGTTTTGGAAATAGCAGACGTCTATCCACATTACAGAACGGAATTTCAAAATCTGGCATCATGCCTATTTTGGGAATGGGAGGCTTTTGTACAGACTTTGTCAGTTGTACTACAATAAAAATTCGATTCGATGCAAAGTTTCAGAATGTGCAAAATTATTATGTTGGCGAATTAATTATACATTCAGGAATACAAAACGCCACTGTTGTTTGTGCATCAAATTTTTGTGTGTCAAATTTGTGCATTGAAGGAACTTAATATTGTTTCTTCGTTTCAGCGTTCAAGATGCTTGTATCTTAGTAGCCCTATCCACACTCTTGCTTACTTTTTTTTCTACATATCTGTTCAAGGTATGTACAAGTGTCAATTTATGACTTTTTCTAATTCGAATGTTATTTATTTTAGAATGGGCTTGTATATTTATTGTATGAAAGATTTCGTACAAGTTTAGTAATATGTATGTTCTATTTTATTCTGACAACTGTTTTACACGTCTGGTCTATAGCAACAAAGTGGAGCACCTCGCGCTATAGTTGGACCACAGGCTATGTCGTCCTGTTAGTTTTACAAAGGCTCAGTAAGAAATTCCGTGTTTTAATTAACTCATTGATATAAACTTTCCCATGGATACATTTATTTCTGATATACATACAGGGTGATTTAAGTAGAACGTACATTAGAAGTTTTCTAACTTTGTTGTTTTCAAAATTTCAAATTTTGTTTCCGGTCATAACGGGTCGGCCGAATCCGCCCCTCTAGCTACAGGGTATAGGAAAACTATTACCTTACTTGCTCATTTTAAATGCAAACCCCTAATTTCTTTTGCACAGTTGTATTGGCGTTCCAATTGCGAGTTTGGGTAACCCTAGTTTAGTGTATATTTATTGATATATTGTTTAATACAAAATGCCATTACAGATGTTTTGCCCTACACAAGCTATATGTAAGGAACGGTTCTAAATTCAAAACCTAAATTTGGTAGGGAGTACCAACCAAATTTGGGATTTCAATTTAAAACCGTTCCTTATATATAGCTTGTGCCCTAAACATCTGTAATCACATTTTGTATTAAACAATATATCAGTAAATATACATATATCAAAAATTAAGTAAGTTAACAAAAATAGGGTTGCCGAAACTAGCAATTTTTAAGACCAAAACATTAGGATAATGAAAGTAAGATACTTCTTTAAACATTTAAAATAAGAAAGTTAGGTTATACTTTTCATACACCTTATACTGCTGGGGGGTTAACTGTACAAATTTTCGGCGGAAACAAAATTTGAAGCGTCTTAAACAACTGTAAGTTGAAAAACTTCTAATGCACGGTTCCACATTCACACATTTCCGAATATTTTGACTATCACAACGTTTTGCAGCCGCCACAATTTACTACTATTGTTACAAAAGGGCTTCCCTAAGAATCAGTGACCAACGATTTTACGAAGATATGGACTCAGGCCCCGCCGACACGATTGCTGATGTACGCCGACAAATAGGATAAATAGTACATAAAAAATTACTGAAATAAATGTAATGTATTTTCGACAGAATTACAAATCTTAAAATTTCAACAAAATCTATACACGTACAAAGTATCCTGTATTAAACAAATAATATACTCTACATTTAAAGTAATAAATATGTAAAAAGTTGCATTTGTATTACTTATATTTAAGTAAATATAAATAACACAGAGTAACATAGCTACAAGCTTAATAGCTCGTATACGCTTTCCCTCACACAGCGTGCGTTTGGAGAATTAATCAGAATCATCATTCAATAAAGCGAATTTATTGCTGCCTTGAAAGTTGGGAGCTTCCGGTTCTTGGATTTTGGGCATTTCTTTTTCTAGTCGATCTCTATAATGAATTTCAATTGTGTAATAAACAATGATTTCAAATAAACAAGTTCAAACTTACTTTTTCTCTTCGCGTTTTGATCCGTCTTGTTTCTCTGTACTCTTCTTTTCATCTGGTGACTTGCCATCACTTCTAGAATTTTTTGATTGCTGGCTTTCGTCGCTTGAAGCTTAAAATGAGATTATATATTAATTAGCCACAGACAAAATAATTAACCATAACTAATAGCAAGCGTTTGTTTGTTAATAATTCGTATACCGGTGAGATACACAAAAACACTTACATTTACTGTCTATCCTCTCTCTCGAAGGACGGGTTTGTTGTGACTGGGTAGAACTATATTGTGTATCGCCATTATCCGTATGGTTATGGTTGTCAGTTTCATATTTTCTGGTAATAGACCCTCCCCTTACAATCTAGAACAAAAATGTAGAGCGGTTAAACGCGAACAAATTCAATGCAAATAACAGAATCATTTGTTTTAACTCAGATTAGCTAAGTCAACAAATAACTTTCTGTAGAGGTGTCAGAAAATAATTTTTAATATGTCATCATAAAAACAAAAATGTTCCGTAATTGCGAATTGAGTATCCAGAAGAAAAAATACCTGTTTCCTATCACCACTACTGTCTCGGCTGCTCCTCTCCCTATCTCTGTCTCTGCTGCTCCTCTCCCTATCCCTACTTGATTCCCTCAACCTTTCCTCTTGTTCCCGCAAAAGCTTTTCTTCGATTTGTCGCTCACGCTCCGCCGTATCAACTGGCTTTGCATTGCCAAATATCGAAGCGGAAGGCACAGCCGGTTCAGGTTTAACAGCAGCTTGATCCAGAGGCTTGGTGCGAGGAGCCAGTTTTAGTTTTGGTCGCTGACGAGATTCAGCTAGAATAGACAAATACAATCAGTTCATCGGTTCCAAACACATCAAGATTAAGAAACATACAACTGGGAGGTACTTCGGAATCGCCTTCCTCTCTATTACTGCTTCTACTGAAGCTGCCGTTCCTTTCGTTATCATCATGTCGCCTAAATCCACTACCCCCCCTTCGATCGTCTCTTTCATCCCGATCAAATCTGCTACTTCTATCTGAGTCTCTAAAATTGCCCCTAGAAAAACCTGAAATAAAAGCATAAGATACAATTAAAACTGCTTGAAATTAAGAGCTTTTGAGTTTACCTCTTTCATTCGTATTGCTAGATCTATCACCGTCTCTCCACGCCCCAGGACGATCCGATTGCTCCCTATTTCTACTAAAACCTCCATCTCTTTCCCTTCCCATGTCTCGGTCCCTATTAAATCCCCCTTCTCGGTCTCTATTGAAACCACCATAGTCTCGATCCCTGCAAATTCAAGTTATATTAGTTGTTAAATAAATAACATCGGATAATTAAGAAATTTCACATTAGGGAAGGAAATTCAACATAAAAATTGATCACTCAAATTATGCATTTTTTGCTTACTTTGATCCGGCTTCTCGCATGCCTTCTCGTGTAAAACTACCACCGCTGCTTTCTCGGTCTCTATTGAAACCGCCGCCACTTTCGCGGTCTCGATTGAAGCCGCCCCGACGTTCTTCCATTGGTTCAGGTCGGTTACTTGAACGCCAGTCACCACCTGTATCAGCACTTCCCATTCGATCTCCCATGCGGTTTCCTCTACGTCCATTATCGGAATTAGTGGAAACTTCAATTCGTATTCTACGATTTTTAAGCATCTAAAAAAAAAACATTTCCCATGTGTACTCAAAGCACGTCACATACATCCGGAGTCTGTCCCAAGCCTTTTGGCAGCGACGCCATGATTTATTAGAATTTCAGTTTCAAATTCTTTCACATTCAGTGGTTGTAAGCGTGAGCTGTTTTTGCCAGAGATTATGTTTTGCTGAATCAGATCAGATGATGTTAAAGCACGATTTTAGAGAAGTTTTTCGTCCGGATGCATAGTGGATCGTATGCAATTCGCCGATAGCATCTGCCGGCATAGCGAAGGGCGCGTCGGCAGCGAACCAACGGCGCTATATGCAATTCTGCATCCAAAATATCTCAATTTCTCCAAAACACATGTAGCAACAACTTCTTAAAAGTATTTACTTGTCAAGTTGTCGGAGATGCTTAAGATCTATTATATATATATA
>NW_026017110.1:17598168-17611875 GCF_020466585.1 Dendroctonus ponderosae | reverse complement strand
ATATATTTTAATCTCGGCCACCTGATGTCACCACTTTCTTATAAGCGGCATTCTGTTTTTCTCATAAGGAATTAAGAAGCTCTTTCAAGTGAACACGAAGCTCTAATAAGCGACCGACGAATAAAACCGTTGTCGAAAATAGGCCATTTTTATTCGGGGAATTTCTTCAGATATTCGGTAATTATACATAGATGTTTTGGGAGTTTTAACGTTTTTAACGCGGACTTTTCATGTCGTGCAGTACTAGACAAAATTTTACCATTTAAACATGAAGAAATGCACCGGCGGCAAGCTCTCTAAAGAAATTTTGATTTGCTCAACAATGCCTGATGAAAAGGGGGATTTATTAGTCATACGAATATCAGCTCGCCATTGTGTTTTAAAAAATATTGCCATCCGGGATTTGCGAGCAATTTGGAAATCAAACAAGAAAGCGTGACTCAAGAAATGGAAAAAAGAATGGGAATGAACAGTGCTCTAATTTCTTGATAACGCAGGAAGCCATCTTCGTGAGCTAAAAGTGCAAGATGTGAAATTTATATTTTGCCCCCAAACACCACTTCTATATGTTATTTCTTAAACTTATTTTTGTTAGAGATCTTATTTCTAAAACATGTTGTAACAACAAATCTGTGTCTGAGCTGTCGAAGTCAATTAATGTATTAGAGGTTTTATATTCCCTAAAGACGGTATGGAATAAAGTAAATTCTGCAACAGTCAAGAATTGCTTTATAAAAGCTGGATTCAAAAAAACTGCAGGAAAAATTCCACTAGATTACAACTATTAGCTGGACTAATGAGTCATGCAAAAGCCTAAGATGCAAGTAATCCAGAAGTAGAAGGATTTAAAAACATGGACCAAATGGTGCAGACTGAAGAGGAAATATTTCATCCTGATACTACGGTCCTTCCCATGACTATTGATGACGAATCAAAAGAAACGTTGTCAATTGTACCAAATGCTTCACGATAAAATCGTATGATGAAGCCTTAATTAAATGCAATTTCCCTTTTGAAAACATTTTCAAACGATGATTTTATTGCGAAAATGTCATTCTTCATTATTTCATGAAAGTGCAGAAATTTTGTTTTTCTCGATAAAATACCAATTCACTTTTTACAAGTCGACAAGATGAGATTGAAATTATGTTGAGTTGCAAAAGAGAGGTTCAATTTGCTGAATGTAAACAATAAATAACTTTCTTCCGTTTTTTTTCGTTATTAATTTGAGCATTATTTTCTTGGTGGTAAACCTGCAGTCACATAAGAGATGGTATAGTGGTCGAAAATATGAGCGAAATGAACCGTTGTTTGCTCTCAGTATATTGCTATGGCATTTTCGGTACCCAAAAATAGCAAATAACACAGAAATAGAAAATTTCTGAATACATTGAATTTGCACAAAAACAATTTACAGAAACTGTTAACCGCCAATAAATCAAATCAAGACGTTTAATATAGCAACTAAAAAGGCGATTCGGACCGTGTTAACGCCTTCTGTGCGTTTTCTTGAAACTTGAAAGAAAATTTCCGTTCTGCTCGGCGAACAAGTAACATAAAAAATACAATTATTGCGTCATTGCCAAAAAGCTTGGGACAGATTATAATTTAGTACTTACCGTATCAGGTATCATCAGCGCGCCCATTAGACTTTCCCTATCTTCAAATTCAACGTAGCCAAAACCTCTCAGTTTGCCTCCTTCACCAGACCGGTCCTCTTTTGGAATTCGCATATTGGCGATCTACAAC
The DNA here is from genome assembly GCF_020466585.1 of Dendroctonus ponderosae. Taxonomy (NCBI): domain Eukaryota; kingdom Metazoa; phylum Arthropoda; class Insecta; order Coleoptera; family Curculionidae; genus Dendroctonus; species Dendroctonus ponderosae. The sequence goes on along the minus strand of NW_026017110.1, from coordinate 17,610,126 downwards.
AATAATTAGATAAATATTACCTAATATTTATCGACCTTTTCTAGTCGCGTCTTTACCTTTAAATGCTTAAAAAATTCAGCTATCTCAAACTCTTCTACATCGTAAGGTAAATTTGTGAGATACGCCATATACGGCCCATCCATTGGAACTTTGCTAGTGATGTCATCAAAATCTCTTGACGCTTTTGGTGCGGTCGGTAGCACCACATTGATGATTTTTGAGTCCAAAGCGTCTTAAAAATAAAACCATCATAAAATACCAAAACGGGTAAAGTAATGTATTTATTTAGGACAATTTTATAATATCAGACGGCCGGAAGTGTTCACAATTTAGTAGAAAAGGCCCGCGACAGATTAGTCTGAATTGAGTTTTAACGAATAAATCGTCAACTCGCAGATTGAACTAAAATTGCTGGCTGCGAGAGTTTCCAACCCATCTAAATGCGACACCTATGCCATTGAAACATTGACAATCCCAGGCTTACGCATCCAGACTGGCATATTTCTGGTTCCCTCGCCTTGCGATTATGCAAGTCCCCGGCTAGAGGATAATTGCCTGTCTCAGACCTTCCCGTTGCGTAAGATGTAACAAGTACATTGTATGTGAGCCCCAGGTGCGAGATTGTCGCGGGCCCAAATTCCGCTAATGTGAACAACATCCAACCAAAATTCATCATATTGAGGCTATATTTTTAAGTACGAATCAATCTAATAACCAGAAATACAATTACGAATTACAACTTTACGTTCGTAAGCAAATAATGAATTTAGGTACTACATCAACGACAAAATGCGTCATTACTTCCTCACTAATTCATAATGGAGGAATAACAAGTGAGCTAGACAATGAAAATAATGCAGATCAGACGCTTTAAATAATAAATATTATAATTATACATGCATCTAAAATGTTATGGAATATGTTTCAAATGCCTAGAGAGAATATCAATATCTCTCACAATATTCACAATAATTTGTATCTTGCTTTTATGAATAAGAAATATAAAAATAACGGTGAACTAATATTAATTCTCCCACGCCACTAGCAAATCATTTAACTGCACTGCGCTGTACATAAATGTAGTATTTAAAAAAACCGTTCTTTAAAAATTCAAAAAAATATTAAAAAATTTAATGTTAAGTCCGACATCAGAGTGCCATGCTGAAACAACATAATCCAGTCAGATTAGACTTTAAAAGGCCTGTTTCGGGAACTAAATTGATGAAGGTAAAAATTATTCATGTGTTTCAGTCAAGTGTCAAAAACCAAGTCAAAAAATTTTAGCTGCAAATAATTAACCCTTTAGCTTTTAACATAAAAAATCCGAATTTTTATAAATACATTATTTTTACTTTACAGTAATCAACTTTTCTTTTATTGTACGATGTAGTATAACTCTTTACAAGTAAAATAGACCGTTGGAGAAGTCGCTCCGTCGTCTCAAAAAAACTTATTTAGAATCTGGCAAGAGCTTTTTTTACATAATAAATAGGAATGAACAAAAAGTTATGAATATTTTCTCATATTGCAGGTATTTCTAATACTTGAAAAAAACTATGTGTAAAAAATGGTTTTTGGCAGTTTTTTGATTATGCAAGCAATGTTCTACATGTTCTGACATTCTTACGAATAACTTCCAATAATTTTTCACCTTCATCCATTTAGTGCCTGAAAAAATTTAATCTGACTGGACTAACATTAGTTTTTGCCTGTCTTGACTTCAGACCAATACAACTTTTTGTAACTATCCAAAAAGAAAATCATAGTCCAAAAAAATTCAAATTGAAAAATAATGTTTCCAGCCAGCGAAATTTCGAAGACCTTTAAAGTTTGAATTTTGGCTGGTCTTTGTATTAACTTAATAAAAAAGTGAAGTCTACAGTTTGCCTAGAAGAAATGCACAAGATTCACGCGAATATGTATATTAAAGCAATGAAATCATATCCAGCATAAGTCAATGTCATTATTAATAAAAACAAACTGCAAAGGTAATTTTAGGGTGTCTGAAAACAAAACCTTCAGAGACAATAAAATTTGATACAGTTCTGTACAATTTATTGGGAAAAACTAATCTAATCGACTTGTTCAGAAACACTCACCACATAGAAATCATAGATCATAGAAATATAACGGGTTTTTGCCAAGATAATCGATATACAAAGTATATGAATTATTTGACTAATTTTATGCAAAAGTCACTTGATGTGAATTCCCAACGGTTCATAAGTGCTCAGTTGGATACAGCACGTTTTTCAATTATCAAAACAATGTTTTTGACTTTCTAAAAATGCTTGAAGATTCTATGTGTTTAAAACAAATTCCTTTTACCTTGCTGCATTTTCGAACATCAATAAAGTTTTCCAATGGTGTATTTATAAAAACTTTTTTACTTTTTAAATTTCCTTTCCTACTAAATTGTAATTTATTTGCCCTGATGCATTTCTGAACATAAAAAAAATAGATGTGGATATTTGTTTTTTGCACATTAGAAGATTTTCTTCTTTTTAAATAAACAGTAATTTTTAAACCCTTATGCATTTTCTGCTGTAGTCAAATCATTAAAAGAAAATTATTTACAATGAGTATGAGATACGAATGAGAAAAGTGTACAACTTTGTACACTTTTCTACCTCACCCCTGAGCATCTGTTCGTACGAACAAACATGTGAAAAAGAAATGGGAACATATGAAAATTCTAAGTGGTAGATCATAACAGCTGCTCTTTTAAACAGCTGAGTGTGGTTGTTGGGATGATGGTGAAAAGCGACATTTTAATAATTGCGTATAATCTACATGTATACAGTGTGTCCAGTATAAAATGATGTACATCGGGATATTGGAAACCGTTAAAGATACAGAGTGGACCAAATGGGGAAAAAGTTGCGCAATCAAGTGCTTATAAATAATATGTCATCAACTTCTTTGAGCTCGGAATAGCAACGGATATACAGGGAAGAAAAGAAAAAAGTGCGCCCTGAAAATTTCGTTATTGTATCTTGTATAATAAACACGATATAAAGGATTTTATAAAACGCACTTTTTTCGTTTTTTCCCTGTGTATCCGTTGCTATTCCGAGTTCAAATAAGTTGATGACAGATCATTTATAGGCACTTGATTGCGCAACTTTTTCCCCATTTGGTCCACCCTGTAACTCACGGTTTCCACTATCCCCATGTCCATCATTTTATACTAGACACACTGTATATATACAGCATGTTAAACACGTATAAAAAAGACTATCATTCAAACAGTGATTTTTCTTCAGGAAAACTTTTACAAAATACACGAATAATGTTACAATTTGAAGCTTTATTTCCCAATAAAAGATCTATTGTTATTTGAAACGGAGCCTTAAACAAACTGAAAAGATCACACGCAAAATATAACCCATGGAAAATATGAAAACAGTTACCAGCTGCCTTTTCCACCACCTGAATATGGTTGTTGGCATGATAAAGATGGTCAGAAACATGCTAATTGCAATGCATTTCATTCACTACTTTACACATTTGTTAAGTTGAATCATTTTAACAGTGTAGGGCGAAACGTGGATAACTTATGAAAGGACATTCATTAAATTGTATGCGTTTTTCTAAGCTCGATAAATATGATTTGATGAATAGACGTAAAATTTAAAGTTTCTAATGATCAATAAGCAAGAGTGTTCTAAAGATGGAACTGTGGAACAAAGGTGAAATGTTAACGGCTGCCCTTTTGACCACGAATGTGGACGATGGCAAGATTAGATTGATAATGCTTGATCATTTAAACAGTGCAGTTTATCGATTAGTTTCTCACAAAACAAAGCAAACACGAAACGTAACTAAGTGCTCGAATTGTCGTTTAGACAAATGAAATTGATAAATGTTCAAAATTGAAAACTGGACGCACAATTGAAAGTTTATATTAACAAATAAGTAGAAGCTTGTTTGACATTTTAAACTGTTGGTACATTTAACTAGATTAAAAAGGTTGAGTAATGTCATTTGCATGTTAGTGTATTAATGAACCTGAGTTAATCTTTTCCATTAAAGTCAAGAAGTTTATAGTAAATGATTGGATTTGATTGGTCGTTAAGAAATCATTACGTTCCTGATTGATAAGTCTTGTGCATGCTTGCAATTCATCATGGAATAGACCGGCAAATATCAGCCATTGAAAGCGCATATCGTAGAATGAATTGCATAAAAATGGTTGATAAAAACGAAAATTCACGGTATTGCCCTGTTTTTTTAGGCGTCCGATTTTATGGCATCAAAACGAGACATAAAATTATTGGTGAACAAACCGTAAATCCTATCTAAATGACAAAATAGTAAATTTAGATAGCGATTTAGTAATATCGCAATTGTATTTTTAATCGAATTTTAATTTCAAACAATGGACACTCCAGCATAAAAAAATCTTACCATATTCCTCAACTTCATCGGCCCAATTTGTAGATTTTCTAATAGGTTGGCTGGGGACACTTCCAGGAGTCTCTTGCAGAAACTGGTTCAGTGCAAAAGTCTTCCCTTTCGTCTTTTTTCCTTTTTTTCCTGGAAATTACAGGAAAATATTGGTTAATTTTAGAACACGAGGAAAGCATGTTCAAACCCTGGTAGTATAGGTTAAATGTGCACATACGAAATCAAATCCTAGCAAACAAACAAAAGAGCGGTTAATGTTAATGTTTTTACGTGTTAAAACAACATTAAATCTGATATCATATCGGAAATTATAAAGATTCCTACTAACCTGAAGCCATATTCACAGAAAAGCAACTGACATAGAACAAAACTTATGGCAACTGATCAAATTTTGACTTCCGAAGAATCCGAGGTCGAAATCGTCAATCGTCGTCAACCAAGCGTCGTTTCTTCCGGTAGTGCAGCCAACCTAATTCAAGGCGCCTAATTCAAAACAGTTTACGAATTTCTAGTCTCACAGTTCAGAGCACTACTACTGGTCTTCATTTATGGTTCAGAGGTGTTCTGTGCTAGTCACATGTTCTAAACTACTAAAAAATGCTTCTCTTAATTATGCGAAATTAATTCAAACGTATGCTCATTTCATTTCTATATTGGTTAAGTTGAGGTAGAAAAGCTCCACACTGCAGTGCGAAACTTTCCTGTAAAAATGTCTCTTTTATCATGATACAATGAATACACTGTGCTCTATTATGTTGTATGTAAGACAAAGAGGCAATCACTATTTCCGTCTTTCTGTAAGCCCTGTTTGTTTGTATATATTATAGGTAGTTTTTCTTTTATCTGTCTCGCTTCTTATGCTTTTGATTACTTCTGAAGATTTAAAAATTAGTTTTTCTTTTTTTGCATTTTTAAATCGATAAGGAAATTTTAGGTTTCCTAGTTTTGAGCACGTACTATTAGGTCATACGCAAGCGCGGTACTAAGAATTCGAGGTTCGCACAGGACAAATTACGAGTTGGAACTTTTCTTTTTTCATTACACAAATTATAATTAAATAAGAATATATGTATATACAATATTAACAATTAAAATAAAACACTGCAATGCAATATTCACTTTGCTAAGCATTTATTTAGAATAGAATAACAAACAGCAGTAAAGAACGTGACTTTAATTAACAATATATGTATATGTAATTGATACGTAAGATTAACAGTAAAAGTAATAATAAAAATAATATCTTTACGTATAAAATGTTTCTGTACGAAAATAACGGGTGCTAAAATTGTTCACCAATGGTTATTAACACGACTTTATATACAGGGTGTCCCGTAAGCTCATGATCAAAAGGGTACTGCGATATTCTTCGGACCAAAAGAAGACGATCTGACCTAACTTTTATTAACAAAAAATGTCTGGCTCCTCTGCTATTGATGGTCAAAGTTCTTCAAAAAATGTATCTTTTTTTAAATATCGGGAGAATGGTACGATGCATTTTAGTGAAACTGGCTGTGAGTTTGTTCTTATGTAAGTCTCATATTTTGATAAAACAATCGAGTTCAGCCGTTTTGGACAAGTGCTGAATTCTTGAGTATCGTGGTACAAAAACTACCAGAACTTTTTAGTTGGAGGAGGAAATCAACTCATTTTTTTTAGGTTGATGCACTAATCATTTGTTCACAATTTTGTCCTCTCTGTAAAATCTTGTAGGATTCAGTTTTTGCGTAAAAAAAAATTGTCTGTTTTCTAGTTACTTGCTAGACAATTTCTTATTCCATAACTTCCATAACTATCCATAACACTTTCTTATGCATTCTTTTTGAACCTTAAGGTAATTTGGAGAAAAGAAAAAAAAGTTTATTTGCAGCTATATTTTAATTTGCGTTGCGTATGAAAGTTCCGGAAAAATCACCAAAATTGCTAGAGGATGACTATATGGTTGGCGATAATGCGGGATGATGTCAGCACTTGGGCACAGTTGGTTGGTTCGTTATCGAAAGGAGTGGCGGGCATTATTTATTGATCCTTATAAGCGCCAAAGGATGGATGAAAAACGGGGATAAACCGGGAGAAAAAACGGGACTGACTCTGTCCTGACTCAATCTGTGCAGGCTTTTTGATACCAACAAAATGGGGGTTCTCAGTAATATGGGGTTCCTATGCCCGATACGCGCGTTTCCGCTGTGAGCGCAATATTACTTCAAAAGGCTAATTTGGTCTATCTTAGGTTAGTACTCGATAGTACTGATCGAAACAACACAAACACAACACCATTAGCAGAAATAGCAGAAAGATTCATCTTATTTTAACAAAAATAAAAGTGTTTTAATAAGTAGTAACGTTATAATCCACTGTATTGAAATGAGAAATGGCAAACATGTGACGTCACATCTTCCGCTCGCGTCTCTCCCCGCTCGGGATTACCAGGCAACCTGTGTACTTTAAGAACCTTGGAACAAACCTATTTAATATTTTTATATAATTGGCTGTGCTGTTTTTTGATAATGTCAATTTTGACATCTTGTCACTAATCACAAAAGTCAATTTATTAAAAATATATTCATTATTCTCCTTGCTGAACTATTGAGGAACAACCTATTCTCAAAGTTCTTTATGAAAGTAATGGACTTCTAAGAGTTCAATCGCTACTATACAACGTACAACCTCGCACTTTATAACCTTTAAAGTAAGTGTTCTATTATATTAATCTTTTCCGTAAAACTGCCCGTAAGTGTAGTGCATGTCAGTTATGTACTAATACGAAATTTCTTTCATACATATTATCGGTGCATGTCATCATCTACCAAGTTCTAACTTGCAGATAAAGTATAAAATCTGCATATTTGTATACAACATATGCCAGCTACATGTACCTACTATATAATATATTTTTGTCCCGACCATACTCCAATTGTGCATATACTAGTCACTTTTCAGTGTATTATCTAAATATAGACTTGTTGCTATTACTTATAGAACTCTATTATTCCGCATAATAGACTGCTATTAATATAAACATTTAAAGATTTACTGTCTCTTAGAAGGTATATAAACTTGCCCTATATGTTCTGGACGGTTGTAATCTGGTTGAATGTCTGATACTGAAAAACCTATGAAACTACACTTTCTTAAAGTATTTCAAGTTTAGATTGGAAGTCCCATAATTCAAGGAGAAAGCCATGTGGTGATACAATGGACTTGAGCCATGTGGTGATAAAGTATGTTTATCTTTTTGGTCATTTTTTAGATTTTCAGATCCTTGCGTTTGATGTTAACAATATAAACCTTATATAGATAATCTCTTTACTAAACACTTTTTTATTAGTGTTTTTTTGAAAATCTCTGAACACTTATTGATATTAGTAGTTTTTCCATTCGAAAATAAACCAAGTATCTTAATTTACGCTGCAAAAACCTCTCACTCAATCAATATTTTATAACATTTTGCAACAGGTTGTTGTTCATCTCTAAAATAAAACAGTTTTCTTGGGAAAATGTGATTTTGGACTTTCGCTCATTGAGGTATTCAATTTTTCCATCAGAAAATAGGATACTACTTTACTATACTGGTAGTATTTTTACTTATTTGTAAGACTATTTGTAAGACTCTAAAATCTAAAACTAAGTTGCGTTTTATGAAAAAATCAGCGATTTGTCTATTTTTTCTGAGTTTTTGTATTGATGTACGAAACCCACTGACGGAATACTTTGAGCTGCAAAACATGCTCAACTGCTGGCAGTAATTAAATCACACTTTTTACTGAATGTCACGACCCTGTATTTTATTATCAAGGCATTTTCCGAATATAACTTATAAAGCAAACTCATACCTATTATTTCAATTGGTCGCATAAGTCGAAACTGGATCACATTGTACATTGGATTATAAACATGTAGATGACATTGTTTTGTGGGAATAATAAAAACTGGTTTTAATTAGGTGGATAAAAGGTGCAATTGATAAACGGCTTACATACGAACGAAATTCTGCGTAGATTCAGAAAACGTTTATATTTGTTCTCGAAGTCACTAGGTTTTTGCAATACAACGATAAGTTAACATGTAATTATTACTTTTAGATGTCAGGCAACCATAAGCACCGTTACAAGAACAGTGCGCTCGACAGTGTCGAGTTGAGGCGGCGAAGAGAGGAAGAAGGAATCCAACTCAGAAAACAGAAACGAGATCAACAATTGAGCAAACGGCGTAATGTAAATGTTAACCAAGTGTTACCTGATGACGATCCTCTACAAGTAATACTTTATTTACTTTTTTAATCCGACGATACCAATGAGACTAGTTTTAATCCTATTGCGGTTTTTAGTTTGAAAGTGCCATGTCGTCCACGCCACCGGTTATTGGCATTTCTCAAGAAATGATCCAAGACGTATGTAGCGCTGATCGCCTACGTCAATTAGCTGCAACTCAGAAATTCAGGAAATTGCTCAGTCTTGAGCCCAATCCGCCGATTGATGAAGTGGTCGCCACAGGGATTGTGCCCAGATTTGTTGAATTGCTGAAAGATTCTTCCAATTGTACTCTACAGGTGAGGGAATTTGCCAAACGATTTAAATTTTATAAGATTGAAAGTTGTTTGATTTTAGTTTGAAGCAGCATGGACTCTTACAAACATTGCATCAGGAACCTCACAGCAAACACGTGTGGTTATTGATGCCGGAGCTGTTCCCATATTCATTGCTCTTCTCGAAAGCAACTATCAAGACGTAAAAGTAAAAGTATTTTATAGTGAAGCTCTCTACAACATCATCTAACCATTTTCATATTTTCCAGGAACAAGCCGTATGGGCCCTTGGCAATATAGCGGGAGATTCCCCAGAATGCAGGGATAATGTCTTAGATGCACACATTTTACCTCCTTTATTGCAGTGAGTTTATTTTCAAACTTCTTTGCCTACCAGAAAACTCGTGTGTGACCCACCCATGTTGCTTCAGGTTGCTGACAACAGCCAATAAATTGAGTATGATCCGAAATGCTGTATGGGCCTTATCAAACCTGTGTAGGGGAAAAAATCCTCCAGTCGATTTTTCAAAAATTAGCCCATGCCTTCCAATTTTGTCTCGGCTTTTATTTCACACAGATGCGGACGTGCTTGCCGATTCGTGCTGGGCTTTGAGCTACCTATCTGATGGTCCAAATGAAAAAATTCAGGTAAGTGATATTTAACTTGGTCAAATTGAGTATCGATTTTATTTATCTAAGCGTCGTTATACAATTGACAAAAATCGACATCTAATGGATGCATTTTGCAGTCTGTAATAGACGCCGGAGTGTGTAGAAGACTTGTGGAACACTTAATGGCACCGCAACCAAATGTAGTATCCGCCGCACTTAGAGCGGTTGGAAATATTGTTACGGGTGATGATGTGCAAACGCAGATTGTGCTTAATTGTCAAGCACTGCCTTGTTTGTTACATTTGCTTTCATCTTCGAAGGAAAGTGTGAGAAAGGAAGCTTGTTGGACAATCAGCAATATTACGGCAGGAAATCGGTCTCAAATACAGGTAGAATTGTTTTCAATCAGTGTCTGAGCTAATCTAATATTAGTTTGATTTCTTTCAGGCTGTTATAGACGCGAACATCTTTCCAGTGTTAATAGATGTGCTATGTAAAGGAGACTTTAAAACGAGGAAAGAAGCTGCTTGGGCTATAACCAATGCGACTAGCGGTGGCACACCAGAGCAAATCAGGTATGATGTGTGTTCAAAAGTGTTCATTTTGTGTGCTGATAATGTTCGAAATGTCTTGCAGGTATTTAGTTAGTCAGGGATGTATCGGGCCACTTTGTGACCTCTTAACTGTGATGGATACTAAACTGATCCAAGTAGCACTAAACGGATTAGAGAATATACTTAGACTGGGCAAACAAGATGCTAAAGCACACTCTGGTGTCAATCCATATGCCGTTCTGATTGAAGAATGCTATGGTACGTATTGTCACAACTTTTTCCGGAACCTGTCGGCGAATTTTTGATCACATTGTCAGAAAAATTAAGAAAGCTTATGGGCATTTACCATTAATTTTCTGGAAATCGTTGTAAAAACTCATCTCGGGAGTCCGATTAATGGATTTATAAGTATGTCTTGTTATTGTCGAAAATAGCTATAATCTGTCCGACGCTTTTTGGCAGTAACGCAATAATTGTCGGTTTTTTATGTTACCTACTTGTCCACCGAGCGAGGCGGAAATTTAGTAAGAAAATAAGGAAAATATTAAAATTATTGATTTCATTTCTTGGCGAGTGTCAGCACTTTCTGTGAATTATTCCAAGTTTTCATTGAGGATTGGAATTTCATCACCTTCAGTCAAAATATAATTTGGCTACAGGTTTACCACCACGAAATTAACACAGTTTAACGCTCACAGTTAAAACGACAAGCGAAAAAGTCCACAACAGGCAAATTAATAACGAAACTAAAATAAGTGATTTATTTTCGCAATTAATTGTTTTCTTCCGCAAATTTAGTCTCGCTTTTGCAACTATAGAGAAAAATAAAATTTCTCCACCAACATCAAGCAATACTGATGACAAATGTTTAATTTGTCGACAATAAAAAATAATGAAATATTTGAAACTTCTTTAAAACTGTGTTCTGACAATAATATCTACTTCAACAAAAAATAATTTTCAAATCACCGGGAACAAACAATTCACTGCCAAAAACTTTGGGACAGGCTTTATGTATAAAGACTTAAGTATAGAATAAAGTATAAGTACTTATCACAAATCGATTTAGGATATTGCATTTTAAATTTTTGTAAATGTAATCGGTATTATTAAAACTTGTCTATATTTTCTAGGATTGGATAAAATAGAATTTCTACAATCACATGAACACATTGAGATTTATCAAAAGGCATTTGATATAATTGAGCTGTTTTTTGGTGCGGAAGAAGAAGATTCCCGTGTTGCACCGTCCATAGATGCAAACCAAGGCCAGTACCAGTTCAGTGCTGACCAATCAGTACCAATGGGCGGATTTGACTTTTAAAAATTTGCAATTTTAATAGAGATTATCAATTTGCAACCAGTTGAACCAATAACTGCGTTGCTCTCCTGTATCATTACTTGTCCCTACTTTCTTTATTATGCGGTTCTAAATCAGTGTTAGAATCGAACTGTCTCAAACCACGTGATGAATCATTAAGTTCATATGAAAATACTTCAAAGTAGTATTGTATAGCATTTCTAGCAAAAGTTAATTGCGTCCACCATTTCACCATTAATAACCAATCAAATAAATGGGTAAAAATTGCATGTAAAATATGATTGTGTTTCGTAATTGCTTGTAACGAATTAATGTAAATAGGTTACAGTTTTTAAAGTATTGGTAACATTAAACAATGCTACTCGTTACTGGTTTCCTCACTTTCCTTAAGTATATTGCGAAATCTCAGTCGGCTAGTTTATAATATGCGGATAATAATGGTAATAACTAGAGGGCGGAAAATATGCAAAGTGCATATCTATGCATTTTTTGCATATTTTATCCAATTTCATGAAAAATTGCATATATCTAAAAAA
>NW_026017110.1:17561164-17597169 GCF_020466585.1 Dendroctonus ponderosae | reverse complement strand
AAATAAATGCATATAATTGCATATTTGGAATAAAAATTATGCATATATATGCGCATATTTTGATTGAATTTAACTGCATATATTCCGCGCTTTAGTAATAACACTTAAAAATACTTGCTTTGAAAACCAGAAATTACAGAACAGTTTTTCCCGCTATGTTACTGATACAAACTTGAAAACAAATAAGTTTACAATTTTTCTTCAAGGGCCGCTCCGTCTCTGTGCTTCCATTCTTGAAATGGTATCGTCTGTTATAATTGGCCGAAAATCTAGTATTACAAGTAACTCAATTCCCTGTCCTTGTCTTAGCCATGAATATAAAAGATAGAAGTGATTCTCCACAACACTAACTACTCTATCGCTCCATAATAATTGAAAATTGGCGTTTACATCAAGGTTATGTGTTATGTCCTTTCACCTGGGCGTGTTGTGAAAATTTGTCATTTTCAGTGTCCCATTTTCCAACTAGTAAAATTTTCGTAATCTCGGTATGTTTAAGTCTATATATTGCATCTTGGTATTTGGTGTGTCCGTTTGTACAAAAGACAATCCTCTGTAAATAGCTATAGCTAGTATAGTATACAATACATTTTATTTATTTTTCCAGTTTTTTTCTTGAAAAGCTTTTTCCCATTTTTCGGTTTGAAGAGTAACTTCTTATTATGTCGCCGACACCTTTACCTATGCCTGGGTAAGCATGTAATCCGTTTGTATGCATGCATTAACACCATAGTGATATTTATATGCATGACATAATTTTATCTTCTATATGGGCTGCTGTTTAATCTAACTTCCAGTTTACCAATAACCATGCTGCATAAGAAGTCAATGTTAAACTAGGTTTCTTCGTATTAGATGTTGTAAGTGTTCTAACACTCAAACTAGAGTAACTGGGTATACAGTTGCTGTTTATCGCATGGAATAAAGGAGTGGACGGACCTAATTCGAACTATAATTACACAATTTTAATTAAACAGACACGAAGATCACTTGACTGGAATAAATTGAAGATTTTTTATAAACTCTTGGCTGTAAGCTCCTACCTTACTTTTGAGCTAAATAGCCCAAAAATGGCAGAAGCCATAAAGACGGACTTTAAAAGTCTTGTAAGATTATTTCCTCTCCCTGTAGAAAGATTAAAAGGTCTTTAGTCATCAATTAAGAGAAATAGTTCCTCTAACGAGAGTGAGAACATCCTGTATAATAAGAACACCATAGGTATAGAATACGCTGGAACATTGTCTACCTATACACGAATTGTGTAAATAACAAGAAAATCTAAACTTCACACAATCGAAGACAACTAAAATAACGAGTATCTTAAAAACGATTATAGAAGAAAACTTAGATGTAAATTAAGAATGCAAATGCCATTAAAAACCATCGATTATGCAGCTCTTTTATCTGCCTACAAAGAAAGAACAGTTGTTAAAAGCAAATTTGTTTTGTCTGAAGACATCTTTTAATTTTTTTCCAATGGCAAGAGAAACTGTAGCTGCAAAAAGAAAATGCAGAAATTTAACGAATTTCGAAATGAAACACCAAAAATGTGTGTAGTATTTAATTTTCAATAGTAATAGAACCATAGAGAAGATCTATAATTTTATTCGCAATAAATTGTGCCGGACAACGCAAGTTCACAATTAAAATAAAAAATAAGTTACAGAATAATACCAACTCACAAAAAAAATATTTTTTTAAAAGCGCAATTTTTACAGAAACCCGTAAAATGTTTTCATTGTCATTTTTCAAAATTCATTGTTATGTAGGCGATGCATCGCATAATTCTAATTTAATTGCAAAAAATTTTAAAGATTTGGTATAGATATAATACAGATCAAAAGATAATTTATCTTTTGAGTATAGGTTAGGAAATGCAATCTGCAATCTCATATAGGGTAAGAAAATGGTAGATGGAAGCTTGTGATATGGTTTGTATGTATCTTCTTCTGTATGTGCTTGACAACATCCATATAACAATTCCTTGTTTGTTGTTAAGTTTTGAAAAATTGAAACGAAATCTTACTAGTTGAAGAAGAACCAATATAATCAAGACCATGCTGAAAATGGTTATAGAAGCAAATGAGGTAGTAAGCATGAGATCGACCACAAAAATAATACTGATTATTAGAGCAATCACCGAAAAGTCTAAAGAATTCAAGGAACTTCTCCAATTTTTCATTTTAAGCAAAGCCTTAAAAATGGGATTTTAAATGAAAAAAAAAAGACAAACAGTTTTGGTTTTCTTGGAAAAATTTTAAAAATCAGTTGTCCTAATAACCGGCAATGGCAGGAGGACAAACGATAAATTGTGTTTAAAATATCTGAAGATATATATAATATGAACAAACATAGCGAAAAGGTATAATAAGACCATCGAATAAAACGACAGGTTGGTAGATGGACCCAGGTTTTGAGTATTGTAATTTGCTTCATAACACCAAATAAATCTTGAACATGATTATGTTTATTTCAGCTGCAGAATCATTAATCTAACATATTTTTTAATGACTTTTTGTACATGTTTACTTTAGATGGCACTTAATCAAGTGGTGAATTTTGATTGTTTAAAAAAAAATAGCTAACACATTTTTGTTGATTGTTGCCCCTATAATATAATATCATATAAATAATCAAATTTTTCTTGGTAAAATAATATTTTCTTTGGTGCAATTAAAAGTATCACTAGGGAATTTGCATTAAAGGAGAACCTAACTTGTTTTCAACTTTACGTAATTAATGGTTATTCTTATCGGCCACTTGAAGTTAAATCTCCAAACCCGCAATAATATAAAAATGCAAATATTGATCTCCAGATAAATTCAACCCGTTGATAACAGTGGTATGACATATATACAGTTGGAAGTATTCATTGGGGTTTTGCAACTCAACATAACATTGAAAACAGTACTTTAGCTTTAAAATATTAGCAAACTTGCAATACACCAGAGAACTTTCACTAGAATAAGAATGTTTTATTTTCTTACCTTTACCTTCTAACAAAGCAAGGCAAGATAAGGCTGTGTGTCTGCACTAATTTTTGGCGTGCTAATGCAATTGCTCGCTGGATAAATTCAAACGAAATATAACTATATAGATAACCGATCTTTGATAAGGATAGACAGAGTCAACATCATTGTATAAAACTCACAAAATTAATAAAATCTATTTATATGTCGAATAGTGATCTCAGTTTACCGTTGATTTTTTCTATTTTCGTTATTGTGAATTGACAAAGTGCAATGATGAATCCGCGGGATGCATCACCGAAAATTCCGGTACTTGGCGCAATAGAGAACAGTCTTTTGGCGCAACGAAGAGCGTCGAAGGGTTCCAAAGATGATATAAACAGTAGTTATTACCAATATGAAGTGTATGATAATGTGCCTTTAACACCTTTAAACAATGCACCCTTAAGTTTGAAACAAAACCTTGAATCGCCGATTCAGCCTTCTAAACTAACATGGTAGGACCGATTTATTATATAATTATTTTTGCATATGTGTTGTTTGGTGGAAACGCTTTCGAGAATAATAAGCGAATGAATGACTCAAGAAATAGTTTCACAAATTTCCTTTCAGGGTGGTTAACCTGGCCAGTATGTCCAGGGACAACATGCTTTGTTCGAAATGTGGCGAAGGCTTTGAGCCCCAGGAAAAGATTGTGAATTCAACTGGGCAGCTTTGGCATCAGCAATGTTTTGTGTAAGTAATCAGAAAGTACTTAATTGGAGAATGATGATAACATTGTCTTCTTTCAGATGTGCCCAGTGTTTCCGCGAGTTTGCAGATGGCGTTTTCTACGAGTACGATGGGAGGAAGTACTGTGAACATGATTTTCATGTTCTGTTCGCTCCGTGTTGCCAAAAATGTGGCGGATTTATTATAGGTGAATATTTAAAATTTATTATTAATATTAAGTTAACGCTACCGAATTTTTTACGCTTAAACCATTGGTCCATTGCGATAACAGGGTGAATGCAAAAAACTATTAATTTTAGAATATTTCGTCTCTAATTTTGACTTTTGTTTCCCAAATTGCTTTTTTCTATTTGGTTTTTTATTCCTTTATTGGTTTATAAAAGATTTCTCAACTTTCAACTGACTGGAAATTCAATATTTTGCTAGATTTAGGTTTCAAAAGCATTGCGGGAAGTTTTTTTATTTTCAGTAGACTTCAAGTAAATTTGTTCAAAGTTAATATAAACAAAGTAACCGTTCTTAATTTGGATGCCCAAATAGTTTCACGCCTTTATTTATTTATTTACTTAATACCAGAAAATAAATTACATATTAATTGTAATTCTGCAGAGGTAAATAAATTACCTGTATTTTTTTTACAAACTTCTTTTTGGGTATTTCGCCTCAAAAATCTTAAGACAAAATTTCCTCACGTCTTTTATTACAGATTGATAAATAGTGCTCCTATTTCGCAATAAGAACGAATTATTTATCAAAAAGTAATCAAGAACTATCACCTAGAGGGTATACACACTTAGGCTCAAGCTGTAAGAGAAAATTCCAATTAGTAGAGAAATTAATTTTAAAAATTATTTTTTCAATTTTCAAAAGAAGTCCACTATTTGTTCCACTATTGATAATTTCGTTTTTGTGATACAATAATGTTTAGATTGCTATAAATCTGCCTCTGGAATCAGCGAACAAATAATTGGACAATTTCACTGAATTCATATTTATTTCTTAAGCTATCTCTAATGGGTGTAGAACATATTGGTACTGAAAGACGCAGATACCAAAAGAGAATTGAGTTAAAAAAATAGTTTTAGTCATTTGAAATTTTTAAACTGTGATTATTTGTAGAAAATACATGTGAGCAGCTAAAGACACTTTAAAGCAAGCCAAATAAAGTCTATTTCGTCCTCTAACAGCCGACGAAAGAGACAGGTTCTGATCTTTTTCCGTTTCTGAGAAATTAATTTTTAATCCTTTCCAAAAATTACAATTTTCGGTCTGCGATTGGAGCGGGGTTATCAGATTGCAAATTTAATGTAAAATTTCGATATAAAGTGGAAATTTGGGTGTGCCATTTAATAAGTCAAAGATGACTTCGGTTGCGCTTTTATGGGACACAATTTTTAAGAAAACTTAAAAAAAATTGGTTAATTAAAAGAAACGAATTTTACCAATTAGTTGCCTATCTGCAACTTTTTATGCGCAATGAAGCACTGTATTGAAATCGGTTCCATGATGATTAAATTGGTTTTTGAGTCAAAATTTAAATATTCTCTCATCTCAATTACGCGTTTGCCCTTTAAACTATCTTCAGAAAAAACTACAATTTTTTTCTCAACTTGTTTGATCTAAAATTTGATTCTTATTGAAAAGTGGTAGTACCATTAATAAAATATCCACGATGTGTGAATTTCCTCAACAAACTAAATGTGTCTATTCTATTATGTCAGATGAAGCCCCTTTTCCCTTTCGTTTCTAAACTATTTTACGATTCGCTAACATGATAAAAATTACTTTATAAAATTTGTTTTTAAAAAATGAAAAAATTGTCGTTCCAGGTCGAGTGATCAAGGCGATGAACGCTTCATGGCACGCAGAATGTTTCCTGTGTGAAATGTGCAAGCAAGAACTGGCTGACACTGGGTTTATAAAAAACAGCGGAAGAGCTCTGTGTCACGAATGCAACGCTAAAGTGAAAGCCCGAGGTCTGGGAAAATACATCTGCCATAAGTGCCAGTAAGTGACGAAATATGGAACCTTTTTCTGCTAGTAAATGATATGAAATTTCAGTGCAATGATCGATGATCAACCACTGAAGTTCCGCGGCGAAGTGTATCATCCCTATCACTTCAACTGTTCCACGTGCGGGGTTGAATTAGATGCAAACGCTAGGGAGGTTCGCAACCGTCCTGGATTAGCCAAGAATGACACCAATGAATTATACTGCTTGCGGTGCCATGATAAGATGGGCGTACCCATTTGTGGCGCTTGTAGGCGCCCAATTGAAGAGCGCGTTGTTACCGCTTTGGGCAAGCACTGGCATGTGGAGGTACAATCCAAAGTTAAAACTCGCATTCTTTGCAATCTAGTTTTTTCCCAATTTTTCAGCATTTTGTATGTGCCAAGTGCGAGAAGCCATTCTTCGGCCATCGCCACTACGAGAAGAAAGGCCTGGCTTATTGCGAAACGCATTATCATCAACTATTTGGCAATCTTTGCCATCACTGCAATCAAGTAATCGCCGGAGATGGTACGCGACTTTGTCTAACTCCTGACATATCATCACTAATTGTTTTCACACAATTCCAGTGTTCACTGCGCTTAACAAGGCCTGGTGCGTTCACCACTTCGCCTGTTCAGTTTGCGACCAAAAAATGAACCAAAAAACAAAGTTCTACGAATGCGACTTGAAACCTGTTTGTAAGAAGTGCTACGAGAAGTTTCCCAAAGAGCTGAGAAATCGTCTGCGAAGGCAGCATGAAGCCGCCCCTCGAAGGGCTCCAACACCAGTGGAATAACCACGTCCAATGTCAAACTGCAAGAATCTGATCTAATGATAGCTAATATGGAAGTGGGTTCAGGATTTATTGTATTTAATTGAAGCAGGTGTTTAGAACCAGAAAATAGTTTGAAAAAAACATATGCTTGACATGTTTGTCAAGAATTACTGACGATAGAACCGAATCGATTAGTAAGCTAACGCGTCTATTACAAAAAAAAAAACCCTTCTAAAGGAAACTGGATGCTCATGGGAAACTGCCGCTAAAAAGTAATTTGCATTAATTTTTAATAATTTTTAATTTTAATTTTTGAGGCGTATCAAGATTTTTAATAAAAAATAATGAAGAAATTCACGAATTTACATTTTGTCCCTATATTCTTTGATTTGTTGCTAAACGGTCATTTCACTCAAAATTACCAACTCGTATGGAATACTGACGCTGTTGTTGGGCTTACCCGAGTGAGTGACATACAAACTGTTTTTGCGTTTCATTTGAGGTTCTACATTTTTGCTTCAATTTGGTACTATTTTAATCTTGATATACCATTTGCACAAAAGTTACTGCCAACTCTGCAAAAAGGTTAACATATTATCTACTTATTTAATATTTAAAACAATAAGATACTAAGGTGTTCTTTAACTTGACTAGCTAATTGATTTTGCAATTTGAATGAAAATGTTCAACGATAGTGCGACCAAGATTGCTTAGCAAATGTTTATCAAAAGTGATTTCTATCTATTTTAATTTGAATATTTTCAGAAAACTCAATTTATTAAAAAATGCAAACTGTTGCCTTGTTATAAAATGAATAATATATCTAATAGAACTCGCAAAGAGTTATTAATTTGGCTATGATACTCTTTGAATTCAAAAAAGTAAATACGTACAAGATAAAATGTTAAAATGCTGCTTATAAGATTCTCCTTGCGGCAAATGTTTGCTAATTTCATCTGCATTGCAGTCTTCATGATTTTGCAGTTTTCGACGCAGTGAGTGTAACTTGGTCAGTTACTTTCGACAATTTACGATTGTGCCTTAATATTATACAATTCATACACTTTTGTATTCAAACTAATCAATGTAAAAATACAAATGTTTCATACTGGAATAAATCTATGAAATTGTTCGCTTGTAATTGTTGTAAAATTATATTTTGTACTATAATGTATTTTTCATATTATTAATATTTATTAATACTTTTCGTTGTTTGTTATATCTAACTAGTGAATTAATGGAAATCGTAATATTTTGCTTTGCTGGAAAGCCTGAGGATTTACAGTAGAAACGCCATTTTATAAGTGCCTTTTACATGTGCCTTAGATATATGTGTGCTTTCCATTTGTTTTGGAAAATCTCTAATAAAATTGATAATGTTAATAGTTTATTGTTTAATAAACAATTAATAGTGAATAGTTTGTATCAGAATATGACCCAGTCCAGTAAAAGTGCGTTAAAAAAAAATTTAAGTCACAGAAAAAAATACTCAACCGTTAATGGGAAAAAACAACCAAGTTGTTCTCGCTCCTGAACAGAATAATGCAGATGAGCATTAGGAATAAGCTTATACTCAAAAATTTACAATAAATTTTAGGAATATTGCGCATCTTGAAAGTCGCTTGAAGTCTCGCTCATATTTAGAGAACGGATTGAGCCGGAAGCTCCCGTAACCCTTTTGGAATGGAGCCCTAAAATATGCACTTTTTACCTAAATAACATACCCTAAAAACCATCATTTTGGGAATGTTTTTAGTTTTCACGCAAAATGCGGAAATTCAAGAATAATGTGGATCTTGAAAGCCGCTTTAAGTATTTACCTCATATTTTGGGAACCGGTTAAGTTGTAAAGTTCTCGTTGAAAATTGTGCACTGTTTTATATCAAACATCGGTATAGGAATGTTATTCGTTTTCACTTAAAAAACGGAAATTTAAAAATAAAGCGGATCTTAGAAGCCGCTCTAAGTATTTGGTCAATATTTAGATAGCAAGATGATTCAAATTCAATTGAAAAATGTTATTTAATGCTTAAATGGTCAAAAGTAAGAATTCTCTTTTGTCCGTCGTCCGTTAATTCAGAATTTGCTATTTTATGTGAGTTTTATAATACACATTTTATAAACATAAATGACAACATTCTGTCATTCTTTAATAGTTTGTTGATAGGTTGACGTCAAACTGTCACAAATTACAGACTAATAAAGAACAGTTTCTTTAAAATGTGCCTTGTTGCATTGTCCCTAATTGTACGTTAAAAAAAAGCCAGCATTACGGGCCTGGTTATGAGGTATGGTTTTCTATTTAACCTTGTGCAAGTTGTATATCTGAACGCATTCCAAGGCCATAACAAAGACATGTAGAAACGAGAAACTAAATGTAAATAATTTGTCCTCTGAGATGATGCTTTCTCTCTCGTTAACTGGGAGCCGTGGCTCAAGGGGAGCCACCCGCGGTTCCAGCGAATGCCCGCCAATTTCAAATAAAGTAATATAATGGAGTAGTCACTTTTTCAATGCTTCAAAAAGTGTGCAAAACGTATTTAATGGCACCAAATTAGCCAGTTGTATTTGTATAAGCAAAATAATGACTTGGACTCCACTAATACGTCTTGTACATCATTTTCAAGCTAGAAGAAAAATAAAACATAGAAATCATTATAGGATACTTTTATTATTCATTAATGCATTGTTTATTGTGTAACAGGAACAATCCTAATAAAAAAATCCAATCAATTCACATTGAAGCAAAACTTTTACCTGCCAACAAAAAAATCTGCATTTTTTTTATTTGCCCGGCCGCTGGAGAAAAAAAGTTCTTGAAGTGGTACGGAACACTGAGTCACAGAACATACCCCCATACATATAGGGGGGATATTTTGTGCGCTGAGTAGTGTCATGATCGTCATGATACAATGAATACAAGGTAGGATATTAATCGATCAAAAACTCGCTTTTCGTGCGCACATGACGTCACTGGTTGGTCACTGGCTGATCCCATTTAAAATGCATGTAACCTAGACAAATTTTCACTGAATTCAAAACGCAATAGTTCAAAAATGGAGAGTTATATGAAGATGTGGTTTGCAGCATTGTATAGCTCAGTACTTTGAAAATCGCGTTTCGGACCTGATTTGTGCCTATTCGGAAGAAAAATACCCTAAATAATTCTTTACGATATCTCTGATTTTCACCGTTTTAGCGTGCTGTGTTGCCAGAGTGTCATTTGAGAAATCGGGTTGAGCCAAACGAAATAATGAATTAATTGTATCACAATGAATGAATGCACTGTTCATACAATGAATTGATTGTATCATACAATAAATTCATTGTCGTACAATTAATTCATTGCATCATGGGGTCAATGCGTTTGGGCATGTTTGGGAATTTTGTAGACAAAACTGAGCATTTTGCGTTTGCTAGTTGGAAAGTGTACTCTAGATTGTTTGCTACTTTTAAGTGTCGGTTCAGAAATATAAAAAATGCGGTGTGCAGTCATTTCATTTGTATTAAAATTTACATATCATCCGCGGCACCACAAACCGCATATTCCGTCGTAAATAATAGGAAAGTAACATTGGGAAATTGTTTGGACTTCCGTCTCGTGAATCGTAATGTACTATTTCTGCAAGGATACATTTTCAGCTAACGCTATACTTTATTGCACAACTGGCAACTGTGCTAGTCTACAAAATATATACATTTTTGTTACTTTTAATTTTCAAGTCTAAAATCTGCTGCAAAGCATTTTGTAATTATAAGGAAGATTTATAAAAAATAATTAAATGTGACAAAGACTAAATAAGCTATATTTAATCACATTTAGCAGACAGGACAAAAGCACGCCCGGCAGTGATTTCCACTGACGTCACGCAAATCGACGCAAGATCCTACCTTGTATTCATTGTATCATGGAGTATTGTTGGGTTTTTTATTTGGTATGAATCTGTGCACAGATCACAGAGTAACCTCTGTGATCTGTGGTTGGTGTCTGGGCCGAATGCCGTGTGCTCTGGTCTTTGAATATAAAACTAACTAATAGTTTTATATTCAAAGGCTCTGGCTATCCGCTCGTCCATGAATTAACGGATTCACTTTAATTTCCTGGACCCCGGCTTTATCTGTCTTTGTTTTACACGCAGATTGATAACGTAAAAGTACGTGAATGTCGACTTGATTTGATTGAGGCCTTACAGATTTCTGCAAATCTGGGGTTTGCTTGACATTACAGACAATAGATGTACACAAACCGATTTAAACAAAAGGAAGGGAATAAGTCACAACAAATGGCAGGATAATTTAAATACAAAAGGCGCACGGAAAAATCAA
The DNA here is from genome assembly GCF_020466585.1 of Dendroctonus ponderosae. NCBI lineage: Eukaryota > Metazoa > Arthropoda > Insecta > Coleoptera > Curculionidae > Dendroctonus > Dendroctonus ponderosae. Next base: position 17,586,374 of record NW_026017110.1, on the reverse strand, counting down.
TAGCCCCCAATAAACATTTATCAATGTTTTCCCGTAAGATAGGCGGACTGATAGTTAATAGAAGTGTTATATAAGTGTAAGGAAATACGTAAATAAAAATGACCTCAGTTGAAAGTGGTTCCAATTCTGCAGATGTAAGTAATTTATTTTATAAAATACTGTTTGTGTGATTTCACTGGGAAAAGTGTTGTGGTTCATGTTGGGTGTAATTAAAACTAGTAATTTTCATTGTTGTTTTCCAGAAATTAGCCAGTAATGAGTCAGTGCAGGTTATTGTAAGGTGTAGACCTTTAAGTGTTAAAGAGCTCCAACAGGAGTGCAAAAGTGTTGTGAAAATCTACTCCAACCGAGGGGTTATTGAGGTAGAAAACTTAAAAGCGAGAAGTGATAATGAGAGGAGTAAGATTTTTACATACGACGCTGTCTACGATGAAAGGTAAGAGTAGAATTTTATTTCAGACCTAAATTATATTGATTATCCACCTATTTACGCATAGACATCACCTCCCTTAATAATTTGCAAGTTCAATTCGTCATATTTATCTTGCCATTGTACGCATTTGTTCCTGTTCTAGTAGTTTAAACAAATTACAAGATAACATGTTTGTTTGCTACGAGTATGCGATAGATAAGGACGGCTTAGTGTTTACAAAGAAAAACTCATAGAAAAGCCCATAATAACCTATATAAACTGTTGCAACCAGCATCTTACCACACTTAATCTAATTATTTATCATATAAAAGCACTTTTACCTATAAAGCAGAGACTTTCTCCTATGTTGATAAAGTATGTCTGTAATAAGCCACGCAAGGCTATCTTGCGGTTTGGTCAATTGAAGCATTTAATAGTTTTTGTACATAATTTTTTAAATTAGCACTTGCCGTTAAGTAATCATCATTAACAACCTAATTTCGTAATCATCAGTTGAAATAGAAACTGTTCAAATCGACAAGGATATATTAATATAACTGAAATTAAAGATTTTTTGGTATTTATTAATTAATGCACGGATTATCAATTAGTTGCATTCATATACAGAGTGATGCGGAAAGAAATGGGCGTAAATGCGATCTCATATTGGCCTCTCTGTCAGAGTACCAGCCATCGACAATTCGTATTCACAAAAAATATTTTGTGTATTTTCGGAAAAACTAAAAAATTATTAATTGGCCTCAATTGATTTATGAAAACTGTTTGTTTAATTCTTAAAAATGCTGTCCATTTTATTTATTTATTTAATAATAAGTAACTTTACGAATAAGGCATTGATTTGGTCGCAACTGATCATATGCGTTAGCTTAAATTACTTTACACCCATTTTCCAACATTTTTTAATAATTGAAAGTGTTTTAAAAGACGGCTCTTTTTTAACTTGAAAAATTTTGGAAATCCCGCAGCAATCCAATGTACGAAATTTATTCATTCTGATTCAACAGGGTTTTGAAAGACAAACCTGGCAAAAATAAAAAATACAAAAATTTAAATGCTTTGTATGGGTTCAGAATGTTGTTTATCGAGATTGATTTGCTCACTTAAGAATGCATTCTTGCATCTCAGGAGACAATCAGAAAATTCGCAAATCAACAAACTTACTTAAACATTAATTCTATTAAGATCTGCTAAGTTTTTGATTGATTTAGGTCGTGAATCGCCCAATAAAACAGGATTTTCAGATTCAGGCACACATATTTGCATTTTGTTCGCAAAATTGTATATCTACACAGGGTGCTTCAAAATAAGCGCCATTCACAAATAGTTAATAGAACACACTCGAATATTTCTTTAAGATTATGCAATTTTAACATTGTTCTCATTTTAAATATTACACCACTTATAGGCAGGTAAAGAAAGTAAATACGTTCAACTAGAATCATCAACACTTTTGCTGTGACGCAAATAAAAAATATATTTTCCATTAATTTATTATTGAGTATACAGGGAATTTACCATGAAAGAATTGAAATGAAAAAAAGAATGTCATTAAGCGTTATGTTCATTTTCGTATATGCACTTATTTATTCTTAAAATAATTTTCTTCTGTTCGTTGTTCGTTCAACTGTTAGTGAAATTGAGAGAAAATTTAAAATACACTGCCATGTAAAGTATTTACCTACTAAAAGCCAAACCAAGACAATAATCTGAATGAATCTAATGAAAAATGAAAGCAACAGTTTTGCGCGCAAAACATGCAAAAGAAAAATAACGCCAAATTTTAACTTTATTTTTATTTGGGTCAAACGATACATATACATATCAGAGGTTAGTAGATCTACTAATCTCTGTACATATATGATAACGATATAAAAAACGAAGGTTTCCATTTCAAATTTTCTACTTGAACATCGTGTGTCAATTTGCCAACGCGCATATTAAAATAAGGAAATACGCTTGTGAGTGTTTTTCTGAACGAAAAATTCCCTGAATTTTAGTCGCAGAAATCAATACGTCTAATCATCAACAATGGTTTCTCTTATCAGGTGTATTAATCAATAATAATTATATTTACAAATGTTCTTCATAAAATAAATACCTTGAATCATTGAAATAAAACATAAAAATTAATAGCGTACGTTACGTACAATAGTAATCATCAGCTTTATTTTTAAAGTGATCAGTTCCATTTAACTGTAAGCTATTTTAATCCTGGTATATACTCAACAGCGAACAGTCGTATTAAAATAAAAATCCTCTAATAATACCCCTTGAACAAATAAGTTTGATTTTGTGGAAAATCCTGCTTTGGAACGGATCAGCGTATGTTTCTGTATTGACTTAACACAGTGCAAATAAAACCATAACTTTTAACGCTTCTTTTAAATTGCGTCTGTTTTTTTGTACGCGTTGACCTACGTTTGTCGGACTTAAGGTGATTATTATTTAGCACTTACTTGGAAAAACCATGAAAAAAACATTTTACCATTCCAGTAGTAATAATACCTAGTCATAATTTGCTTTTATCGGTATCTAATATGAACTAACTGGGTCTAATCAGCATGTAACAAAAAAATTATGTGTTTGATCAAAGTAAGAAATTGCAATACCTTTGAAGCTTGGCACGCATGGATTATTTCCATTTTTTTAACGAAGATGAATAACTTGCTCATTAAAAATGTATGTGGTATGTACTATGTATATTTAAAAAAATCCATTTCAACACGGTGCTTCGATAATAAATAAAATAATCGAAAATTCGCCGCCAGCAGTCAAATTCAATCGACTTTTCACTTTTTCGAAAAAAACCTAAAAGATAATAAGGGATTTTACACGACTAAGATGCTACGATATGCGTTAGATTAAAATATAATTTTTCAAAAATCTTGCAATTATCGAAAATGTTTCAAGAAGCAAACACCTTTGCGCACGGGAATTATAAGAAACGATTTTATTTTATGTAACATAATCAACTCAAATCATGTTTGCCTTCAAAGACGCATAAAAAGTGTCTTAATTGGGCCCTTGGAAAAAAGCGTAGCACTCCAGTGTACCAAATTTAAAGATTTTCGTAGAATTATTTAAAAAAGGATTAATAAAAAATAGACATTTTACATAACTAACACCAATCCTCGATTTTTTTATTGACTATATAAACGTTTTAGACAGCTCATGTGTTAAAAACTGTATTTAACTAATTAGATTTTATGATTGTCAAAGTTTAAAATAGTGACTTTAAGAAGCGGTTGAAGATATCTGATTTCCGATAGATGGTATAAAAAACTGTATTTTACTTCTAATGTTTTATCGGAAATTCTTAGCCTCTGAAAAGGTAGAAGCAAATATATGAAAATTAAACGCTTTTCGCAAGGTTTATCGTAGAAACAGTACATTTATCGCCATTTAATATAATATAACAAATTTTCAGTTAAAATTATGAAATTCCAGTTCTGCTGATCACAACATATTCTGATACAGAAAACTGTGTTTCAGTGTGAACTGGACGATCTAAGTCGACTGCTGAATTTCGCAATAAATCTCCATATATTCAATGGAATAAATTTGTGACGCCCTTAAAATGAACATAAAACCCAAAAGAATGATTTATGCTTTTTATCAATGATCGATGTAAATCGTGAATGACGGCTTAAGCTAAAAATATCCGGTGCATTTTGCGATATTATTTCACATAACGGCAATAGCATAACATATGGGTCTGATGTTATTTGTTTGTATTATATATAATGTATGATTTTTATATGTTTGTGTTTAGCTGTTATCACTGCTAAGTTGAAATTGTAAATATAATTTTGAGAAAAATCATGAACTTGGAAAGGATACTACCTTTTTTGTAATTTTTTTATATGGATAATATTATTGCTCCTCTCTCATAACGGTTGTAATGATACCGGGAAAGCGTTAATAATCAGGATAAATACGTTAATATACAGAGAGTTTATTTGCTTCGAACCTTTAAAACGGCAAATTATCCAGGTCAGCATATTATTAAATAGGTGCCGTAAAAGGAAAAAAACTAAAAGCAAGTGGCTTATTACTTTTTAAGATCAATATTATGATTGCGTTATTATAATTCCATACCTATCTATCTATCAAAGAAAGAATATGCCGACGACCTACATCGATGTACTTTGTTTATGGTGCGTTAATTGGCATTCTCAAGAGCAATATGTACATACAAAAGATATACATTAAACATTAATTTACATTTTTCAAGATATCACATTTGAGTGGATGATAAGATAATCCTTGACGTGATTATTCATCCAAATTTAAAACTCCACACCTGTCCGAGTGACCCCAAAACCTACCTATTATTTGCTTTGAAATAAATTTAATTATTTCCACAATTGGATAAACATGAGTGGGCTGGGTTAAATTTCATGCAGCCTTTGACGTAATCGACTCACACTAAATTTAACAAATGTAAAGCAGCACGGTTTTCAAATATTCATCAGGCGTTCGCTCTGTTATAGATCAGCACAACAGACACTTTATGATGAAACAATTCGCCCACTGGTTGCTTCCGTCCTCGAAGGCTACAATGGCTGTGTTTTTGCATATGGACAAACAGGAACTGGAAAAACGTACACTATGGAAGGTAAATGATCAAATGGACCGAACTAGGTTTAATTCCTAAAAAACGCTGTTATTAGGAGACGCAATTTAAAAATTTCCCAATTAAGGGGATTCATAAGTATATGTATAGCGGAGAAAAATGTAGAAATTATTTTTTATTAATTTATACCAAATATTTTCATGGGCCATTGCAACGTACTTATACCCCTAAGTTTTACAGGGTGAGGCAACAAATAAATGTCATCTGAAGGAAATGTTGTAAAACTACGACGGTTGTAGGCAACGTGTTTCTTTTTGGTACTTTGAAATATACACGATGGCTCAAAGCAAGATGAACTTACGTCGGTCATTTTCACTTTTTTACTCAGGTTCATATTCATAGTATTTTTGCAATATACTGTGAAAATAGTTTTGCGCGCAGTATTTGAATGCAACAACAGTAGGGGAAAAATTGGTTCAGTTCTGTCTTTGTCTCGGTTTTGCTCCTTGTGCTTCCTTCTTTCATCCATCAAGGACCACTTTCATCCATCAATCATCCACATTTGCTTTTTATTGCTTTCTATGAGCCCTATCAGTTGCTCTGGCATATTAATTGTTCTCTCATCTGGTGGCAAAATCCCGTTCCCCATATATAATCGGAAAACGCCTTTAATTTAGTTACTTCGCCTATTTGTCTGACTTCTACCTCACCTTCGTTAAATTCTGTATTCAGTCAGAACCTCTGTAATAAAACAATTAAGCACTGACAAAATAATTCCTAGTTGATAACTATGTTAGTGCGGAAGAAAAAAAGTTTGTTTCCAAATAAATTAATTTGCGGCCACCTTGTATGTTTGTTCAACATGACGACATTCATAACTCGGTTTAGATTCCATATAAATATATTGACGTAATTTTTTCAGCAGCCGACGTCAATCGGCGGGTTCTGAACTAATTTACATTTAGAAACGTAATTGGAATAAGGGGTAAAAAATAGAAATATTTTAATATTCGCATTTTTCAACTGAAACCGCACAGTACACCCCAGAGACAAGGGATAACTACCTATTAAGTTTTTTAAACTTTCTTGAATGCACTGAACATGTCAATATTTTTAGATTGTACAGTGTGTTTGTGACAAAATACATACATATTTATATTTATGATAATTAGAGTTTTTTGAGTATTTTTATTGTTAAAAATAGGCACTGGTTTGTTATCACAACACATATTCGAAATTTATCGTACTATTGAGTATTCCCTCTGGAAACGACAAGCAGCAAAAATTTAATTTGCATAATATGCGCATTTAGAAGTTATTGTTCTTTCGTAAATCGAGAACGCACTGTATAATGTAAAATGCACACTAAAAGCTTATCCTTAAAAGCCTTAATACATACTTCACATAAAAAGAAGTTAAATTTGGCGATAGTTATTATACAGGAGGTTGCATTGAGATTTTATAAAGTAAAATTAATTTCGTGCATTTGAGACCAATTATTTTATTGTTATGCTTATTCATAAGCTATTCTTAAAATGCCCCGTGAAACGATCAACGAATACTTTCGGTTAAAACCCCATTGGTTTAAAAAAATATATAATTTGGGACTATTTTCGAAATTGTAGCTTTAATTGTTGTTTAGGAAGTGACGAGGATGAAATGGGAATTATTCCTAGAGCGTTCGAACAAATATGGGCCCACATAGCCAGAAAAACGGGCGTCGAATTTCTGGTCTCTGTTCGTTACTTGGAAATTTATATGGAAGAAATTAGGTATTGATTAGTATATTATAGCTTCTTAACTAAGCTTTGAATTTGGTTTGCCCATTTATTTTTTTTTCGAATGTTTTTAATCTTTCATACAGTCGCTCATACATATTATTCCACAGAGATTTACTTCGGATAAAAAGTACAAAGATTCACGAATTAAGAGAGCAAGCTGGTGAAGGTGTGGTTGTTACAAATTTGCATTCTCATACTTGCCAGAGCGCCAAAGATATGCTAAAAGCCATGAAGACTGGAAACCACAATCGAACGACTGGAGCGACCAATATGAATGAACACAGTTCCAGATCTCATGCGATTTTTCAGGTAAATAAACCAATAAACCGCTCGAAAATTTAAGATTTTTTGAAGCCAACTATTTTTTTAAGATCATTATTGAGATGGTAGAAGGAGACTCGAAATCGATGAAAGTAGGCAAATTAAATCTAGTGGATCTAGCGGGTAGCGAGAGACAGTCCAAAACGGGGGCCACAGGAGACAGACTGAAAGAAGCCACGAAAATCAATAAAGCCCTGTCATCTTTGGGTAAACACTTTTTCGTGCATTTAACAATAAAACAGTCAATTCACTAATAGAATCCTTCGCGCTTAGTTAGTATAGGCAAGGCCGTTTCCAAGGCATCTACATTACGCTTCAATGTCCAATTAAACGATAATTTGTTTTGATTTTAAATTTGGAGCGTTTCCACCGGAAATATTACCTCTAAGGAATATTTACATTCAATACTAATCACAAACTACATTTAAGTTTTCCTTTTAAAGTTGATATATTTTTTATTGCACACGTTTAGCCAATGATGTTATTGAAAATTTCATTAAGTAAATATACATTGAATATTTTAGGGAATGTAATATATGCTCTAGCAGAAAATTCCGCCCATATTCCCTATAGGGATTCCAAACTAACGCGACTCCTTCAGGACTCTTTGGGGGGTAACAGTAAGACAATTATGATAGCAAATATTGGGCCGGCTAACATGAATTATGACGAAACGATAATTACCTTGAGGTACGCCTATAGAGCCAAGTCGATTAAGAACAAACCCACGAAGAACGAAGACATTAAGGATGGAAAGTTGTTAATGTTGCAAGATGAAATTGAGAGGCTTAAAGCCTTGATCATGCAGAAGAGTAATGGAACTGAAATTAATGGGTATGTCAGGTTTTCCCATATTTTGAAAATCAGTAATAAAGGGTTAATTATGAAATTTCAATACGTTCGGCTGTTCGATCTATAAAAAGAAGAATCATTGAAAAAGTTTAGGGAATCCCTGAGCTACAGGCTTGATGTACATTATTCAAAATTCGTTTAAAAAATCTTTTCTTTCTGAAAAGTTTCAGCTATTATATTTGCCTGAAAAATCTAAATATTAGTATTTTCCCAGATTGGACAGTGAAGAAGCTGACTTATTGGATTCCGACAGTGAAAGTGAAAATGTAGAAAAAGAACGAAAACTGGAAGTGGGTAAAATGGAAGTTGATGAATTATCAAAAAAGTTGAAGGCTTTGGAAAAGCAGATGGTTCATGGCGGCAAGGATATAGTGGATAGTGTAAACGAAAACGAACTAAGACTCGAACAACAGAAAACCGAAATTGCTGAAAGAAAAGTAAGTGCTGATAATTTTCCCAAATCAATTAGAATCTACGTTAATTAAATTAAGCCTAAAAAGTATAAGCACTTACCATTTTTTTCAAAATAATTAGTATCGATGTTAACTGCATGAGTTCTAGACAACTCGATTTACCTACCTAGTATTAATCCTAGTAATTAAATTTTCTAGTGCAGTATAAAACGCGGAACTGAACTTGAACATGCAAAAACTTATTTTACCTGCTCAAGTAAATAAACATATACATTCCTATGTATGGCTATGATATCCAGTAGACATTCTCAAATTCCCAGTACTACCATAAGATATTTGTGTCGCTTTTCGTCTATTTTCAAAACAGCTAAAAATGTGTGAAACTCATTTTAGAAGGTTAATGAGTGATTTTGAAAACGTCTGTTTTCAACGCGAACAAATTCAGGATGAAATATTCAAAATCAAAGTTGAATTAAATTCACTAGAGACACATTGGTCTCGACAAATTAGCTATTTACAAGCGGAAATTTCGATGTTTAGGGCCGAAAATAAACTATTGAAGAAACAACTGTTAAAAGTAAGATCTGCTTAATAAGGATTGTGATTTATGTGTTGTCAGCTTCTGTGAATGCATTTTTTGATGTAGAAACGCGAAGTTGAAATGCAGCAACGAATAGAATTGGAAGAAGAAACATGCTCAGAGCTTAAGCAGGTTTTTGCCAGTTTACAACAGCAGGTCGATTTTAAGAGAGACAAGCTGAAAAGACTTAACAACAAGTTACAATCAGTCAGACAGGAAATTATCGATAATCACGAGGTGTACCTGAAGGACAGGCAAGAGGTGGAAAATGCCAATGATGAGGCCGCAATGTACGTTAATTTATTAGATTAATAGTTCCACCATAAAAAACCTGCATTTTAGGAATCTCAGACAGTCACTATTAATAATAGATAATTTTGTACCTTCGGAAGAAAGAAGTAGAATTATCAGTTTAGCACAATTTGACGAAGATACAGATAACTGGATAATTAAGGAGGATTCTTCGAGAATCTTGCCGCAAGATAGGCCTATAGCACATAACTATCGACGTCCCATTTCTGATTATGCAGTCAATCAAGGCCTAACACAAACCAAATATCGAGTAAGTAACACAGTCGACGTTTTAGGGAGCAAACCACTCATGTTCTGCTGTTATTTGTTGTGTAATTATTAATTATTTTCCTAACCAATTATAAAATTGATGGATAAATATTTGACCTTAGGGTGAAAATATCCTAGACTTAAAATTGGATATGCCATTAAGAACTACTCAAGACTATACACCTCCAGCTATCTGTCCTCAAATTAAAGCTCTGGTAAATGATGTAATAAAAAGGGAAATGGAGAATAGTCACATGGTCATTAGATTAGCACCGCATTCCGTAGTAGGTAGAAGTAATACGTCCAAATTGGAACAAGAAGGAAAGTACAACCAGGCACTTAAAAGTCTTGTTGATGTTCATAGTTTGAGGTACGTGACTGTGATTTATATGCATATACTCGGCAGAGCATCTGATGAAAAACATATTTTTATCTCTGATAACTTTAATATAAATTTATAGGAATACAACAGCAGCAAAGCCAGTACCCCCTAGATCAGCCAAGTCATCTTATCAGCTGAAACAAAACTAATTATTTTACAAGTACTTTTTGCTTATTGTGATATTTTTTCTTTTAGTTAACTTTTTTGTACAGAGAAATGTATTATATAATTTATTTTTTTTTACAACTTATTGCTTAACACTGCTAAAGCATATTGAACAGTAAACAATTTAGTTCTTTTCAGGGTCTGATCGACAGACGCAGAAATAAACTAAATTCATCAATGAATTCAATTGCTTCGATATACAAATGCGGTTTTTAAAGTTTATTTTTATCTTTTCTTACTAAATAAAAGATAGTTTTACAGCAATTTTAGCTACTGAGATTAAATGAAAGCATATTATTTTGTAACATCACTTGGTGAGCATATTTATACTATTTTATAGTCAAATATACTAGGTAGTTATTAAGCAGTATATGCCTATCTATTTATTGCTTAGTTGATGTGATCGGATCTCAATTCTGTTGCAGATTATTTATATTATGTGTGTTTGAGATAAAAATGGATTGTGCATGCAATATAAAATAAAATAAAAAAATGTCTGTAATATTTTAAAATGTTATTAAAACTTCTAAATCATCAAAAATACTCGATATGAAGAAAATTTGGATCGGCCTGTTATGCGTTAGTTGTAATTATTATTTGTTTTAAATTGTTTTTTCAGCATAGCAGGAATTCCACCGTGGTGCATTAAAAGTCTTGTACATATTTGAATGGCAATTAGTCATTTGTGAGTATCAATGAGCTAAATGGAATTTAAATATGCCAGACAAGCGGACAAGTATAGCGGGTTGAAAGAATAATTTTAAAGTAGAAAAACTATAAAACTTATAATTTTCTATGTAACACAAGTTATAAACGCATTTACATTTTAAATATTTTATTTGCTTGTTTAGAAAAGTTTTATTGATGAGCTTACGCATTGATTTAGCTGGATTATTAGAGCGATAACCGGAGAGTTTCGCCGATTTCGTACGAAGGGTGTATTTTTCTAAATTATCTACTTTTTATGTGTATCGTAATTCTGTCTGTAGTCCGAAATGTGTATATTTAGTCTTGTATGGCTGTTATTTATTTTGTCGATACCTGCAATATATTCTAGTCGAAATGTATTAAGGAAATTGTTCTGTGATTCAGATAAAATAAATAATACTAGCAGTGCTGTGATATTTAATTTTTTGTTAATCTAAATTGTAGGTCGCTGTTTAAAAACATTTACATCACACCATTAAATCATTGAAAAAGACAGTGTAGCGGTATGCTTTTACTTAATTAGGCAAATAACTGATCATAATGGTAAGTGATTTATTCACTAATTCACTCACCTTTTTCACTAAGCACGTTACATAAATTTAAGTTAAACAATGTTGTAATTTAATTGGTTTCGAACCATTAATGGAAACCTTTAATTAAGGGAAATCAGAAGTTTTTTAAATTTTTAATAAACATGCACACGTCTCTCCCTTTATCAAGCTACTGAATTATCACATTATTATTAGCCTATTTTGGATTAAAAATTGTGAAACCAATATTGCGCCCAAGTTCATATATTCAGTAAAATATATTATGTGCCATCATACAAATAATTTAAGTATTATTTATAAGTATTATTTACATGACTTTGCGGGTTACATAAGACAGGTCTATTTACTTACTACTACAAAAACCGGTTGAATTGAGACAAAATGCAAAAAACGTTGAGTAATTTGAAAACGTTGATACATTAAAGGATTAGTCTTACTAGCGTTCATACTCCTAGTAATTAGAACTGGCCCTTTTTATAACAAAACAATCAACCCCGCCATGATATTCGAAGGAAAAATAACCACATTCTATCTTATTACAATTAAATCAACCACGCTCAGCTTATACTGCACGAATCCACTCAATTTTTCTGTATACTTACCTTTTACCTTCCACCGTGCATTAAACAAAGGCTTAATGTCCACCCAAAAGTCGTTTATCGGAGACACTCAAAATCCGTTTATCTGAGAAAAAACTCTTAAGCATAATAGTTTGACTACCAGCTATTACTATAATGATCACAGTTTCAAATAGGGCCCACAATTGCACTTTTTCGTTTAACTGTTCAGCTTGTTTTCGTCCATGCGCTTCACGCAGACGATGGCGAGTTTGGATATCAATGATTACGTTGAGAAACTTATGCATATCCACTGTTGACGTTTCCATCTAATAATAAAAAATCATTTGTTGTAATTTTACAGTGTAAATTTGTTGAGAAGTTCAGCTGTTCTAATTAACTCCCATGATATGAAAGAGAGAAATGGTTCACTTATTTTGTAACCAACATATAGCCGGTGATAGAATTTTTCCCATCTTTAAAGTGAGGACTTATACAGAGTGTTCAGGAAAAGAAAGTTCAGTCAATAGGTGTCTTTTAATGAAAGCTATGCTAATATTGCAGCGTACATTCGTATTTTTTTATTACTTTGCTAGACTAACTAACTTGAGACAGATAAAAATTCACCAGTTTATTAAGTCCCCAAACTCTTTATGTGCCTGTATAATGGTCAGATATTAGTTTTTCTTTTACATTATGTTTCTTTTATAATCTACCTTGTTATTAAACCGTTTTCTCTGATCGTAATTAACGGGTATTTTTGTATAAGTTTGATTACTCACCTGCGTTAAAGCAGTTATGTGTTCTCCAAGTCCCGGTAGTGGGTCTTCCTCTTCACCATTTTTCAAATCCAAATAAATTATTTTATGCGAAAATGTGGAAAATTCATTACTGAAACACACTTCATGAACTCCAGTCGTTTTCGCTTCAATTGAAACGGTATCGAACTGCAGCTTCTGTTTTTGATACAGAATTTCGCCTTTTGGGTCTTTCAGTACGACATCTACATCATACTGACCTCCAGTTATTACCTGATAAAAAAAATACCTTAAAATTATGAAAATATTCCTAGACATTATCTTGCGAGACGAGTTACGTATGTGATATCTGCTGATACCTAAATAATTCAACCATATGCCATATGAATATATATATCCAGAGGGAATATTGTGGTCAATTGGCGTGTAATTTTTAAATTATTTTTTTATGGGAAATTGGCATTATTAATAGCTATCCATTTATGTATATAGGTTTAGATGAAACTACAGGTTCAATGGTACGTTCAATTTTAGTAGGTATTAAATGCTCAAAACATTTTAGATCCTTTCCTGCAAGGATTTGTTTGCAACATACAGTAAATTAAATATGAAACATTCGCAGATTACGTGTATTGAACGACGGAAAAACTTTTTTTAAATATTTAGAACGTGAACAAGTAGATGATTTATATAAGCTTCAAGTAAGACTTTGCATATCTAAATATAAATAACATGTATAACATAAACGAGGGTATAGGTTTATATATACTCAAATTGATCGCATATACATAAGATATTCATGTATATACACAAGATTGTGTGCCTCAGCTGTAAGTTTCACTTCTGAAGCAAACTGCTGCGCTCAGCAAGTTACATTAGAACCGACGTTTGGTAATTAATAGTCAGCCTTTAAGCTGCTGAGGGTTCTTACCTGGAATTCCAACGAACCTGTATTATTAGCTTTAATTTCTTCGTAGAAGCACTGTTTAGCATTATCGGGCAACTCAAAAGTGAGTTCGGTGGAGACTATTTCTTGGTAGGCACAGCACAAGATGAGTAACGTAACAAACGACGAAATCATGTTTAATTTAAAGGCTTTTGGTTTCACTCAGTCAGGCAGTTTCATTACTTTAAGGGCTGCTTATTTAAATTGTTTAATTTTCACAAAACAACTGACGTATTCATTGCAGTTATCACTTAGCCCTAAATCAACTGATGATGTGGAATTCATTGGAGCGGGTTCATAAACAAAAATATGGGTTAGGGTGGGAGGAGAACGATTAGATAGTCGTTTCTTTCTTCACACAGCGCAGTCGCTTCTTCCTTGTCTAAGATCGTTTCATGTTGAACGCACGTTGGAGCATTGATTATGAACCCGCTCCTAAATTATGACATAATATTTGGTGAATTTATAGCATGTGAGGTTTGGCAACTATATACACATAAACGTGATGCTTAAAAAAGAATGCTACACTTACGAATTATTTTTACTTCTTACCAGTAAACACAGATAAACCTCGGTTCGCACTGTCGAAAACAAAGCTGACGGTTTATGTTATGTTCTGTTTTCTAAAATTTGAAAAAATCAAAGGAAGTAGAATCTTGAAATAGCAATGAAAGCCCTGAAGCTTTAGTCATTTAGCAGAATTATCATACTTCTAAACTATGAACTGGTTAAGAAATCAATTTATTCACGCAATTCCACACTTTCTAATAAAACAGATCATGAGACAATCAGTCCAGATAGTTGACGCCAAACACTGAAATTTCCATTCAAATCGCACTTTATTCTGATTTTTCTCGAATGTTAAACATGCCAAGCAACAAGATAATTGAGCACTAGTTAAGATATAGATATTAAAACCGATCGTAAGTAATAAATTTAAAATTCTTACTACCATCTATAGCAAATAGCTCAAAAAGTTTGTGAGGCTACTATTTTGGGTTTGAAGTGGATATTTTTTCAAATTTCGCCCGACGTTTTGCTAGCTACTTTTTCAGTCGTGATAATGCTCGATATTGTGTAAATTTGCGAAAAGTAAAGCAGTAGTAGTTGATTGATTGCTTGAATACTTTGTTGTACAATCGATATGTGTGAGAAACTAACCGATTTTAACAGTAACGGATATTCCCATATTATACCTTCCATATTTTCGATTACAATGAGTCATTAGCTGAATCTAAGGTATTCAAACCATAAGTATCTAAACTACAGCAACTACGCGATTTATTATATTATACCGACATTCCAAGTGTTTTCCAATACATACATACTTTTGTTTAACTTACTTAGCTTAAAATAACTGTGCTTTCAATGCATAGTTATTTAAAAACAAAGAAAATATTACATAATTTGTCTTGAATTCATCAATGACCCAACAACCAATTTAACCAGTCCCCATAACTACATATTAAATTCAACTTATATCAACAAAGCTTCCGGTCCAAAATTGCATCCCTTATTAATTGCTACACTAAGTTGTAAGATTATCTTGCTATGTAAAATTTCACTGGGTTCTGATGTGTGAGCAAAAGGAAAAACGGTCGGGAAAATAGTTTCTATGATGGTAATTTTTACAGCAAGTGTAAAATACTAGGGCGGTTTTATTTAAATACTTTTTGTCAATGAAACCAAAATCCAAAGCACTTGACACTATTGGTTAGATGATAGTTCCCCACAAGTTCAAAATGATGAGACTAATCTAAGCACATTTTACATAATCTAAAGCTACATTCTAATCTAATACAATTTGAGGAATGTTTGAAAACATTGTGCTCGCTTGTTCCGATGAGTGCATAACAATTTCTATTTACAACAAAAATTACAAGTTTACAACAACTGATCAAAATGATAAATTCTGTACTACTTCAATGCAAAATGGAGTTTCCAAATATCTCAGGAAATTAATTGTCTTTCTTAATTCTGGTGCTGGTCATCCTGTAGATGATGGAGTCACGGCCAGGATCCATATTAGCAGTAACATGGCAGATCGCCAGAATCGCAAACAGCATAACAATAGAAAACCACAGGATTATGTTGAAAATTACAGGATAGTCCTTTGAGTAGGTGGAAGCTAGATTGTACTTGGTTTTCTAAAAAACACATAAACTAGTTAAGGATTGCAATTGTGCGTATTTATTTAAACTCAAACATTTTCGGCTAAGATACGAGGGTCGTTTGATAAGTCAGTGACTTTTTGAACTTCCGGCGCAGTAACTTTAAATTCAACATTACTTTTTTTTTCTGGTATGGTAATGGTTCGGAAGTGGTTTACTGAGTTTCGTTGTGGTCGTCCAAAAGAGGATGTTACGCCAGAAGTGGTCGATAACATCCATGGAACGATACTGGAGGATCGGAGAATAAAAGTGCGTGAGGTGGCTGAGGCTGGCTCAACTGAGAGGGCACATCACATTTTACATGAATACATATTTGGATATGAAAAAGCTATCCGCACGATGGGTGCCGCGATCGCTAACATTCTACCATAAGCGTTCCCGTGTGACCATTTCAAATGAATGTTTAGCGATGTTCCGTCGCAATCCGAGCAAGTTTTTGCGACGTTTCGTAACCGTTGACGAAACATGGATCCATCACAATACACCAGAGACCAAAGAACAATCAAAACAGTGCAGCATATTCTCCAGATTTAGCCCCCTGCGACTATTTCCTGTTTGCAAAGTTAAAGAAATGGCTGGGCGGTCAGAGACTTGGTTACAGTGAAGAGGTCATCATTGAAACAAACGCATGTTTTGAGGACCTCGAGAAATTATATTATTTGGAAGAAATAAAAAAATTGGAAAGACGCTGGACTAAGTGTATCGAGCTAAAACGAGATTATGTTGAGATATAAAACGCTTTTTGGCCGAAAAAAATTATTTGAATCAAAGTCACTGGTTTATCGAACGACCCTCGTATTCTTCTATTTGGAAAAGCATTTTCACCGGAAATTTTGAGAAACTTTTTTCCTATGGAACTTCAACGACAAATCATCTGCCCTGATTTTATATCGAACAGTTTGCCATTTTTGTTATTTAAAAGCTTAAAGTTGAAAGTTTGTAAATTCTTAAGTTTCATTTCATAAGTATGCAATATCCTACTCAATTCGGGGGGATTGTGATAAATCTGTTGACTTTTTGACATGTTTTGCTGCTTATCAATAAACTAAAATTGTAATTATTTGGGTTGGTTTTTACTAGTTTACTGTCTGACAATGGAAAATTGCATACCACAGATAAAGAAACAAAATCAAATTCAGTAAGCCAAAAAAAGCGAATTTTCTTTAACAGGAGCGCTATTTTCAATAAAATTGTTTTTTACATTTAATTAAATTTAGTTTCTCAATAAAAAATAAATATTCCGAGTTCATGGAGTCTTTCAATCGCTTTTCTCTATTGTTTCACGTCTAATCCGCGTGTTTCATTTCAGGTCGCATTCACTCAACAACTTTTCGATTTTAAACACTATTGATGCCACTTTTGTAGGAAATATTTGCAAGGTTTCTCCGTCCGTAAAAATTCTATAATCTCTTGTCCATGTTGTTTCCAATTATCATTGACCCAATTTCATCAGCTTTAATTTCCATAAAGTATATGAAAGTCGCACGAAATTAAAAACAATTACTCACATCGCTGTCGGTTTCGGAAGTAGCCAAAATATTCCTTCTCAATCTAGTGTGGCTCGCATCACTCGTTATAACAGAGACAAGAACATGGTTATTATACTGCTTTACGAAAGCATCAGTTAGACGAACAATTGTGTCTTGGAGAAGCTTCTTGGCCTCCTGGGTTTCAGTCGAATTCGGTCCATGAAGATCTGACAAAGAGTGAAGAGAGGAGATTTTGAACCAGTATACATCGGGTACAAAGTCTTCCTTAACAGCGCGGTTTTCAACCTGAATAATTTGCAAATTAGTTTATAATGGAACATTAGATTGCAGTTTAAAAATCGTACTTTCTCTATGATTGCATTCAAAAGAGCAATGTCTTTCAAAAAAGTTCTGTCTTCCTCCACATCAAGCTTCAAGTGCTTGTGCGACACGTGTTTGGGGTTTTCGCTCTTGATTCCATCAAAAATACTGTATTGATGCACCTGAAATTATCAAATAATTCTATATAAATTACAATTGGATCTTAGAATTTATTAAGTATGTTCACTCAATTTTTAACTTAAAATTTTAATCCAATATGTATAAACTATGCTTCCAAAAAAGGTAAAATATATTTTTTGGATTTTTGGATTTTGGATTTTAGATTCAGTTTTAAATTTTTTTTCTACTTTAAAACTACGGAAAACAGTGTTGAAATAATGTTAATATTAATGCAAAAAGTTTAATTTTTATTGGATTGCAAGGGAACGATTTGCGAACCAAGCAAGATTAGTTCTTGGATCTTAGATCTGGATTCTTAGATCGAGGAATTTCGGGGGAAGCGCGCTCTAAAGCGTTCTTAATCTTAATTGTTTTTTACGTACGTTTATTGCGCATCAACAAACCTGTCCAATACATAATTAAGCACACACTGAGTGAAATTTACGGGGTACAAAAACAAGGAGAGCATGCAGTTGGTTCAAAAAAATATTTCTGTCGCAGCATTTACAGGGTCGGTAAAAATCATGATTCTATACTATTTGAGTGGAAATTGCCTGGTCCTCAGCCTCAAGTGTTTTGTCCGAAGCGTTGAGATATTTTTTTAATTTTTAGCCCTTCATTCAAAGGATTGATACGAACAGATTATGTCTAATTTTCAGGCTTTTCAGTTTCAAATGTCTTCTATAAAGAGCTAGGATTTTAAGTGGCCATCTGCTTTGGGTTGAAAATCATGAATTTTTAAACAATATCTTGCAATTAAGTAAAAATACCTATGTTTGGCCCTTCATCTACAAGGTTGACAAAACTCAGGATTCTGTGCGATTTCAGTGAAACTATCATTTCCTACGTAAGTTTTTTAAATCCTGGGTGTGCGAATTTCAAGTTATTACCAACTGGAAAATACGAATATTCCAAAGAGTTCGTGCAATTGAAGATATATGTTAATTTTTGGCTCAACATTTACATTGGATGGAAAAAATGAAACTACGAAATGAAAGAAACTTAATTATTTCTTAGCTCGAAGTATCTAGTATAAAGTGTTCAAATTTTATGCAGCGTCCTGTTCTGGAATGGAAGTTATGAATTTTTAAAGAAGAGCCTGCAGCCAAGAAAGCATTTTAATTTCGGCCTATGTCATAACAAGGAGATTTTCACTCGCATTAAGAACGTAAAAAGTACGCTGCTAACTCATACAAATCAATCAGCTAAGGATTTTTTAACATTAACAAACACAACCACTCGATTTAAGACATTTAAAAACATTTGTAGTGATAGTATACAGACATACCTATAAAACGTTACACTGTTACTGTGTTATTTGTATGTTTTAAGAGGCCTTCACCATTTTTTGGCCGCTCATGTTTTTATACTGTACAGTGTACAATTTACCCATTGCCCTTTCGAGACAGATTCTAAATCATTAAATGGAGATAATAAAAATTAAGAGATCCTCATTCAGCGGATCTCTCAATTTCATTTTCATTCATCCCTTATTCAGAGAGTTGTTTGATTGAAAGTTGATATGCGTAAAAAACAGCCTTTTCATCTTTAAATGTCTTCACGGCGCCATAATTAAAGCACTTCCAGTTTATGATTACAACTACCTTTATTAACACATTCACCGTTTGCTCGTCTTCAGATAAATCGACAACACTTTAATAGTTCTGTAAATTCCCAAACGAGACTTTTATCAATGTAGGCCTTCAAGATCACATGCTGTAGTTAGCAACATTGTCAACCATTTAATTGAAAAGCTCCATTATAAAGAATTAAATGTCAAAGAAAACTGAATCAATAGAAATGTATCTGTTATACTTACATCATCTAACCCATTAGCAAAATCAATCCGGACTAAACTAGGTTCCTCATCAGGATACCTTTCCGAAATCCTGGAAGCCAGAGCTTTAAAGACGCGATTTTCGTCATCATTGGTCAATAGAGGGTAGTGATGGCCCTTATTCTGCCCAATGTCCTGCACCCCATCTACAGCAACAGTTACAATGGCTTCGGGTATATTGAAGGGGTTCTCAATGTAAAACCCTTGCCAATGAGAAAAGTGCTCTGTCGAGAACCCAAGGGCAGCAGAGAAGACTTCAGGCAACGTACTTTCCTTGATAGCGTCATGCCCTTTGAATACGATGCTACCTGGGTGATGGATTATTGAGAGTTCTCCAGCCCCATATACTGAAAAATCATTCGCTCGATAGTAACTGCAATACTCAACTGGGGTTTGTTGGGTAAACTCACCTGAAGCTACTAAACCTAAAACAAGCACAATATGCTGCATTTTTGTGAAGAAACACTCTACTTTAGAAAATGATCCCAGACCGAACCCCTTTAATCATATGATAATAGTGTTGTCAAAATCACATGGGTAGTTGTCACATGAAGTTTGGGATCATATGTTTAAAATCACTTTTTGATCTGTTAACCGAATTTACTGGATCGGTATGACGTTTTTGTAGCCAAATAGTGCACCAAAAATTCATGATAATCAAGTTAACGATATTACTCAAATTCATCTTTAGTGAGCTGCTTTTTAATTAGTAAATCTTCCATAGTATATTCCATATAACTATAAAATAGATTGTATTCTTTTGAAGTATCACATGCAGCTAAAATACCCTAGTAGCATTAAGAATATGTTTGCCAGACAAGAAATAATCCCTTGTCTCTGATGTTTGCCGCTAACTTCACGCCTTTGCACAAATGCTCCATTTTTTTGTTAGGTTAATTGGGTTGTTTGTCATTGGGCAAAACACCCGCACAGAACATACCGCGGGGGGATATTTTGTGAACACCCGTAGCATATATACAGTACATAGATTATGCAGTTTTCTCTTGGATTATTAATCTAACATTCCTGAAAACTGAACAGTGACCTGAAAAAATGGCGAGAATTCAAGCTGAGGGTAGAGAAGAACCACCAAGTCAGGAATCCATCCCAGAAATCGATCAAGATCAAAGCCAATTATCGAAGTCTTTAGAAGAGCTTTCTGTGGACACCAAGCCGAGTACCAGTGCTGAAACACCTAAGAAAACTTCCAATAATGAGGAGGAACTTGTCATGTCTACCCCAGTTGGAAAAGGTCGTGCCAGTACTGAAACCCCAAGTCCGAAAGTGATCATAAAGCCAGCTCCGGTACCCCTTAAAGATAACCAGGAGTACCTAAAGGACTTTGATATTTTTGAGAAACGCGATGGTAGTCCAGTTATTACGCAGTACAATCTGCCGAACAGCGATGTGATGGAACGCATTGTCCTGGTTATTGATAGGGCGCAGGATGAAAACTATACGCCATTTGTTATAGGAAGCCAAAAGTATACACCTTTGAGCATGGTTAAAAGAGCAATAAGTATTTTCATCAAACTAAAGTTGGCCGTTAATCCAAATCACGAGTTTGCGATTATTGTTATGAATGAGAACAACGCAACATTGCTCCTGGAGTTAACCAACGATGTTAAGAAACTATTGGACTGTTTAAATCAGATTAACGAATGCATAACCGAAGACATTTTCGATTTAAACAAAGTTTTTGAAATTATAGAAGGTGTCGAAATCCCGACTCCTCAAGCACTCGGACTGCCACCCCCTTTCGTATTGAGAACAGTACTGTTTTATGGAAGATCGTATACCTTGCCACAAATCACACACACTGAGAAATTAGACGAGTTTTTGAATAACCCCTTTTTTATTCTGGACATTTTGATGACTCACGAGCCCCTAGAAACCAGCAACCACTGCCAGAAAATATTCGACATTTTGCAGAATATTGATAAAAAAGGAATTTCGTATTTTTTCCCAGTCTGTCGGGATTTGAGGAGAGTTCACCGGTGTATGGGAAAATTATTAGGACATCCACTACAACGACCTATTCAAAAGCTCGTAAAAAACTAATGCGGCTTATTGAGTCAATGTAAGTGTTTCAAGGGATGCCGTTTTGCTTTGAGAATTTTCCCAGCAAACTTTTGGGAGTTTGTGAGTACATATAACTTTTTATAATTAAATTTAGTACGTTTACTTTATATTATTTCTGCATTATATTTCATGATTTTAATCATTGTATTATTTATTATTCAAATCAGTTCCTTAACGCCCCTGTGCACTCTTAGCGATTTGCTCTTTCAATACCAAAATACTTTTTCTCTGCTCTGGTGGCAGCATAGCAATTTGCTCGTCGGACAGCTGCAGTACTTGCATTATAAGAGCAGCCTGCAATGAAACTAGCAAATTAGAGAAAATCAAATTAAAACAGAAGAAATATTTGCCTTTTCTTGGTCTGAAGCTCCTGGCGGCATTCCACCATTAGCACCCACGGCTGCCATTGGGGTTACTGGAGATTGAGCAGCTGGCATAACTTGAGGTCGTATTGCTTGCGGAGGAAGAATTGGTGGAATAGATTGGGCTAGAAAAAAATCCTAATTTTAGTACCATTTCGAAATAGTATAATGTGGAAAAGATCATATTAGAAGCCCTCACCAAATTATAGGTTTGTAAAAGATTGTCAAGCTCTAAGACCTAAAAATTATTTTTGCCAGTTTCCACAGCAGTTCATTGAATATGCAATTTCATTGAGTTGCTGTGAATTTTCAAGTTTTACAGGTTTTTCGAAAATTATACAGGGTGTCTCGTAAGCCTATCATCAGGGCACTGCGACATTGTCAGACCATCTGACCTAACTTTTATTATGATATTCCTATCTTTCCTAGGTTTGAGTCAAAGTGTGAATTTTGAAACATCGTTTATTTCATTACGTTTCGGCGAGACAACA
Organism: Dendroctonus ponderosae; assembly: GCF_020466585.1. NCBI lineage: Eukaryota > Metazoa > Arthropoda > Insecta > Coleoptera > Curculionidae > Dendroctonus > Dendroctonus ponderosae. The sequence goes on along the minus strand of NW_026017110.1, from coordinate 17,563,877 downwards.
GCGCCATCATCAGATTTAAAATTTTACACAAACTACAAACACCAATTCACAATTAAAACATATTGTATAAAATTTATAATTTGCAAAGTGTTAAAAAATTCATCAGTTTTTGAGGGAAAAAATTCTTCCTTCTGGGAGAGCAAAACATCGGAAAATTTACCCCATGATTGGTAAAAATTAACATCCTTTTAAGTCTTTGCCTTCTTGAAAAGCTTGAGTTTGTCTGAATTATTTTCTACATTTGCGAGAGTGGTATGCATGTATTGAGATAAGCAGAAATAGTTTTAATTTTTCACTAGTGTACCGGGTGTTCCATTCTTATGGCTTTATTAGGGTTTGGTAAATGATGCTAAGGTTGTCGGTATCTGATCTGAAATTTACTGCTTTTGCATGTTTTTTATTTGTATAATTTCTTGGACTCTTTTATCATAATTTGTTTACCTAATTAATATATCTGCGTTGTCAAAATCAAAATTATGTAACATTTGGTGTGCATGTTGTGTTAATGCTGTTTTATTTTCACTAGTATTTCTCAGACTGTATTTATGTTCGTACATTCTCTTTTTTAAATATTGTTTAGTTTGTCCTATATATGTATTATCACATTCTAAACAATTCACTCTATATACAGTATTTGGTATATCCATCCATATTAGTTTTGGGAAACATTCAGTTGATAAGTTGTTTTTTGTTTTTTCCGCAATTATAATATTGTGTGGCTTTAGTACTTTTGAAATTTTCCTATTGATTTCTGGAATATATGGTTTCTTTGTTCCTCATTATTATTATATTTAGTTAAATTGTAAATTTTGTTAATTCTTCGCTTTATTATTGGTTCAGAAAATTTTTTTGGTTAGTATTAAGTAATATTTTTCTGATTTTTTAAAAATTTTCTTGTCTGTAATTTGGGTGTGATAATTTTATAGCTCTCTCTGTAAGTGCAGTTATTACGCTTTTTTATATTTTTGGGGTGCCTATGAATTATAGTTTAAATATCTTCCTGACCAAACTTCTTTTGTATACCAATTTGTTTTTATTTCACCTGAATTATCATAATTTACTGTTATGTCTAAAAAATGTATTGATTGATTTTTATCCTTTTCTATTGTAAATTTTATAGTGTCGTGAAAATTGTTGAATGCATCTAGGATATATTGAACTTTATCTTTGGGTAAACACATTAGGCAATCATCTACATAGCGCTTAAAGAAAGTTGGTTTATAATTTAGGCTTGTTATTATGTTTTTTCCAAGCTTTCCATAACAAGGTTTGCAATTGTCGCTGATATGGGGGAACCCATTGCTACACCGTCTATTTGTGAATAATATTTGTTTTCAAACTTGAAATATGTAGATTTTGGGCATAGTTCTACCGCTTCAATAAATTATTTTCCGGAATTGTATGTTGTTCGATTTCCTTCCATTTAATTCTTATACATTCGATTGCATATTCAATTGGGATATTGGTATATAATGATGTTACATCAAGCGATACCAAACAGTAATTTTGTGGTATTTTTTGGTTTTTGATAAATTCACAAAAATTCCAAGAGTCCTTAATATGATATTTTGACTGTCCTAAGACATTTCTTAGAATTGTGGAGATGAACTTTTATAAGTTGTAAGTTGGTAATACCTATATTGTTGACGATTGGTCGTAATGGTAGGTATTAAGTTTAGGTAGTCCGTATATTACTGGAGCTTGGCCGTTACTGCAGTACAGTGTTCCAAAATGATTATATTAAGAAAATATTTCTGTCTCCGCTGCTACTGACGGTCAAAGTTCTTCAAAAATTGGTTTTTATGTGGATTTCAATAAAACTCACTGTGAATTTGTTCCTATGTAAGACTCACGTTTTGATGAAACAACCGCGATCATCTGCTTTGGCTAAGTGAGAAATTCTTGAGTGACTGGGTACAAAAACTACCGGAATTTCGTATTTGATAACTGGAATCAATTCATTAGCTTTTGGTCGATTCAATGCTTTCTTGGCATTTTTATACTCTTTGTAAAATCTTGTAAACGCTTGACAATTAATTTATTATAAAATACCATTATCGCTTACTACGGCATTTGCCGTTAATGTGTGAAATTGTTAAATAACAAGAAAACATAATATTTTGTAGAGCAAAAACTATCAATGCTTCAAGAATTTACAAGGAGCACCAAAATATAAAAAATGGAATAAGTACATTAACTTAAAAATAGCCAGTGATTCTAGCCACGAAATAAAAGGATTCACATGGATTAAAATCCATATAATCATTGTCTCAATATTTCAACAAACATATATTTTTTAAGAACTTGAAACATCAATAGCAGGGGATCTAGACATTTTTCCTGAATAAAAGTTACGTCAGATCGTCCTCTTTTGAGCCAAAGCATGTCGTATTACCCTTTTGATCATATGCTTACTTTTACATTAGGGGACACTGTATACATTTCTCCATTCAAAATTATTTTTCTTTTTGTTAGCTAAATTGTAATGACAAAATGTATGTATTTTAATAATCAATAAGCGGTAACGTTTCAGTTCCTTAAAAACCAATAATTTTTCGAAACATTATAAAAAAGTTATTTTACTCTTGAGCCAAATTCACAACTTTTGAGAAACTTCATATTGTAACGGAAATGGCCTGGGGTACTCACGTTTGGAATGGGGGATCGAAATTCATGGTATTTCAGTAAATGGGAGCCCCATTTGGGCCCCATT
>NW_026017110.1:17555893-17561114 GCF_020466585.1 Dendroctonus ponderosae | reverse complement strand
GGCCTGGGGTACTCACGTTTGGAATGGGGGATCGAAATTCATGGTATTTCAGTAAATGGGAGCCCCATTTGGGCCCCATTTACTGTCAAATATGACTCTGACAAGCGGGAAATTTCGCACCTGGACTGGAGATTTCGAGAACCTTCTGGGTTACCTGGAGGAAACTATATAAGCGACGACGAGAACCATGGGGGGAGTGAAGTGACAGGAGCGACCGAGTGCAGAAGAAGGTTAAACCCGCGAGTCGGAAACGCGTGTTTTCCTTGTGTTATTGTTATTGTTAGTGAAGTTGACGGTAACTTTGAAGTTAGTTTGTTCCTGTTCCGTAGTTAAAGTTGTACCGAGTGGAATAAAAGTTGGAAGCAGAAGAAAGAGTTTGATACTCGGCCATCCACGGTACAATATTAACAACATATATTACTTGGCGCATTTTCGGTTTGAGATCAGGCAGAATTTTATAGAAAGAATAACTACACACGGTGGATACTTACAAGGTTTTTGACGTGGATCCACCCTTCCTTGTCTCGGATCGTTAGGAAAGCTCGGAGTACTGCGAATGTCTCTTGAGTCCCTAGGAAAGCTAAAACCGTGCAAAGTAAAATTTCAATTAAATCAAAGTAAAAAAATAATTATTCTTAATTTCTGCTATTGTTCAATTGTGGCAACTTTTTGAACCAATAAATAAATTTTTCTGGTGGAAAGTTTAATAAAATGGTTATTGTCAAATAAAACGTGCTAAAATAATTGAACAGGAAATACCTAAGTCTTTCAAATTATTAAAATAGATCATTTAAAAAAATAGATTACTCCTTTCTGTATGTGAATTTGATTAAGGAGAGCAAAATAATAAGCACGGTATTACGGTCGCAATTGTGTTACCTATGAGTAATTTCTGTTGGTTTTGCCGCTAAAATGCTGCTTTAATATGTTCCATTAGTGCCATGACATACATTTTAAAATATACTTACTTTTCGCCTACTGGCGGCAGAGGATTAGGCAGCGAAGCAGGCGGCAATTGTCTCATATCCTGATCAGCCATTCTACTCAGCCGTGCATCCACGGCTGATCTAGGATCCATGGTTCTTAAATCAACATCTTGACCTGTGAGGATATTAATTCCTAATTTAGAAGTGTTATAAATTTCTGAGGCTTCAACCAATCAACAGGCCCTGACAAAGTAATTTATGTATAATATAATATTATGAACAATATAACAAATGTGAGTACTTCGGAGAACAGATCTTGGACTTTTTAGTCCTCACCAGCTGAGCTAAAAATTTGCTGGATCTGCAGAAAGAGCCTACCTGTAAAAACTGGAGCACTATGATTGGTCATTGGAGGTAAAATAGGAGCGGGAACAGGCTGAAACTCTTGCCGAGGTGGAGCGACAGGAGCTGGAGCAGCTTGAAATTCTCGATTGATTGGTACTTGAACTGGAACATTTTTGTCTCCAGGCATCAGCGTAGCTGGCACTTGATTTATGGGGTGCAATAATGACTAAAAGACATCGACACTGTAATAACATCAGAAGATTATGGCTTATTGCGTTGCACTTACAGCAGCCGTATGTGGATCAATAATCTTCATAACAACTTGGGCTTGGAGTAAAGCATACGCAAGCTGAGGATTTTGCAGCAGCATTTGACGAGCTTCAGTTGGATTGTTCTGGATTGAAAATGTAATAAATTTGTAAAATAAGTAACAGCAAACAACTTCAATAGTACCTGAATAGTATTCTTCATTTGCTTCATTAATTCAAACATTTGCTCCGGAGGTAAAGAAGCGACTGCCTTACTTATAGCTTCCGGTGCTTTTTCTGCTTGAACGGGCTCTCCGTACGGATTCTCCACAGGTGGTTGATTCAGTAAATTTTGCATTTCCATTCTCGACTTTTCGGTACAGGCGTTGTCCACTCTCAAGCTTCTACCACCAATTTCGTATCCGTTCAAATTTCTCATTGCACTCAAGGCGGTTTCTTGATCTCGATATTCACAAAACCCATATCCTTTAGGTTTTCCAGTCTCGCGATCAAAAACTAACCTGGAATTATTAAATGGGTGAAATAATAATTAACTGCGTTTATGGACAGATTATAAATATTATTACTGATGTACCGGTCATTTGGGGTGAAGTCGGACTGTGGGGGCCAAATCGGCCAGACCGTTAATGGTCAATATTTTCGTCAAAAATATTTGATGCAACGCGTAAAGAAGTGCCCAACGATATATATTCCTCCCAGTCAAGTTCCTAGTACCGTTAGCAGTATACATTTTTACTCGATAAATTAGCCTTAGAACACAGAGTGAGGATTTTATGAATTGTATTTTTTTCTAGGAATTTGAAGACTATAAAAAATGGCCTTTACCCCACACATAGGAGTGAAGACGAACACGCTTTATCTAAAAAAAAATAGAGGGAAGTTTAAATATAAAGTAATCCTGTTGTCATTATCAAATAAAACTAATTTTTACTGATGTCTGCTGGACAATAATATTATTGGCTTGCAGGAAAGGCAATTGAATAATATCGGCTCTTGTTTAAGATTTTAGATAATAAGGTGTATCAAAAATTCCGACAAAATGAACATCTATGGTAACATATACATGAAAGATTAAATACGTTTATACTATCTATCTACTGCTATTTTGTTAAATATTTAATAAACAAATTCAGCAAAAAAAGTTCAAAAAATTGAACAAAATTTGAATATTCCAAAATCAAGAGCACATTGAATATTCTGCGAATTGTATACATATGTACTAGAAAATGTCAAGCGGACGAACATTTTCCTTGCCAAATAGTATTCAACCGCAGAAATGTACATTTTTGTAGCATACAAAATTCTTAGTTATACAAAGAGTTAAAACACCAACATAGATTCAGATTTAATATGTGGGCTGGAATTTTGGAAACAAGGATAATAGGCTCATTCTTTTACAATCAGAATTTGACTACGGAACGATACTAAGTTATGCAACTGAAGAACCCCGTATCCTTTTCGACGATTTATTAAAAAGATGATCAAAACGTAACTACAATGTAAATCGTTAAAATCAGAAAAAAAAATTGCCCTTTTTATCTTGTACATATTGTACAAAAAAATATATGTCCCTTATTACCAGATATAAGCATAGAAGAAGCGTAGGTAAATTGAAACTCATTGTATTGTACAATGTTTAGAAAACAATGCTTGTAAGCACAAGTGAAGTATTGTATTTTGTGATGAGCGAAATTTGCGTAACTTAGTTAGCAAGACCAAGACTAAGACTACGTGCAAGAACAAGTCTTTTGCAAGATTTTGCGAGAGTCGCACATATGATCGAATCGCTTATAATAATATTTCTTTAAGGAAACAGAAATTATTTATTTGTGAAAAAACTACGAACTTTACAAAATTTAACAAAGCGCCTAAAAATCATCTAAAAGGATTAGTGCAACAACGCAAAAAAATTAGCTAATTCCAGCTACCAAATAAAAAGTTCGAGTAGTTTTTGCACCAAGACACTGAAGGAATTATCACTTGCCCATAGTAAATAAACTCGGATGCTTCATCAAAATATGAGTCTTACATAAGAACAAATTCGCAGCCACTTTAAGATTAAGATCCATCGTATCATACTCCCACGATATTTAAAAAAAATACTTTCTGGAGAAATTTGACCATCAATAGCAGAGAAGCCGGACATTTTTCCTTAATAAAAGTTGAAGAATGTCGCAGGCGTTTGATCATGTGCCGACGAGACACCTTGTATTCTCTTGACCACAAATAGATCTGTTTTCTATAATTAAAATCTCTACTTCATCGACCAATTCCAGTCCATACGGACAATTAATTCTAGTATGTGCGAATTGGGAGAAGATAACAAGTTATTGAAGTGAATTTCTTTTAGGAACACCGGCAGCCGATAGCACAGGTTCAGCTTTTACCTTCCTCTTCTAGGTCCAGCAGATTGGGGCCCATGTTCCAGAAGCAAGCACAGAATCATTTATCTATTCACCTCCATTTGGACACATTAAACCATTACAATCTATGTATTTTTTTAGTTACTTACTTAAATGACAACACTTGACCGACTTCGCCAAATATATCTTTCAGTTTCTCTTCTGTGGCTTCATAAGGAATGTTTCCCACTGCAATAATAATTCATAGACAATGCAAGCAGAAAAATATGGAAATTATAATTACCGAACACAGATCTCATAGACTTGTCCATTATATTGGCTTCTAGATTGTCCATTTTGGCGTTTATTAACAATTGCGTTTATTATTGGTAAACAAATGTAAAAACTAGTTGGCTAATTGATACCAGCAAATTATGTTTGTTGATGATCCTTGATAGTTGAGGTTAGCTTAGGATTGTCTAGTTTTGCCAGATTGTGCCCGTCAGGTGAAAAATTGACGTTTTTGTTTGCATAATTGCAGCTAAACTTGAAAATGACATGATCTTCTTTAGCATTTTAGCAAATTATGAAATAGTTTTTGCTAGTGTACTATAAAGCGATTTTTTTCTGGACAACATGCTTAGCATTTTTTTAACACAATAAGCTTGATGGCTGGTTAAAAAGGGTCTAGTTTATTCGAAGGTTTGGCTACATTGCCAACCGATCTCTACAGTGTAGAGAGAATCTGACTTTTTTTTTTATCGACAGATCACAGAGTTACAGATTACAGCTTAGACAAGGAAAGACTCTCTTTCCTTGTCTAAGGATTACAGAGTGTGATCAACCTCCACAAAATATCCCCCCTGTCTAGGGGGTATGTTCTGTGTCAACCTCTGTGATCTATGCACAGAGGTTCTGTGGCAGTTGTCTTTGTCTATGCAGTATATACATTGAACTATATACTAACTGGAATGGCATCGCCCATAAACAGCTAATGCTAGGGGCCGTAGCGAGGATTTGTATGACAGAGACGGGCAGAGGTAGGTATTCCGCGTCGTGTTCATCACATGTGCTTATATGCTGAGTTTTATACCGCGTCATATATTTTGTTTATTTTTGTTTAAAAAGCACTGTTTTTAAATTTGCACACATGGTTATGGGATGTGTGGCATATCAATGCAATAATGTGCATAATAAGAATAGTAATATTCAATTTAATGGATAAGTTTTGACACCATTTTTCAAACTAGCCGCATCTAAACTTAAACTTTTTGACTCATTAGGTGAAATTATTTTAGTTTTCCGTTTCAACGACCTGAAATCCTGTCAATGTGGATCA
>NW_026017110.1:17517635-17554894 GCF_020466585.1 Dendroctonus ponderosae | reverse complement strand
ACAAACTGATGATGGTGGAGAAAAACACCGAAACGTTTTTGTGACATTTTAAATGGTAAACAATAAAATTGACTGGAACCCAGGAATTTCTTTTGAATTAAATTAAAAATGACGGAGAAAATGTCGATTTATCAGCATTGTAAAAATGCTCATTTTCTTTGTTGAGACTGAATTGTTGAATAACTGAAATACTATTCAATTTTCACTCACATTTTATGTACCTAACAGACAGTTATTGAAATTTCTTAGTGCTATTGCATCCTTGATTTTTTTTGGTGACTGTTTCCTCCCTGTTATTGGTTAATTTTTGGAATTTATTTTCAAATAAACTATTATTAGTTGAGGAATGTTTAAATATTTTATTTTCAAGTCTCGAACATCCACGTTATCATATTTATTTATCGCCATCTACGAAAATATGCCAAATTCTGATTTTCACACAAACTCGGTTTTAATGTCGGAATCTTGGTATTTAGGCATATAAACGTGATATAGATGATATAGTGTTTATAGGAAATATATTTGAAAATTATTTTGTTTGCCTTTCTCATTACTCTGTAACACAGTGACGCGTAAGCACGAGGTACTGCGACATTATTTGGTTCAAAAGTAGACGATCTGACATTTTAACTTAATAAAAAAATAAGAACTTAATAAACTTTTGTTAAAAAAAACTGTATCGGCTACTGATGATCAAAAAATTATGTTTTTATGAATGATGAATGATTTTCAAAAAACGTTTTTTTTAAAGAACTTTGGCCATCAATGTCCAGGAGCCAGATATATTTTTTTAATGAAAGTTGCTTAAGATCGTCTTCTTTTGAGCCAAAGTACGTCACACTACCCGTTCGGTTATGTGAAGACGGGACACCCTGTATAAGGTTTTGCCAATACACGGCAGCACAAAATGCACTTAAAAAAAGCAAAGGACCTGGTTTGCCACCCTCAAATAAAATTACGTTTTTCGATGCCAGATTCCGCAGTACATAATAAGCATATAATAAAAATGTATATTTTTTAATAGAAATTAGGAAAAATGCTTTTTCTGAAAAGAAAAAACCATGAAAGACGTTTTAGCCCCGTTTCAATAAAAATTAATTAAAAGCGTAATAAAAATGATTAAAAACGATGTGCACTGGGTGTAAGATTGCCGGCCGTTTAAAAATATTATCGGCAAAAAGTTCCAAACTTTTTGTACAGCCGCTTTTCTTTGGTTTGGTACACAAAGGCCTTTTGACTGAAATTAACGGTTTCGAACCAACAGATGTTCTTTTTTCAATAAACCGCAAATGAACCAGGTTTTCAAAGCGTCTTTTGAGCCAGGCAGAAGCTAATTCAAAAAGCAAAAGAGCGATTTGAGGCCAAGAACTGACGAGAAAATACGGCCGAGGGGGAAAAATATATTTACTATATCTCGAGCATTGGAAGCTGAAGAAATTTAACCAAAAATAGGAAATCGAGGAGCGCTTGGAACTTTTGGCTGCACTTTTGTTATTTAGTGTCTTGATTGAGTATAAAAAGAAGAATAATTTCTACGATTTTCGAGGTAAATTGCTGAATTTAGAGAGACGAAAATCCAAAATCCGAAAGCCATTATTGAGACGCCGTTATATTCAAAAAAACTAACTGTTTGATGTGCTTTTTCCATGGTCTGGTGGAATCAAAGTGGTTGAAAATTGGACTTCTTTCGTGGATTGATTCATTCGATCCAACCGCGGCGCCAATATGGTCCAAATTATATTGAAGCTATAATGGCATACAATGATTTTTTCAATAAAGCCAGTACCATTAATTAATAATTCATACTTAACATGAATTTTATGAGTTTTATTTCAATTTCAAGTTCTATACCTCTAAAAAACACCCTTTACATTTATATTCCACATATGTATCGTATTATCAACGACTAATTTTTTATTCATTTTTTTTTACAGGCGAAGTTTCTATGTATCGATTGTCGTTAATCAGAACACACCATATCGAGCCACTAAATGCCGGTCTTTCTGTAAAAAAAATTGTTTGGAGACCAGATGGAAAACTTCTCTTGATTGCTTATAGTGATGGATATATTCGAATTGTCGTTACCGAAAGCAAATTTAATGTGCTAAACTATCACATGCCTGGCGAATTAACTTTTATTGCTTGGGTGCAAGAGGAAGAACAAAACCAATCACCTGAAGCGAAAAATATAGGCCTTGAAAAAGAAACGGATCAACCGAGATTTGTCGTAAGTTTATTGATTCGTTAAGGAGCATATATCTTCAATGCATCAGAGAATAATTTTAGGACTCCTCACAGGATTATATAAGCGATCCGCCTACAATCTCCCAAACACCAGGATCGATGAGCTTTGAGCCAGCTACAAGTTTGCTAACCTTTTTGCAAACTCAGTCTGATTTCGATGTGCTTATTATGGGAACTAACGATGGCATTTTAACCATACACATATTTGGATTATACAAGTGTACAACTATAAATATTAGCGAACGAGTGGGTTATATATGCTCTATAAAAGACGCACTATTTAACAAAGATATGAGCTCATTGTTTGTAACTGTAACAGACAAATTCCATAACATAAAAACCATTGTGCTCAATACGTCCATCATGAGAGATTACCTTGAAGAATTTTATTATCTCTCAGTAAAATTTGTTAAGCTGCAAGAGCTGATGTGTTACCTAGATAGGGCCATTGCAAATATGACTGAAACGTGGGAAAGTATTTTACTTGACATAGATACCAAACTTTCTAATTATGCCCGCAAAAGACCTGCAGAAGGTGAGTTTCATTGAGATTTTTATTTGAGTTTCATGAGAGAGACGTTTGCGCATTCATTTAATATTAGAAAACTATATTTTTCAGGGGTTACCGTGGATTTTTTGGAACTGCTAGTGTGGGGAGAGTGTGCACCTACGCTCCAAGAGTTTCTATTAGTGGATTTGACCAAAAAGGGATTGGAAACGTTTGGGCACGCTGTAGACATGAGCTATTCAACAATCCGGACTGTATTAATAGACCATGTTCTTACGTTTTCGCAAAACGGTGTGTATCATCTCTCTGAGATGAAAGGAATGGCTGCTTTTAAGGACAGATATGGAGTAAGTTAAATACTAACATTATAGAGTAATTGCTGATTTAAATTTACCCAAAGTTTATAAATTACTATTTATTAACGCGCATACAAATTGATTATTTGGCGATTTCAAGGTGATAGCATTCCTTCTGGGACTCTGAGAGAAAGAAGTGACTTTTACTAAACATTAGAAATAATATTACTAAACACTCCGATTGAGAATTTAGAAACTTTGCGGAAATTCTCTACGTGAAAATTTTACTGTTCTACACAAGTTTCTTAGAAACGAAAAATACTCTATAAGTTGTGCGTTCGGTATAGAGGAATGTGCTCTAACATTCGCCAACATTTCGAACCACTCAGCGTTAAGAAAATGTTCGCAGGATTTGAGAGGACTATTAAAAAGTTCATTCAAATCACATGAAATCGTGAATATTTCGCGCTTCGTAAATGCTGATTTGGTTGATTGGATGACATGGTGTCATGCTTCAGCGCTTTCGCAATTTAAAAAAATGCAAAATTAAAACTCTTGAGTTTTTGTAACATAAAACTGGAACCCATATTTGCATATCTAAAACGGTTTTTTGGAGACAAGTTTCAGATGAGCTTGATGTAAAAATACAAAGCCTCCCAAAATAATATTTAAATTTAAAAAATTTCTTGTGAAGGAATCAGTGATTTAAATGGAACAAAATCCACACTATCAGTAAGCTGATGCTAATTATATTGAATACTGGAACCCGAATTTCCATATCTGAAGCGGTTCTTTAGCGAAAACACCACGATAATAGAAACCAACGAAATTTCAACTAATTAAAATATCTCTTCAAGAATTATTCCGCCGTAAACACAATTTGAGGTGCGGTGCAGTGAAGCGCGATAAGTTATAACTCGCCAACTCACAGAGCGGCATCAGCTCAAAAGCGCAACTCAACATAGGCCTAGGCTACCCAGGCCTCTACTCTGTAGAGACCTCAAAACAAGTCACAACTAGTATTTTTCTCATGCCCATGGTTAACGAGATACAGGGTGTTAAAATTTAAAAAAATTGGTATTTTCTCTTTAACTCCTACAGTTTATGAGATATTTTGCTCAATTGATGCTTTGCTCAAATTTTGAACGTAGGCGCCACTCACTTCGACAGAATATGTGAATATGTGTTTTTTTATATCTTGAACTTGAATGTCTAATTTCAAAAACTTGTTCGTTTGAAGTCAGTGGCGCATCACAAAAAATTTCGTGGGGTAAAAGGGGTGTATGACACTATAAAGAAACACCCTGTATATGTTCGCCACCAGTTAACCTACCTTACCTAGGGGTAGAGGGTCGAAACAGTATCCTACATTCAAAATTTGAGCAAAATATATTATAAACTGTAGGAGTTAAAGGGAAAATGCCAATAATTTTTTAAAACTTTAACACCCTGTATCTCGTTAACCATGGGCCTGAGAAAAAAACTTAAATGGCAACTCGGTTTATTTAATGAAAAACTACGTGTTTTAAAATTTTCTCAATTGTATTTTTTAAATATTTTTTCTGTTCTCATCAAAGGTGACTTGAAAATTGACTTTCTGGAATGGATTTTTCCGTTAAAGTTGAAAACGTTTTTAATTGTCATTTGCTTTAAAAAAATCTATGCATACCAAGAGGCGAATGTTTCGAATAGTTGTTGAATATATTGTTAATATGTGAAACTTGAAAAAGCACTTGAGAAATGAAAAATTGGAAAACGAAGAAAGATGAATCGCTTTGTACCCAGAGGTAAGTAACACACAAAACCACCTTGTATATGCTCTAAAATGTTGAAAACAAACTGATCTATGTGTTCTTAAAGCGGTTTGGGACATTGTAAAATATTTGAGTATGCGGAAAAAGATGGTTTGTTCTAGAAGCCTATAGGAAAAATTGAGAAAATTTTCGATTTTTAAAATTCGTAAAAAATAATGTTTTTTTTGTTAAAAAAAACGAACTATGTTTAGGTTTTTTATAAGAACTATGTTTTTTAAAATTACGGAAAACGGAACTATTTTAAGTTACATTTGTCGATTGGTTCCTGTCACAAAATATAGATGTTTGCTGTTAAACAAATATTCGTATACTTTTAGAAGGCATGGTTGAATAATCGAATTATATTCAGGTTTTGCTTTAAGTATTTCCTACAAATATCGGACCAGCTGTAATTTAAACAATTGGTGTTAATGGCACGAGCAACCAGATATAGCCATTTAGAAGATGCGTTATGTGGGTTTTATCTGATTCATTGGAAATTTGATTTTAATGATTTATTTTATTCGCAAAACGAGAAGTCGCCGGATAGCAATTAATAATTAGGAAACAATAATGTAATTACTATCATCGTACATTTGCGAATATTTATTAGAGATATATCTATTTAAACATTCCAAATGTTGCTTATGGTTATAAGTACGGTCAAGTTAGTTGAAATATTTACTACACTACAAAATCGATCTTTTGAAAAACAATTCTTTGATTTTTCTCTGAATAAAGGTCGAGAAACCGCTTTTTTCGAGATACGAGAAAAATTGTCTTCGATTTTAAAGATAAAGAAGTAAAATTTCAAATGCTTTTGAATTTTTACTTAAAACTTACAAAATGATTGGACTAACGCAAATAAGTTAATTAATGCGTGCCAAGGTGTGTTTAATGGTACAAAAAATAATTATATTTTCAATAAGTTTTTTTCACAGAAGCAATTAGTAGCAAAGATTCTTCAGAATTTGCCCTTCTTTCATTTTTTAATATTTATACATATTTTCTGTCATTTTCTGCAATGTATAAATAACTCAAATATTAACATAATTTTCGTCATTTCAAGGAAACATCACAATTTGTTGTCTTTAACTATCGCCAATTACTTTCACAATACCTGATCCAACAAAACAATCACTTCCAGTGTATTGTAGCAGCTATTGTTGGTAAAAGTTCTTTAAATTAAGCCCACAGTCAACAACCGTTAATTATTACTAATCTCAAGAACAAAGCTTTTAATTATTTTTTATTCGCTCCAGTTCGATTTTCAATAGTCATAAAATGAAAATAACAAAATGTTGATTCAAATAACGTAATTGTCGAAATCGTTGGCGCTCAAACCCTAGATTATTATACCTTCATTTTTTACCTACAAAATATGCAACACAAGTGACTTCTTAAGCAATTACCCAAATGTCGCATAATTATTTTGAGAAATGCTAGATCCCTAATTTAAATATGTAATTTAACATAACATCTACTGCGGATCACACCTAAGAGTATAAAGGATATCGCTCGAATAAGAAAACCCGGCAAGTAATTGCTATTTTATGCCTTAAAATATCGTCATATCGCTTCTTCAAATTACATTATATTACAACAAAAAGCGCAAGACATCTAGCAAAAATGAAATACCAAATAACTTATATTTGTAAATTTTCCGTACCAGAATCAACTTCCCGAGTAACTAACTAAATTCGAATTTATGTTATCTAAATAGATTTTTGTTGTTATTTCAATTTGGAAAAAACTTCAATATACTTATTGTTTATCAAGTAAAGGCTGAAGTGGAACTCAACAATATTTTAAAATGGGTTATTCCGTAGAACTTATTTATTACGGCTTAATCGATAATATTTACATTGTTTTGCAGCTAACATTCAGGTTGTACTAACACTCATTAATTTCAAGTATCATTGGCTCAATAAATCAGATAAATAAAAATACTTAAATAAATAGCTAACAGATAAACTGCAATAATAATTAGTCTAGTTCAGCCATCAGGAGCTAAATAGCGAAAACTTTTATGTAATCGACTATTAAATGAGTGACGTCGTTGTCCATGTTCCATGTTGGTAGCCACTGATCTTTACCTTTCCAAAAGTCCCGATACGCGGTAGGCGAAGTGTTTTTCCATGGTTTTCCACCTGGATTCTCATTTTCATCGCCGAAAAACGAATTAGTGCCTCCAACTGCTAAATTGATGATCAAGTAGAACTTTTGATCGAACGGTGCCATTTGAGTGGTGCCTTTCCATGGGTTGTCGAAAGTGGAATCCTCAAATCCTCCTAGTTCCCAGAAACCTTCTGCAGGCGGATTGGTTGTTCCTATTAATTCTCCATCGATGTAAAAGGTGAAATTTGTTGAAGACCATTGCACTTCGTACTCGTGAAAGTCTGTGTCGTATCCTGCGGAGTTGCTTTTGCTGTAATGGGTTTTGGCCCATTGGTTGACTTGGTTGAATGGTCCCCAATGCAGAGTACTTGCAGCTTCTTGGGTTCCTATATTAACGCTTTGTGGATTGAAAAGGTTTTTGTTGCCGCGTGATTCGACTATATCGATTTCACCAGATGCTGGCCATCTTCCATATGAATTGAA
The DNA here is from genome assembly GCF_020466585.1 of Dendroctonus ponderosae. Taxonomy (NCBI): domain Eukaryota; kingdom Metazoa; phylum Arthropoda; class Insecta; order Coleoptera; family Curculionidae; genus Dendroctonus; species Dendroctonus ponderosae. The sequence continues at coordinate 17,547,452 of NW_026017110.1, read as the reverse complement.
TCGGGGCAGCATCCAGATTGCTGGCCACAGCCAGTCTCCACTTGGCATTTTAGCCCGAGTAACGATCTTGCCATATCGGAACGAGAAGGAACTGCATGTTTTGATTTTGGCGCTTTTGATGGGGTTTAGGTAATTGATGCCGGTTCCAGCCCTTACGCAACCATAGTAAGATGAATCAGTGCACTGATCTACTGGCATTGCTCCGTTCAGATCCAAAGTTCCTGAATTTAAGAAGTTTTCCCCATAATCATCACTGACAAAAGTCGGCCGGATGTGAAGATTTCCATTCTCCACATAGCTGTTCGATCTGTTGTTGGTGTAGTATTGAAACTCCCAGTTCCCTCCACCAGACAAAGTGATTTCGTGTTCCCATTTCTCCAAATCAAACTGATCGAAGTTCTCTTCAAAAACTACATCTCCAGCACAAATACTGTTGGCGTCTTTGGCCAAATGACCGCTGGCAATTGTCTCGCTCGGAACACAATCACCGTTCGATAAGTGAATTAGACAGCACACCACGAGCCACACTATTTCAAACATATTATAGGTTTAATGTGTTGAACCAGTAACGCGATATTTTATTTAAATTTTCGTTGCAAAAAAATTCCGACAGACAATACCGTGGTTTAAAATTAGAGAGCTTTAGCCAACGATTAGTGGGTATTTCTGAAATATTCAGTTTAAATAGAAGGACGCAAAATGAACCGCAATGATCGTTTCAACTTTGCAACATATTTCTAGTTGCGTTCATTTAGGTATAGATTTAATTAAGGCATTTTTTTAAATTAGATTTTAGACACATTAACTGTTTTTTTCATTTTCCATTTTTCAACTCTTTTCCGTACCCATTTTCGTGGCTTGGCATCCTTTATAAACACTTTCACTGATTTTTTTACTTATTCATTACTTACTTTTGAATTGTTATGTTTACTTTGATAAGTTACAAGTATTAATTTGAAAAATGTATATTAATTCTAATACATATTATTATTTTTGTGGATTTGAATTACATATTTTCAAAAACGTTGCCTACTATTTTGTTTTTAAAACTGTTTTTATTCTGTTATTACTTTGGAATTTCCGTTCCTTTTTCTTAATGCAACACCGTTTATAGTATTTGAACTATTTAGTTTACTTAACTGTACTTTTGTATGACCTATGCTTACTTTGGTATAGATGAAAAGAAAGTAAAGTTAAACTTACAAGTATTAATTACTTAAATTCATTTCAATAATAAATGGCTTTGTGGCATTACGACTGTAAATTTAACTAGTTAACAAAGCTAAACCAATATAAACAATTGTATGGCACCATTTTTTACAGTTCAACAAATTAATTGTCTTTGCATACTTCTGTGAATAATTAATTTGACCTTTTCAAAAATCAATCACAGCTCAAGGCTTATCAAATAGTAAATGCCGTAATATTAAAGCAAATGGAATACGATTAGACTTCCAAATCGTTTTAAAATTCTATAATATAAAAGCGCAATTGTTTGCAGGTATAAGTTGTAAAAACTTATGCAAAAACAAAAGTAAGACCATCAAAACAAGCTTTCCAGCAAACACTTTTCTGGAATCGATGTTTCAAAAGGCAAAGTAGTATGATAAAAATTAAGATAAAATGCTCTCACATTTAATTATATTGATATAACCTTAAGAATTCGTCAAAAACGGATATCAATTGGGACACAATTACATTTCTTCTAGCCTACAAGGCGGTTTTAAAAATATCGCCTTGAACGAATTACATGTTTTTTATCACATCGTTTTTTCAGAATGTATTCCCAAGGAATACATATTTTTAGTTTAATATTGATAGATAAACTTATTTAATTTATGAGTTAGACGTATCGCAAATTTCTAACTATACTTAACCTGGTTTGTTACAAGGTAAACAACAGTGTTACAATATTCTTGTTTTTAGCTGTTTTTTTTTATTTAATTTTTAATAATAGCATTCTTTATCAAGTTTCAATAGTTTCCTTACTAATGGTTTATTTTCTGTTTTTGGAGGACATTGTTTGTCTTTAAGCTTCTCACTGGGCAATCTCATTTCCTTTGGTTCTTCTAAATTGAAGCTGATTTTATCAACATTTCCTGAAAACAACATCCAGCATCTTTAGAAGTATTTTCAAGATACAATTAAATATCATGGAAATATACAAAAAATAGAAGTAATTTTTTAAATACCTTTAATTCTGATTAGTTATTCATATTTGCATAACAGTGATTAATACCAGTTGGTCTAATCCTGAAACACTTAATTTTCCAAATATTCTATTCGAATAGATTTTTTGAAATGTCTAATGTAAATGTTGTGTACAAGTTGGGTCAGCTTTTAGAAACCGGGGTTTATTAATTAGCCAAAATCCTTATTTACAGCTGAAATTTGTATATAAAATATATCTTGCAAAGGTTTTCGAACAGCTAAATGGAAATGTTGATATTATGTTTCTTTTTTTTTTTTTTTAAAACATTGCAATGTTCTCTGAGCTTCTACTTTTTTACATTTGAGCATTAAATTCACTTTAATATTTTAACCATTTTTTGAAAATCTGTTTCGTCGATTTTTTCAGTTATAGTTAATCGAAGACCTTTACTCAATCAATTTCAGTTCCTTAATGAGATCGTCAACATATGGAATCGTAGAAATCTAGTCAGACCGCTGAAAATATTTCAATTTTGGCTAGAAAATATTCCATATAGTATTGAAAATTTTGAACGCCTCTAAGCATTGGTTTAAGTGTTTTCAGTTTATTTCAGCCCGTTCGGTGTACTACGTATAATAATCCAAATCAATGAGAACAGAACAGAACATCAGATAAACTTTTTATTTTTCAGTAATATCAATGACCATTTGACATGGATTTTTATCAATTTTGAAAACTTATTTTTGTTATGTGTTGGGTTTATAGATTGTCAAGTACATGTTGCAAATGCGCCATTGTTTACCGTTACTTGAAATACTTATTCGTGTTTTATACAGCAAAATATTTCAATAATCACTTTGGAAATTTTTGTCATTGACTGTTATCTCTATTATGAGCTTGAGGAATTTCTACTAATTCCCAAACAATTGCCCTTCTTTGCGCATAATTCACCCGGTTTGAACCTGGGTACTTTAGATAAGTATATAAAACGAAACAAAATCAAATCAAAAACAGTATATTCTTAACTTAGAAGGCTTAGAATGAAGATTTTAGTTTGCTATTTGGCCCTAATTGTGGTAGGTTTAGTCCAATCTACCACGGCTGCATGCGATGTAGCCAGTGTAACGACTGCAAGTGGACCAGCGTATAATCCACCCTCAATGTTGTGTCCGGGCGATTTAATTTTTGAGGATCATTTTGATACTTTGGATCTCGACACGTGGAAGCATGAAGTTACAATGGCAGGAGGTGGAAATGGAGAGTTTGAGTATTACCGAAACAGTCGAACGAACAGTTTTACCCAAGGTGGCAATTTACATATTAAACCCACTTTCTTAGCTGATGAGTACGGTGAAGACTTTTTGTACTCTGGAACTTTGGACATTACTGACGAGTGCACCAATTCAAATCATAATGGCTGTTTGCGTACGGGAACATCAACTAACATTCTAAACCCCATTGAAAGTGCAAGAATTCGTACGTATGAAACTTTTGCGTTCAAATATGGTACAGTCGTAGCCAGAGCTAAAGTTCCCGCAGGAGATTGGCTTTGGCCAGCCATTTGGCTTTTACCCAGTGATTATCGATACGGAGGTTGGCCCGTGGCTGGAGAAGTAGATCTAGTAGAAAGTCGTGGCAATAGAAATCTGACTGATTCAACTGGACTTAATATTGGCACTCAACTAGCCTTCAGCACGCTCGAATGGGGACCATCATTGGAGCAAAACCAATATACCAAAACGCATTGGGTGAAAAGCAACCCCGACGGTTACAACAACGACTTTCACTTGTACAAAGTGGTTTGGAGTCCTGAAGGATTCTGGTTTTACTATGACGATGAACTAATTGGAAGCGTAAATCCTCCAGACGGCGGATTCTGGGAGTTGGCAGGACTTCAGGATAGTGATGAATATAATCCATGGTCATCCGGAACGAAGATGGCACCTTTTGATGTGGAATTTCACTTGCTGATCAATTTGGCCATTGGGGCGACAACTGGATATTTCCCAGATGAAGCCAACAATCCTGGAGGCAAACCTTGGAGAATCGGTTCTCCCACTGCAATGACTGACTTTTGGCAAGGCAAATCCCAATGGGAACCCACATGGAATCGCAATACGGACGACTCTCACTTCATTATTGATTACATTCAAGTATTTGCTATTTAATTCCCATGTGCCATCTTCAATTAAACCATTTAAGTAAACGGAGCGATGAATAGATCGCGGGACTAATCAACTGAATACCATGTAACTAGTATCTATAGTCATTCATTCATTGAAATTTGTACAATAGAATCGTAAAAACATTCACCTGTCTATCGGATGATAACTCAAGCAGAATTTAACGAGAGCATAATTGAGGAAAGATTAGTACTTATGTATACATATATCAAAACAAAATACTTAAGGCTGAATAAAAGTTTGAATAAAAATGAGGACAATCATTCCCAGATAGTCATTGCTATTACGGAGATCTTGAATAAAAACATAATCACTTGAGAGTCTTGGCAAAGTCCAGCTTCATCGTCTCACTGTATTTTGTCATTGCATATTTCGTAAATTTTCCTGTTCCTTTTTTACATCTAAGTGTTTCTGCTTTAGTCTTAAGTTTCTTGAATATTAGCGATTATTCTTATAGATTAGGGACTTAGGGAATTATCTCTGCGGTTAACCAGGCAATGTGGAGGTTTGTTTAGATATTTTTCTGGAGGATATTGCTCTGATGCTTAGTTTATTATCTTTATTTTCCTTTATGAAGGAAATTGTATAATCAAATTGGCCACTAAAGAATTCTGGAAATTATTTGCCAGCTTCTTGTTTTGCCACTATTCAAGGACCAGGATCAAATAAAAAATAGGTTTTAACAATATAAATTATCCAAGAATGGCCACACTAAGGTTTACCTTTGGTTAACAGAATAATTCGCAATAACTTAATTGCTTTTTAATTTTTTTTTCTGTATTTTATTCAGATATAATTGTCCCAATACTTTGAAATTGATTCAATTCCTTCTTGGTGGAGTGAGTTTTGCCGTTTTGAGAGTTTGAGCGTTACTCCGTTATCTTCGCTAAAACTATTAAGGACATCAAAATATAGGATTATCTTACTTACAATAAGTGCCTGTAATCTGGAAAAGCATCTGCTTTAATGTCCTCATTTGATTTTTTAAAGTAAAACATCGGCAAACATTCAGTTTATCTCTGCTTTTTTGCCACTTTTTACACTTGAGTACAAGGAAGGGCAAAGTTAAATGGTCAATTGGTTTATTCGAACACAAAATGATAGTTTAGAGTTGCTACTTTGGCAAACAGTTGATAAAAGCTGAAACATGATAAATGTAGTTTTTTTTTCAAGTTCAACAATTTTTAATCTGTGAATAGGTATATCGCTGTTAAAAGTGAGTTAAAAATATAAAAATTGAGACAAGCGGGACCTGAAATCGAAACACTGAACGCGAGAGGAGTTAACATGCTTTTGTAGGGTAACATTAGATTTACATTAATTTAATAAGCATTTTTTTGCGTTTTACGCCAATAAATCTAAAGTAAAAATTAAAGGTACATATAATTTGTATTTTAGTAATTTTGCAAATTTGATATATATATATATAAATAATCTTTATTTCCTACGGAAAAAGGCTATCGACCCAATCGGTCTTTCTGCCCTTGTTTAGTACATATGTCTTAGCCTAGCTTATTCTAAAATTAATTTCTATTCCTAACACTCGTATAAATTAGACACCTATAAAAAAATAAAAAATAAAAATTCCTGGCTCACAAAACAAACATATCTCATGCAAATTTGATTTATTTGTAAATGTGCCATCAACCAAACCATTTTATTAAGAAATATTTTCTAGTTTCCTTCCCAAAATGATCTATTTTTGTAATGTATCAGAAAAACAAAAACTGATGCGAAGATTTGAGAAAAATAAAAAATTTCCAAGTTATTATCTTTCTTTGATATCGATTTATAAATTTAATTATTTTGTTTATCGGTTAGCACTTGAGCGCAAGAATTTTAAGTAAATTTGAATCAATTTAAACATCGTTAAGTTTAATTTTCAGTTTAAAACGTAACTTTTATCTCCGTCATTCCTGTTTGTCCACTTTTGCCGATCTGATTTATTTGCAAATGAGCCATCAGCCAAACTATTCTATTAAGAGTTATTTTTTAGTTTTCTTCCCAGCAGTTGCACCGTTAACCAACCGATTTTATTAAGAAATATTATCTAGTTTCCTTCCCAAAATGATCTATTTTTATAGTTTATCAAGAAGCAAAAAACTGATGCAAAGATTTAAGCAAAATAAAAATGTATCAAGTTATTTTGATCATTGTAAAATATTCTAAACCGTTTCTCCTTTATTTGCTTTAAAAGCTGTTTCATTTTATAGCATTATTCATAATTCGCTTTTTAAATTGCTGTTACATACATGAATAATATTATCTTAAAACAAGAAGAACAGTTGTTTTATTGACTTTTTTTCATTTATTTAGTACATAGTAGTAGTATTTTTTACATTAAATATTTATTTTAAAATAAATTCTTCTATTGATTTTATGGCGATGGGCTTCTTTATCAGTGCCATTGATTAAGATATAAAATATTTGCACATGCTAATTTCGTCCAAATTTTACCTTGCGACGGTAAAAATTGCGAAATTAAACAAGACTACTCAATATTTCACCAGACAAACTAAACCACACTGTATATATTTTTAAATTTCACTTAGGAAGCAGCTGATGTGAACTGAACTGAATAAAGAGAGCAGAAGTTTATCATCATTAAAAAAAAATACTTATTGGTTTCTATCACTTTTTTAAGAGCGTATTATATTTTTGCAGCCAGATGCTCCTCCCGATAGTTCATAAGCCGTTGAAAATTCGGGAAAAGTGAAAGTATACACTTTACTTAAAACTAGTTGTAATTAAAATTTATGCCGAATTATTTCTAATACCTCAGCGTATTTATGAATTAATGGGAAAACAAAATCAGACAGATATTAGAATATTTTATCACTAATTTGCGAAAAAATAGAGGTCAACACCTTTAGATTTTTAATAGGGGACTGTTACCATCAAGTAAAATCTGAATGTATCCATAACTAACCTAGAACTAAGACATAATATAATAGCACAGTAACGAATTCAAAGTGTGAATTATGCAATATACAGTAACGGCTGCAAAAAGCAAAGTTGGTGCACATAAATATAGAGCAGAATAAACTTTTGCAAATAGTGCATTTAAAAAATATCAATTTACATCCCTTGAATACCATGCTATAGCGGACTAAAAATATATTAATGATATATCTCATATATGCGAAATGTCCCTAACAAATTGTTTCATTACCAGATGTTCTTTGGGTTTAACCAAATTCTCCTCCGATATCAGGTCCGGGAATTTTTCATCTAACAGCATGGTAAAATAGAACTCATTAGCGGAAATAGTTAATTCGAAAAACTATTTGATTAAATTGTCGGCGGCAATTCAGCGTGCATAATTATCATTATTATTATCATTTTTTAATGTACAACATGTGCCATAAAAATACGGCGTAAATATTCCCGGTTATGTAAGCATTTACTTTATTAGATCTGGCTGCTTTTGAGACTTGATTGTTTGTAGCATGACGTCATTTCTTGAGACCCCAATAGCTCAAACAGTGTGAAGTACCTGTTTTACACCTTACCATGGCTTGGTAATTAACGCGGTTCATTGAAATCGCATGTGTGGGGAATCGGTTCGGAAATTTTGATCGTTCAATGCTACCCAGACACATTGGAAAACCGTGGGGAATTTCTATGAAAGCAAAAGAGTTTGACCTTCTTTGCGCAATTTACCCTATATCTACCTGATACATTTTTAATGTCATTAATTAAGGCTGGTTGCATATATTTATTTCGCATATTCCTGTGCATAAGGAGAGAGTATAGCAATTTTTTTATTAACCTCTGGTTTTATCAGCGCACTTAAGATAAGTTACTATATAACGTAGACACAATTCAAGCCTCGTCCAGTGTTAAGGTGGATTTTCCACATACAAGACCGAATATGAAAGCTCCGATTTGCCATTTGGCCCTTCTAGTGGTATATTTAGTTCAATCAGCAAAAGCTGCTTGCGATGTAGCGAGTGTAACGACTGCAAGTGGAACCGCGTATAATCCACCCTCAATGTTGTGTCCGGGAGATTTAATTTTCGAGGATAATTTTGATACTTTTGATGAAAGCAAATGGATGCATGAAGTTACAATGGCTGGCGGTGGAAACGGGGAGTTTGAATATTACCGCAACAGTCGAACGAACAGTTTTGCACAAGATGGTAATTTGCATATTAAACCAACTTATCTGTCGGAAGACTACAGCGAAGACTTCTTGTACTCTGGAACACTGGATATTACTGCCGAGTGCACCAATTCAGATAATAATGGCTGTTTGCGTACGGGAACTTCGACTAACATTCTAAACCCCATTGAAAGTGCAAGAATTCGGACCCTGGGAACATTCTCCTTTAAGTATGGAACAGTGATAGCCAGAGCCAAACTACCAGGAGGAGATTGGCTTTGGCCCGCCATTTGGCTATTGCCGACTGATTGGAAGTATGGAAGCTGGCCAGTATCTGGGGAAATAGATTTGGTGGAAAGTCGTGGAAACAGAGAACTAACAGATGGTTCAGGATTCAATTTTGGCACTCAACTGGCTTTTAGTACTCTTCATTGGGGACCCTCACCTTCTGAGAACCAATACGCCAGAACACACTGGGAAAGAAGCAACGGCGCTGGATACAACAACGACTTCCATACCTACAAAGTTGTTTGGAACCCGGAAGGTTTCCTCTTCTACATTGATGATGAGTTGTTGGGTACCCTGAATCCTCCAGCTGGAGGCTTTTGGGAGTTGGGAGAATTCCAAAATAGTGGCGAAACGAATCCCTGGTCATCTGGATCAAAGATGGCTCCCTTTGACGAACAGTTCCACTTGATAATTAATTTGGCTATTGGAGCAACCAACGGTTATTTCCCTGATGGCACCAATAATGCCGGAGGCAAACCATGGAGCAACGATTCACCCACTCCAATGACTGATTTTTGGAAGGGAAAAACTCAATGGGAACCCACATGGAATCGGGATACTGACGAGTCCCATTTAATTGTTGATTATATTCAAGTGTTTGCGGCTTAATGGAAATATAGATGGTTTTGATGATTTGAGTTTTTGATTTTGTCATTTACATAAGTCGATTATAGCAACAAAGAGACCATTTTTAACTGGAAATATTGGAGATTTTACACCAAAGGACTTGAATTTGATATGCAGATAAATCTATATGAAGAAAAAATAATCATGCTAATGCATATAAATTAAATAAAGTACTGCTCGCAACAATAGTCGAAGAGGCTACCTATTTTTTACCATTGATAGGACGATTCAGAATGTAAATAATTTTAGAGGAAGTAAAAATTGTTAATCAATAATTAAACCTTGATATTGCGCTTTTATATTAATATAGATTATTTGACAAAAATTAGTTTATATCATGTACTTGATCAGAATGATAATAATCTATTGTCTGAATGTTTGAGTGCACATTTTGAGTTCATTTATGATGAAGTTCCAGTTTGTCAAAGCAAAGAGTGAACATTATCTTTGTTTCGAAATTTGGGATATGTTTTCGTCTGATTGCTAGGCGGGAAACTTTAATAACAATGATACACTTTTTATAAGCGTATTATTCTATAAATGATGCATTTTTTTGGGTTTCACACTGGTATATGTTTGTATAGATAATTTTTAATAACATACATAATTGAAAAAATAAATAATGCAAACGAAGTAGATATACAAAATTTAATAACAATGAGACACTTTTTAATAAGCGTATTAATCTACAAATAATGCATTTTTTTGAGTTTCACACTAGCATGTGTTTGTGTAGTTAATTGTTAATAACATACAGAATGCGAAAAAATAAATAATGCAAACATGGAAACATTAAAACAAAATTAAAAAAAAATCTCGTATATTCGACTCATTATTTCCCATACATAAGGTACAGTGAGAGACTATCGCAAATATGCCATTTTTTATTTAAAAACATTTAAGCAAACTGAAATTGATGATAAAGAAAACGAAAAGCCAACATTATTATAAAAACAGACAAGTTATTCCAAAACTAGCAGAATACAAGACATTACTTTTGGAATACGTCCAAAGTTTGAGTAGGAAGTTACATTCAATAACAATTTAACTATATTTAATACTAAATAATGTAATAATAATAAGAGTTTTGCGGTGTATTTGTGCATAGTTAACAGGATTTGGCACAATCATCTTGATGTATTGTTTGTTACAGTGGACTTTTTTGGTCCTAAGTATAATCTGTAAATGTAATAATTGGTTTTTCGGTTGCAAATTCTACTAGTACAGTACAGAGATCTAAGTTTTCAAATGCTGTGGAATTTAAATCAGGGGCAAAGTTTTTAAACTAAGCTTCAGAATGCTTAATTTTGGTACTGAATAAATTCTCATTGCTGAGAGCGATTTGATGTCTGAAGCATTATTTAGTGCATATCTTGTTCACTTTTTACAAAAAATAGATAGAATTTTCACAGGGTGGCAAATGAAACAATGCAAAATTGGAGAAAGTTTCTCATGCTCTAAGTTGGATAAAACCCAGTTTTATTGTATTTCAACACCGAAAACATTAAGATAAACGTCGAATTTTGGAAAAGTTTTTGAATTTTTCCATCCGCTCTTTATATTAACAGAGTGGTCTAAGAAAAATAAACTTGTTGGTCTTGCAGTGATACAGTTTATGTCTTGGACCCATTTTCAAAATCTAGGGTTCATGTTGAAGCGATAACTTCAAAGTGGACTTAGAAAATAACAATTCAATATACCGGGTTGCATGAATGAAACAAATATTTGAAAGTAAACTTCAGTTAGCTGAAAATCTGCCAGAATCACAGATTTTGCGGGCAATTTTGACTTTGGTGAAAACTTTTTATAAAACCCCTGTATTTTTCTCTTAAATTGTCTATGAAGTTTTAGCTTCAACATGAGCGGTATATCGTAAAAATCGGACCAAGAGCAGAAAAGTTGTCGCTGCAAGACTAAAAAGTTGATTTTTTGAGATCACCCTGTAAGCAAAATACATGGCCGAAAATATTGAGCTAGTTTGTTTATCTGTAAACTTTTGGGGTGTTAGGATTCTAAAAAACTTCATTTCTGTCCAACAGGACAACATGCCAAACTTTCCGAAATTTTGCATTTTTTTTGCCATCAATTTGCCACACTGTAGAAAATTTATTTGATGTGCTAACAAAAAATAAATGGGGTTCAATTATGCTCCAAACAGCTACCAAATCGCTCTAAGCAATCAGATCCAGTTCAGTGTAACTTTAATTTTGGTGGGCGGTTAGTAAATTCTATACAGGGTGTCCCGTAAGCACATTGTCAAAAGAGCACTGAGCCGTTCTTTGGATGCAAAGAAGACGATTTGACTTGAGTTTTATTAAGAAAACATGTTTGGCTCCAGTGCTATTGATGGTCAAAGTTCTTCAAAAAAAATTATGTTTTTTGAAATATCGGGATAATGGTACGATACTCCCTGTAACTTTTTTCCTATGAAAACTGGTGTTTTGATGAAGCAACTGAGTTCATCGGCTTTGAGCAAGTGGTGAATTATTGAGTGTCTTGGTACTAAAACTACCAGAACTTTTTATTTGGTGGCTGGAATCAACTAATCAAACGGAGTGCACTAATCTATTTTAAACATTTTCTAGCTCTACATAAAATCTTGCAGTCACCAAAGTTTTTCAAAAAAAATATCTGTTTCCTTGCTATTTGACAATTTCAGACATTAACTCCAAGTGTCGCAGTAAGCGACAATGTTCTTTTATAATAAATTTATTTGAAACCGTTTAATAATTTTTAGCAGACCGACATAGGTCGTCTTTTGGAAGCGTTTTCTTCCGAACTGCGTTCATCAGAAATCTCACAAATAGTGAGTGAGTTTTTAGCAAAATATGACCGTGGTAGGTACAAATCCACACCAAGTTTTATTAAAATCCATCTGAGCATTTTACGATATTACAAAATACTTAATTTATTTTTTCTTAATGTAAAAAGTTAATGATTGTCAGTTGCAAGAGATCAGAACTATTTTTTAGCGCAAAAATTATTAATGCTGCAAGATTTTACAAATAGGATAAAAATTTCAAAGAGAATTAGTGCATGAACTAAAAAAAAAACCAGTTGATGCCAGCTACCGAATGAAAAGTTCTGATAGTTTTTGTACCAAGACATTCAGGAATTCCTCACTTGCCCAAAGCGGATGCACTCGGTTGCTGTATCAAAAGGTGAGTCCTGCATGGGAACAAATTTACAGCTAGTTTCATTAAAATCCATCGATTCATTCTCTCGATTTATCAAAAAACCTATAATTTTTGAAGAACTTTGACCAAAAGCAGTGGAGCCAGGCATATTTTCTAAATAAAAGTTTCATCAGATCGTCATTTTTTGAGCCAAATAATGTCGTAGTATCCATTTGATCATGTGCTTGCGGGACACTCTGTACATATTTTGTGCGTAACATATTTTGTTTTTAAAATACCAGGAGATTTTACAATAAAAACAATAGAAAAGTGGATTTAGTGTAAAAATATTAGCTACTACATAATTAGCGCTATACCATATAGCTTGCCTGGTGCGATGTTTTCAAAAACGTTATAATCTTAGCGCATGATTAAACGTGTATAGCTGAGGCAATTCCTTATAAAAACATACCTCGTAATTTAATTAAACAATAAGTTATATTCCTCATCACTCATTTTGGACACGAGTTGTGAGTTCGTTTTGTTTCTTTACATTTCTCTCTATGAGTGTAAATAGTATGCAAACATGCTAATTAGTATGCAAACAAAACGGGTTTAAAAAAATTATAACATTAAATTATTGTAGAGCAGCGAAGTCCGTTTAGACTTTGTTGGCTTGGCACGTGTTTTCAGCAGCCATTCTTATCCAATTAAGCTTTATCAGCATTTTCCATCTCAAAAAAGCTGAATTTTACATGTTGCGATAATTAGGTTGAAACGTAAAAGCAATTAACAATACCAGTCCAGGAATAAGGACCATTTCGCTAAATTAGATCTCGAAAACGATGGAAAATAACTGACAAATCGGTAAGGAGCGTTCTAAGAATCATTTTTCTTCATTAGATTGGAAGCTAGAATAGAATATTGAAGGTGTAGAGAAAGCATGGAAATATCGAATCAGTCGTAAAGACCATTTTGCTAGCACTTTGGGGATTTAATAATAAATTTCATTAAAAACAATCAGAGGAAAAATATTGTCAAATGAAATATGTTCAAACTTAGTGAAACATTAATGAAATGTTAAAAATTAATTATTAAGGTAATTTTGTATACCAAAAGTTTCTAAAATATTTTATGCAAACATGCAAGTATGAAACTTGAGTGTAAATGACAATAATACTTTGAAATTACGTTGATATAAAATATTAAGTTCAACATTATCCATTAATTTAAAACAAATAGATCCGCTTACTATATGAAATACATATGTCAGAATTAAATTAAAAAAAAGCATTTTTTTGAACAACCAAATTTTTTATTGTATTGGTTTGTCTCACTGAAGAGCTTGGAGCTTTAAAAAATACGTTTATCCTCAGTGGCTAATTTAGCAATAATTAAATACGTATTTAATCTAAGCAGAGAGTATTTTTTGAGTAGAATTTAAAGTTCCGTTAATTTTGATTATCAGAATGAACGTACCCTTCTCAATTTAACTAGTTTTTTGTCTGTATGAGTCAAGTTTAAAATAACGTATTTTTATAACTCATAAAGAGAAGCATACTCAATGTGCTCAGATAAGCACATCATCATTGAAAAATGTCGGAATTGTATTGAACCCGGAACCAACAATGATTTCCATTTGAAAAGAACGGTTATTTTTAATCTTGAAAGTGAAGTTGTTGCTGGAGTTAGTACTAGCTTATGTCGTTATGCGCAAGAATATCTTCCAAGCACAGTTTTCTTCAACTTTATTGGTTAATTTGTTTTCCTAATATCTAGTAAAACCATTATTTCTACTTTTTCCTGAGCCAATCAGCAGCCAAAATGCGTGAGCTTAAATTGACAATTTTTAGATCTGTTGCTGGTTGAAAGATGCAAAAAACTACGACAAGTGCGGCTAATATAATAACTAAAAATGAACAACACTCATAATTAAAAAACGGTTAGACAACACAATTGGAACTTCTCAGAGATTGGGAATGATTGAAACTTTGAAAGTATCTTATCAACCAAGCAATAATTGGTTAGGTACACATATCGGTTAAGTGTCTGTTTCTATTTTCGTGCACCTAATCAGTTTTTGGGCAATTTTAAGTATGATGTTAAAGCGTAAGTATTTTATTTCTCAGAGGTTTAGGGATTCTGGTAAATTTGTCCCCATTTGAAATTCGAATTCTCCTCACTTAAGGTATATTTCGCCATCGTCTCTACATAGGTTCCAAATCAAATCAATTTATTTTTTCTGATAGCTAGCAAGTGTTTTCCTCATCTAACCAACTCGGTTAACATCTGCGTAAATTTTTCAGGATCCAGCTGAATTTTAATATTGTGGAAATGTTCTGTTGCTGGTAATGCTTCTAACGCTTTGGTTGCATTATATGAGCGCAGCGCAAATCGAAGAGTTTATTTCCACATTAAACTGGGTGAACTCACATAATAACTGTTAAGTAACCTTTGTTCCTGTGTTCGTGTACTCAAATACTAAATTAGCAAAAAAGTGGCAAATCATGCAACGTCGATATTATTGCAAATTATTTCAATAGCGATCGAAATCAGTTGTCTTCAAGTGCCTTTTCCTCTGATGTCACACATTTAAAGGCTCTTGAAGCACCTTTTTAAGTAGATAGCCCGCTTCGAATTGAGGGTTTTGATTATATATAAGTACACTTTATGGCTATTGATTTACTGTTCAATCGCCGCAGCTAACATGAAATTATTAGTTGCAACCGTAACATTAGTGTTGCTTTGCAAAGTTCAATCACTCAGAGCAGAATGTAGTGTTCCAAGTGAAACTGTCGTAAGTGGATCCTTGAAGCCCAGCAATTTTGCCGAGCTGTGTCCGGGCGAGTTAATTTTCGAAGATCAATTTAACTTCCTTGACTTCGAAAGGTGGCAGCATGAAATTACACTGTCGGGCGGCGGCAATTGGGAGTTTGAGTACTACCTGAACAACAGATCAAACAGTTACACTGAAAATGGTAATTTGCACATCAGACCTACGTTCTTAGCTGATGATTATGGTGACGATTATATTTATTCTGGAACTCTGGATGTCAATGGGGGTGCACCCGCTGATGCCTGCACAAATCCAGCTTTTTACGGATGCAGTCGCACTGGAACCAGTGACAATGCTTTGAATCCAATCAAAACTGCCAGGATCAGAACCGTCGAATCATTCTCATTTAAGTACGGTACTGTTGTAGTAAGAGCAAAAATGCCAGCTGGCGATTGGTTGTGGCCTGCCATATGGCTCTTACCTCGTTACAATGCATATGGAACTTGGCCTTCTTCTGGTGAAATTGATCTTTTGGAAAGCCGCGGAAACAAGGATTATGTCAATCCAAATGGAATGAACGTAGGTACTCAACAAGTCGGCCATACTCTCCATTGGGCTCCTTCTGTTGGTGCAAATCAATGGGCCAAAACTCATTTCGATAAAAATGATCCTGCTGGCTACGACACTGATTTCCATATCTACAAACTAGTCTGGAACTCGAATGGATTTATATTTTACATCGACAATGAGGAGGTGGGCGTCATCAATCCCCCAGAGGGCGGATTTTGGGAAATGGGCGAATTCGCAAGCACCGGAGTGGAAAATCCCTGGGTAGCTGGAACAAAAATGGCCCCATTTGACCAACAGTTTTATCTGATTATAAACTTGGCTATTGGTGGTGTCAACTATTTTTCGGATGAAAATACGAACGCTGGAGGTAAACCTTGGTCTAACGAATCACCCACAGCTTCAAGCGACTTTTGGGGTGCAAGAAGCCAATGGGAACCCTCATGGAATAGAAATACCGACAGTTCACATTTGATTGTCGACTATGTTCAAGTTTACGCTGCGTAGGTTTACTGGTTTTTTATTCATTGTAATATAATATTTAAAGGTTTTATTGTTTGTTTTCCTGTTCTATTTGAGCGCCTGGGATTGTAAACTGTTTGAGGAATATTTGATGCTGTTGAATGTTTAAAGCACATTTGCAGAAGTTTTTTCTTGATTGGTCAACATTTAGAAGTTGTAAAACGGTTGTTGTTTGAAGGGGTAACTTTATCGATAATGATCCGAGCGTCTTCAGTTTTTTCTTGGCTGCCAATCTTTAAACCTGTATTTGGATAATAGTCTTTTGAACCCTAGATATCTATTATCGAACCGATATGAAAGCATCGTATTTGCTATGCAAATCTAAGAAAATACGTTAAAAATATAATCTCATTGACAGGTTCAATTTTTCACATTCACAAATGATCAGTAAAGTAAAGTAGGCCAGGCGAATTACGACGAAATCTTTCAAATATGGTTCTAACGTGACGTAACTTAGATAACTATTGGAATCGCTCGGGAATGGTATACTTATTGAAAATATCGAGGTGCGCCAGGTTGAAAAGTTGTGCTATTTGCATAAACAACGAAAAAATGAAAAAACTATAAAAATTTAAATCCTCTCGTTTTTATACAGCAACTTAAATAAAATCGTCAAAATCGGTGCAGTGGAAGCCGAAATGCACCATCCTGAAGCGAGCACGCCGATTTCAAGTCTCCCAGCTTATCCCCGCCCCTCCGAATTTGGGATCCGAGTTAATTAATAGTCCGAGTAATAATTAATTCAATGTTTAAACAAATTGTTGTGCGTGATGCACACGTGCAATGTAATTTTTGAAAGCAGATGCGAAAAGAACTTGCAAAAACCTATCGACTGGTATATATTTTACTGTTACGTCGTTAACCGTTACGCGGTATACGCTGCCCAACTTTGGAAGTTAATATCTCAACATGTACTCAACCAAATTTAATTATTTTTTTCATAAAGATGCGTCTTCCCGAGTACTATATTTCCGTACTTTCCTATTTGTTCCCACTTGCAAGTCCTGCTTCACAGGCTAATTTGTTTATAAGCCAAAATTTTCAAGCTTTTTAAAACCGTTGAAAAAGTAATTAAAAATTGAAAAATGGTTAATATAGCAATTGTATAATATAGTTTAAGGGTCCAAGAAGGGGTGAAAGCGCGGGCCCAAAACAATATTCATAACTTTGAGCCTGGCACAAAATTTAAAAAAAAGAAGGTTTTTTCCAGGTAGGTTAACGTCCGTCCGATCTTAATCGGCCTTGCGGCTCTCGTATTGTATTGCAGTCAAGTACTTTTCTCTAAATGTATGGCGTGATTGGGTTATTTTTTCATTGTCAAATAAATAATTTAAAATTTCCTTGTTTTTTACCTATTTTTTTTGCACTTTTCATCATTTCAGAGAACCAACTGTATCTTATCGAGCATTTCATAGCGAAGAAATTAATGAGTATGCATTTTGCAAACATTTTTTTTTGCAAAATGCACCCTTACGTCAAGTTAGAACATGCCAATCTGTCACTCGCCTGGACTAAAGTGCTTCTTTATGATCATCGCTTCTGATCGAAAAATGGCACTTTTCAATTAATTCAAATAAAAACTTAAAAAAATTGAATTTATGATATCGACTTTCTCCCATCAAAATATTGTTATAAAATTTATTATAATAAAATGGAAGTACATACTAAACCTAAACAATTTTTGACGAGTTCACTTGTCGGTGACTTGTTCAAACATGCATAACTATCTGAAAATTTTTTAAAACTTTCAGATGTTATTATTGTACAAATGTAGTTTTTTAATCCATAACAGCATGTCAAAAAAGCAAAAAAAACGGAAGGTTGCGGATGAGCATAGGCATTTTCAAGAAAACAGGAATTTTGATTATTTTTCGTGTTGTTATCAATTTGCAATAATATGCAGGATTATTCAAAATGTTCTCTGTAGTTTCCAGTCGACGCAGCGATTTCCAATTTCTATTATCTTGAAAGCAGTTTTATTTTCTTAGTGTTATTGCTTCGAAGGTTTGGTTGGTATTACAAGATTTTAACTACCTTTACGACATAATTATCTCAAAAGCGAATTTAATTAAGCACAAGTTTAGTTCGCCAAATATTATATTCAAACTTTTTGTTATTTATTTTTTGTTACTTTCACAATACCCTTAAAGCTTTTATTTTATTTATTGGCCCTTTGTATTGTTTGAAAATAGCATCTAAAACAGCGGCCTGTATATGTAGCAGCATTACAAAGTGTAATTTATGTAATTACAAAGAGCATTTACAAAGTGTTTTCCGTAATTTCAACTACAAGTATACTTGTAGGTATAAAAGTAGCAAAACTTAAAGCAATGATAAGCGTAATTGCATTTTTACAATTGTGTATAATTAAGGTGGTTGTTTGAGTGTTATTTAAAAACATCGAAAGTAACTGAAATTGGCCTTAGTTTTTTTAATTTTAAAGCATTTTCGATTAGAGATAATTTTAATATCTAAGTGAAGATGTTTACAGCTCCAGTTTAAGTATCATATCGCTTCAAAATCATCAGTGTAGAATAAACACACCGTTTACTTATTGTGAAATATTGACAGTCGTCCTGAAAAAAGGTTTGAAATGTTCGATTAATTCCTAACACTAAACACGAAAAGAAAATGTATATTGATATAAACTATTGTCACGTAGGTAGGTACTGTCAAACCATTAAATAAATCAATAATAACTTGTTAATGAGACCCACTTTTCGTATACCATTCATTAAAAACTATATTTTGTTTAAATTTGCGAATTACTATTTACGAATTACGAATTTATACTAAATTGCATAAAAAGTTTTACTATCAATAAAATTGAACAGTAAATAATTTCAGTCAAAACCTGCTTTTAATCACTCTAAATTTTCTGTTAAAATTTTTTGTTCAAATTACAGAATAATTAGTTAATAATGTATTTAAGCAAAATTTTTTTTAATAAAAATTCGAAACCGGTTAAAACCGGTTTTCTGGAAAAATTACTATTCGAAAACCGGTTTTCTAAAATGTCGAGTTTCGTATAAACCCTAGTTTAGACTATAATCTTCTTCTTCAACTCTGTTGCCCTTTTAGACAGAGCATCTGAAAATCTGAATATAATTAGTTTATCACGCTCCATGCATATGAGGTTCACTTGGGTCAAAGTTCATTAATCAACTTAATTGCATTATCAGGACAAAACTTGGATTCATTCAATGAAAAAAAGTTTGAAAAACTTAGGTCCCGAATTGTATGGTTTTCAGACTACAGGGTGTTAACAATTTTGGAAAAAGATTGAATTCTTAAATTCGAGAGTACGTTCCTTTGAACAGTTTTGTAGAGAAATAGTGAAAACTTCTTGGAGAATATTTGTTTTTGCATCATCATAAATAGGCATGCAAAACATGCTCATAAATGGAGCAAGATTATATTACAAATCAAGAGGCAAAAAATTTGTAATTTTTGCTGCATTATCTTAGGACTGAACATCAAAATCTAATTAAACTCAGTAGAGTACATTTTGATGTTATTACATTTTAAGTATCCACTGACGCCATAGGACTTTCAATTTAATTAGGGCCAAATCAGCTTCTTATTACCACACAGAATGCAAGCAAACTTCTACAAAATAATTTTCAAAAACCATAATTAAAATATATTTTAACACTGTCTATCTTGAAAACGTTACAAAGTGATCAGCGAAATCAGCCCCTTTAAAGCTTGATCAGCGAGGTTTTCATCATTCAACCTTTATAAAAAAGGAATGCAATGGAAACCACCTCTTAATTTTGCCAAACTAAAATCTCGTTTTGGCGCGTTGGGACCTGAAAATGTTTAAAAATTACACCCGCTGCTTGGATAATTAGTAAATTGCAAAAATACATTGAAATCTAACTGATGCATTCAAGTCTAATAAAAATATTTGTTTCAGGCGTTTGGCTTAGATGAAGATGTAATTCAGAAGGCAATCCAGATGAATGGAGCTTTTGTTATCAAAGCCAGCGAGATGCAGGAAACGCTCGACGGTTCCGTAGCCAACTTTCGAGCCTTCTTCAAGTGGTTGTATTCTTGCGTTTTGGTTCTGATGGGCGAACCGATTCCTCCTAATTTTGAGAAAACTACCCAAAGAAGCGTTATGAATATCTCAACCTTTATTAAAAACTTTGATTGTTACGGATATGAGGAAAATCCAACTGTCAAGAATAAATTTATGATGGAAAGAATAGGGCAATATTTGATAGACCGAGATCTGACAATAAAACACGAATCGGAAGGAAATGATTGGGCTAAACTTTTAGAAGAAAATGAGTGTTTAAGAAATCATCCGACTACTATGCCACACTATCCGGAAAAATCGATAGTACAGTTGCTCGCCATGTTAAAAGATAGCGTTTTCAAGGTTTTCAAGGCACCAATGCGTGCTATAAACGATGCGATGGCTACGGTGTATCTATATAACTGTTTCAACTTTGGATCACCCGATATTCCTATGTCGTCAATTAGTATTACTAAAGATGTGATGTATTTCGCGTTTATACAATCGTCCAAGCGCGTACAATTACTACAAGTCCATTTCAATGAGACAACCGCATTCGAAGGAAGATTGGGTTCTTTTCGTTTCAATCAGCAATCGCTTGCGGAATCTCTAAAAATTCTTGATCTTCAATTTTATTCCAAGGATATTTTATCTCTGTTGCTTAATGAATGTGATGAGCCTCGAAGATCCTGCATTTTCCAGTTGTCGATTCCACTCGCCATAGAGCATTTCCGTCCATTTGAATTAGATACCGAATTCCAGCAGTACTACTCTGAAAGCGTCAATGCATGGGATTTCGTCCCAAGACACTGCAAGATGAGCGATTTGCCAGCGTCCAGATTTGCAGTGTCGGGCACACGAAGGCTTTGCGTACTGTTGTCTGAAGATCAAAGGAATATACAACTGTTCGAACTGGAATGCGATGATGAAGACGTACAAGAGGATGCAGACATGTCTGTTGTCCATTCCGACGATCTTGATTTACCCTAAGTCGTCCAACAAGGCTTTAGTTATATAGATCTACAGAGCACAGAGGAGACTCTACCATTACTTATCTCAGGTATCTAATATATGTTAGTAAGGTTTTGAATTGTAAGATTTGTGCCAAGTATTTGTGTACTGTCTGCATTTGTTTTTAATTCTTCAGTTAGTCAGTCATTTTTTGTATTTATATTAAATAATCGTGTACTTTTGGGGTGACTGCACCACTTATTTTTAATAAATGTCTATATAGAACGATGGCCTGAAAGGTATTATTTCGCCTTGAAAAACACTTCTCCCAAACTTTCCTTTCGTTTATATTTATTACACAGGGTAACAATGGGAAATTCGGCCAGAAACTGAAGAACTTGATGTGTGGTGACATTGGCCCAAACATGCCTTATTTGGAAGACGCTATTGGAATTAGAGCTGAAGGTAATTTGTTTTGCGGTTTTCTCATAATCCTGGAAAATCTCCCTGAGAAACCGGAACATCAACACGATTTGCGGCCTGAAATAGGCTTAATGATATTCGCTACTTCCGTTCTTCGTCGGGATTTCTATTACAGGTAGGTATCGAACATTTTACATGAAAGAGTATATAAAGATACTCAAAGCCTAGGCATTTTCAGTGGCCCTATTCTAGGGATGACACAAACCAGTATTTTTAAGCACAGGTTCCATGTGTAACTGTTCCAAGCTCGTACCTGTTCCGAGTATCTGTGATTTTTTGTCACCTGTTATTTTGGCCCATGATAAATATTGGTTTGTACCTGAAACCGGGCTGAAGCGTCGGATTAGACTTTCCTGCCTGTTTCGGGCACTACACATACGGGTATAGACAATATATATACAGCGTGATTTAAAATTGCCGTCATTCCTTTTAAGGTGTGATAGAGGCTCCCTTAGGGAGTACGATAAAAATATTGACAATTTTTTTTCGAATATTTCTAGAAGATTTTAACAGCTGAAGCTCGAATTTCAACTTTGTTATTAAGCATTATTTTGAAATTGTTTCGTGTTTAATTGGTAGCATATTGGAATACTTAAGCATTCAAAACGAAAAATTACGATCTTTGCTTCAAATTACGAATATTTTTTATATCAAAAAAGTTCTCTTCTATAATTTTTTGATGAAAAGGCACAGCGGTAATGATGTTTTTTGTCATTAACAGATAGTTACAACTGGATAGCCCTTGTCAATAATAACCATAATTTGTCAAACTGTGACTTACTTTGAATTTCCTTTCACGAATTTGCGGATCTGTGATTAGTTCAGGGGAAATGCTACAGTAACAGCAGAACCTGAAAGAACTCACGCCAACACGGGGCGAGGAGAGTGGTTCCAGGAAGATAGTGGACGACAATAGGCATGACGACAGTATAAAAGGATCAAAGAAATAAGGGTTTTAAGCTAGCTATTTGTTTCCTTAGCTTCAGGTTTAGAAACGTTACCCATCAAATGATACTCCATATAGTTTTCCATATCATTAGACAGCGAAAAGGAGAATAAATAGTCTATAGGGAATGATAATTGTAAAATGATTAATATAATGTTTATATAATTGATATTTAATCTCAAAAAACATTCTGAATTTCTCTAACAATCTAAAGCAAATCCTTACATCAAAGTGGTCTTTACAAAAATTAAGTTTTGTATTCCTGCTTATATCTGATGGTTTTCGCATTGTGAGCTTTAGCCATTTATCTCAGTATTTTCTTGATTAGAACGAAAACAAACAATTTATTAGATGTTGTTATTGATGTGTTTGTGCATAGAGGACCCGCACAGCACTTGTAAAATTTGGAAGTCATTTTTAACACTCAAAATGTGTAATATTTTGTGAACTTCCCTCTTTAAACATAGGCACGGTGCACACTGAATAAGGTCGTGACGTCACAAGCAGACGACATGACACCCACGAGCGTTTTCGCGCCTTATATGAAATTGCAAGATAAAAATGCGATTATTTGAGCAAACATATAATTTCTTGCGGAAATAATGATGTTTTCGGATATAGTAGAAGTATACGTATATAAATTATACAACGGTATTTGAAAAGTTGTCATCTTGCCTATTGATGTTCGGGTTCCAGGCACAGAGGAACAAGTATTTGAATACTTGGAACACAGTATAATTTGAAATTCGATAATTTTCGTTTTATAACCTTTTTACATTTCCCACTTAATTTCTTTGTTCAACAGTGTCTTTGTAAGAAATTTAATAAAACGTTCAATATGCAAAGGACACAGATTAACTGTTTTTATGTTTATTTCATTCAACAGAATTTCGTAAATAGTTCTAAAGACATTGGAATTGAGCTTAATATGTTGAAAGACACTAATAAATTTCGTCATTAATAATTGTGTTAAATTTGCGATGACTTTTTTAAGAGCATAATTGAATTAGAACTTGAGTAATTCTTGACGTTTTTTTTAATAAGGAAATGAGCAAAATATCCTGTCACATGTGTTAGAACACGTTTATAAGGTAACCATCTTTTTCTGTATCGTGCGAAATACGGGCAGAAGTACCTTCAAAGGCAAACCCCTCCGAGAGTTCATCACCTTTTAAATAAATATTATTCGGGCTATTCTGCGATGAAAACTCTGGACTGTTTCAGACGTTAATTTCATTTATATTTAATATTTCTTGATAGTCTTATTCGCAATTCGCGGTATCAGGGCATTTTGTAGGCGAATATGTATGTTACATTGTAAAGCAACTCTAAATTCCTTCACACTTGGCATGGGATTATATCACCCCTTGTTCCTAATAACAGAAAACAGATTTTCTAAGGAATCTTGATTTAAATGACTCGTTATCAAATATTTATTATTATATATATTGTTTCTTTTTGTCCCCTTTTCGTCTAATACTTCAATTGTCTTAAAATATTCTCTTTTTAAATTATTTAAAGAGGTCGGAACAGAATATGATAATGGACGCCTGTTAGGATTAGCATCTAAAAAAGTTTTGCTATTCAGCGAATCAAAAATGGTATTTACAGTATCTACGTAAGTTGCTATATATGTAGCGGTATTACTTACTGTACCGATTTTATCGAAGCAGCAACCGAATGAGAGAAAATTTGAGCTGCAAACTTTACCCTAATTTTTTGAAAATTGTTTGGTTTTAAGTGGACTTCGGTAATTTTAGTTAGTGTTCTGGTTGTCTTACTTGTTCTACCGGCATCAAAAGTTTTTAAAAGGTCTAACCAGGAAACCAACAATCCTTCAACATAAAAATTAAGTTTTGTGTTCATAAAGTTGTTTCTTAAGCTCTTTAAAAGATGTGGAACGTCAAAAATTGTAAAGATCGTTTGGTTATCGATGGTTACAGTAGGGCTATTTTTGCAGGCACCTAAATTTTTAAACGCGTTTCGATTATTAGTACCTTGATCACATGTTAAGGCTGCTGGGATTTAAGTTAGTTTAATTAAACCTTGTACAACATATTTTATTAGTTGTGCTAACACTTCACCTTTTACTGGACCTTTAGAAGTAAAGTAACACAGCGGCATTTTCCAGTTATGGCAAATTCCCCTGATATAAAAAACAAGAGCCGTATTAGCCACATCTGTTTCCTGCCCTAGAAACCCTCCTTAATCCTCATATCCCTCGATGAAATCATGGCATTGATTATAATCCAATTTTTGTTTTGGAGCAATTTCATCAAAAAGAATACCACATACACGTTCCAGCGTTGACATACTTCTGACTTTAATTGCTAGTTTTTTAGTTAAGGTGTTTTCTAGTCCGGGTTTCAAATTAATTACTTTTAACCAAGATTGAATTGTACGAACTGACGGCAAAATAAATTGCAAATTTTTTCTCATAAACTTATGGCAACTTGGAGACTTATAATACAAGGATAAAGTCAATTGTCTTTCAGCTGTTTTCCAGACATGGCCCTTTTTTAACATTTGCATTTTAATAAAAGTTTTTACACTTCTAGAGTTATTATTAAACAGCTTTTTAAAAAAGAAATAATGTGTTTACTTTTTTTTAATACGTAAATTTTGCACTCTAGCCGCTTTAGTTTCATTTTTAAAGGTTTTTAATTTAGATGTTAAACGACTGCATTTTTTGTTTAAAATCGACTTTGTAGGCGAAGGGATTGTTAAATTTGCGTTCATTTCCATCAAATTTTCGGCTGACTTCGAATGAGAATTGCTTATAGACCACACCATCAAACGAATAATTTCGAAACTTAATGTTTTCTGTTGTGTCATTGTGTGGTCCTTTCCGCGACTACGTTCTTAAATCTGCACCTGTATAAATTATTCAATTAAGTAAAACAGTAGATTAATGGCTGCACAATATGTTTCTGAATTTACCTTTGTTGACTGCTTTTATTGTGAAATCGTTTGAAACTTTCTTGAAACTATTTCCAACAGCTTCCGAACACCCTGCATAGTCGCGAAAGCCTATGATTCCTATATAAAATTATAGAAAAGTAAGGTTTAAATAAAAATATTACGGAAAATTTTCAGAAAATATCGTATAGTTTATTTAAAATGTGACGATATTAAAATTATTAGAGGAAAAATAATTCACTTTTCACTAATTTTTTCCAAACTTCTGTGATAGTTAATATTATTTATAAAATAATAATCAGTTATCAATACTTTTTCTTACCTTGCCAGCATATTGGAATTGCTTCTTTTTGCAATTTTTCCGATTACCAGACACGAAAACAAATTGCTCCTCGAAATGTTTTTCACAAATATACCGGTTTTTCAATGATTCTTCTTCAAGTACAAAAATTTCAGGGTTTCCGCAGTTATTAATCCACTGATTTAAAATGACTGGCTTGGAAACGAGAAATTTAAAAAAGCTCATCTTATTGTTTCTATTTGTCTTTTGTCGGAGCAACCAACATATAGGGTGGTTTTTTAGTGCGATAGAGTCCATTGGTGTCCTTGGTGTTGAACTTTCGAAAAATAGTTAGTTTCATATAAAAGTTGTTGACGCACAAAGTGCGCACATTTTAAAAATATCTTTTATGATACAGAGCGTCTCAGAAAAGAGATGCAGGATCAAAGTGTATTTTTTTAAATAGAACTACCCATTTTTCATTAGCTCATGGATTGCAGCTTGAAACGCTGCATATGCACCTTAAATTGTTTTTTTTTCTTACTTGCTACTTTGGCAGATTATCGCCATTTTAGTAAATTTTCGCTTAAAAACAGGGTATCGAAAAATTCAGTGTCGAACAAAAAAAAAGTAGTTAGAGATACAAAAAAATACCTTTTCCAATCACCACAGATCCGTTAAGAATTCTATTGAACCAAAATATTAATACATTGTACAGGGTGTTACCAATGTGGACTTCAATTTAAAGTACCTGTATATTAATACGTCATTAGATAGACAATTTACAAAGTTACACATTTGCATTTACAGTATAAGCTGTGAAATCAACCGTTTTCAAATTATAAATTATTTTAATTAAAAATTTCAAAAAGTTGTTACATTTTGTAAGGTGGCTATGGAATTCATTAAATAAGTGTCTATAAAGTAATAGTGTCTGTAAAGATCTAACGATAGAAAAAAACAATTTACGGTGCATATGCAGCGTTTCAAGCTGCAATCCATGAGCTAATGCAAAATGGGTAGTTCTATTTAAAAAGTACGCTTTGATCTTGCTTCGCTTTTCTGAGACACTCTGTGTCATATAAGATATTTTTTAAATGTGCGCACTTTGTGCGTCAAAAACTTTTATATGAAACTATTTTTCGAAAGTTGAACACCATCGGAAATAATGGACTATATCGCACTAAAAAACCACCTTGTATACACAAGCATTTTTTAGTATTGTCTGCCATTCTCTACCAGAATAGCGCTGCAACAAGTGACCGTTCATTGGAGTCTATATAGTCTATAAGTTTAATAGAGTCTATAAGTTAGTTTTAAGTTTATTTAAATTAAAATATAGATTTTAATTTAAGTAATTTTGTCAGCATTGTTTACAAAAGGACTTTACATGAGCGCGATCTAATGAAAAGAAATATTTGAGTAATGGGTAGAAGTAGGTGAGAATTGCCACTATCAATTAAACAGAATATTTTCAAGTAGCAGTTTTTAGCTGAAGTAAACGAGAAAACAATCGGTTAGCTAATGAGCAGCTAAAACATGCGATCGGGCAACTGTTGATCGTTTGTAACCACTGGAGCTTTCAGCTCTAGTGAATAACTTCAAATAGACTTTTTCGCTTATCGTATACTTTCTTGGTGGTTTATTTCCTCCGGCATTCTCGTACGTTTTTTGCTTTTGGGAGTGTTTTGGGGTAGTTATTGCTTTGGGGATGTTGGGTATTCAAAATGGCTTTTCATTTTTTCCGTTCCTCTGGTATCCTCGGTTCAACTGCTATCAAGTTCAAATGCCTAATCTTCAGAAAGACGAACGTACGTGAATCGTCATAATCCGAGGTGTCACTCTAGGCTCTCACACTAGGCGAACTGTTTTGAAAAAATATGTTTTAGTAGTTTAATTTTTATAATATGATTATTTAAATGAAAATAATAAACATTGTTACTGTAGGAAGGACCTGGTTGACGAACAAGGAAGGGGAAAAGTAAAATTCGTCATAATTCATACCTTAATTTTTTTCTTTTTTATTTTCTGGCCAATTTTTTCTGATTTTCAGACTTGTTTCAACTTTACCTCCAATGAATCCTAAAGTTCACGCCCCAGTTAACTTAATTTCTTACATTCTAGATAAAATGTCCCCTTAAAAACATTTCGAGAAGAAAATAAAGAAAAAGGGATTGCAGCAGACAAAAATAAAAAAGTTTTCCACAAGGTAGTGAAGGTGTAAAAACAGTTTCGTGCAAATATCCTATAATGTTAATACGGGCAAGATTCATGGACTTTAGGCACAGTCTGGGTACAGAGAATGATATCCGAAAGAAGTCAAATTCGAATTAATATCAAATTCTTGGTTGTTATCTCTGTGATAAATAATTAATGTACATTTACATGTGCACACTTTGGTTTGATTCATTGTGCCATGCGTTAATTTATCAAGAAAAAATGTAAATCAAGTAATTACCAATTAAAAAGGAATATGATGTAAAGTTCACCAATTTACCCTCAATTTCCCTATTTAAATGTTTCCTTCTCGGAGAATTAAGTAAATCAATCAAAATCAATCAAAACACTTACTTTTACACACACATTAAGACATACATTTGATTTTGTTTTGACTTGTAAATATGTTTTTCAAAAGAAAAGAAAACATCTTTATATCGCAATCCACACCTTTATATAAAAAACCAAAAATTTGCAGATGGTGGATGGATCTGAGAAAAAGTCGTACTTTTCGAAAAATTCAGTTAAAATATTTCACGAAAATTACCCGCAACCATTTAATGTAATTAATTATTCAGTGAGAAGATAAATTGTTCTAGAATTACATGTTAATTAGTGTAGAACCTTTTTTGGTGTATGTGTAATTTGGTAAAATGGAGTAAACAAAGCATCAAATAATTTCAAAACAAAATATATTAATTATTTTATATAATGCAAAATAAATTCTAGATCATGCACAGTGTGGTTACATGGTTACAGTACTGCACATTATAACACAACTACACTTTGTCGGTTCATAGCGCCAAACTAAAATTTATTATTAGTACAGCTACAACAATGGTTTCAAAAAGACAATAATTGTTAACGAATTTGTAAGTTTTAGTCCGAAACATTTAGTTTCTCAAGACCAAAATTTCGTAAGAGTCATGTCCAATTTCCCTTCCACCGAATGGAATGTAGCAGACTCCATGACTTGGATGAACCTGCAAAATAGCAAGGAAAAACTGGGCTGATTAACTGTTTCACTTGAGTAAGTACGATTAATCTAAAAATCTAAAGACAAATATATGCATACGAATCTTATCGGCAGAATAATTGAAACAAACCGAAAATAAGCTTTAAAATGTATCAATAATAGTAATACATATATATAAATAATTTTATAGTTGAAATTATAATATTTTATAAGTTGAAAGGGAATATTAAAAAATGTATTTATTATTTGTTCAGTACAAAACTAATTTTGTGTGCTCCATATGTTCTCAAACGTTTTACGTTGATTTAAGATTTAAAAACCATTAATTGAAGTTATAAAAACCTTTGCAATATCGCTATAAAATCGCTCTTCTTTTCTCAAGAAAACATTAATTAGACCTTTGAAATAATATGCAACCGACGGAAAATATAAATGAATCTCAGTTTAGTCAACCTGACAAACTTCTTTGAGAAATATTTTCAAAAATAACAAAATTATATATATCAAAAAGTATAAATAACTTGTTGATTATTGATTAAAATTCTAACTGCCGCGATGGTGAAGAAGCAGATCATTAGTGACTTAAGAAGAAAACAAGTATTTTATTTAGATTATTTGTTCATCGATCTACTGCATGTTTTCCTTTCACAACATTTGTGTTTAACAACCCGTTTTGTCAAAATCA
>NW_026017110.1:17502849-17517054 GCF_020466585.1 Dendroctonus ponderosae | reverse complement strand
TGTGCTCAAAAAACGCTAAAATCCTAATTTTCTCAATTAACGTTTTATGATTGAAAAAAAAACTGACTAAAATTGAAGCGTTTTTGTCAGAAAATATCGACTTTCATTTCATTTAGATTCATTGCCGGTGTACATTTTTGTAAAAAATGATGAAAATTTTGCTTTTACGAACCGAAAATTGATTTAAAGGTTGGCAATGTTAAGTTTTAGCAATTTTAAAAGTGTTTCAATCGAGCATCCTTTAACATAATGGTCAATGAACAAAGTGAAATATGAATAATCAACTGTTCAGATATTTGAGAATAAAGAAATAAATACATTTGTGTGTACTCCCCATGTAAGACTAATTAATAATTAGTCAAAGAAATTACGCCGATTTTGTGTCTCCATAAACAATTAGGATATAAAAAGGGTCTGCTGATACCTACATCAACAGTTTAATTTGCAGACATTAAATATTGTTACTGTTTGCAGACGCTCTGTACGTGTAGCTAGAAGATAAATTAAAAACATGGTTTTTTCGAAAGAAAAATACGGTTTTGCATTTTTTCAAAATGTACCTTTCCAACAGTAAGAGCACCATCATGGTGCACTCTTCCAATATAAAGGGTTTCTCCGTCTGAGGTTCGGCCTCCTTCCACTGCACCTGGTGGAACCTGCCCTCCTGATGTTGGTTCCCAGTCAAATCTTTGCTCACATAAAACCTGAAATTCATAAATCAACAATGTCAGATGATTTAAAATAAGTTATTTTTTGCTAAACCAATGAATTAATTTCTCCGATACGGTGCTGCGTTTATTTAAAGATTGTTCATTTTATTACATTTTCTAATCCATCTCGAAGGTGCAGGAACTGTGTCGAATTCTAACAGTCAACAAATTTGTTCTCACAATGGCTTTGATCCAAGGATGATTAACTCGTTATCTATATTACAAGCCACCGTCATTGGTAATTACGTTCAATTGCCACGTATGTATAGGCGAAAGTTTGTTTGTCGTTGACTCAGACTGATAAAAATGCATTATTCGTGTAATATTCGTTATTTTGCGACATGGAAAAGTTGAAAATTGAACGAAAATTTTTTAATTCACTTGAGGATTGAACCTCGATTTCATTTAAAATTGGCAAACTCTAATTTATATCAGTTATTACATACAAGCCAACTGAACCCACTGAATTTTCTACTATAGTTTGGCTGTTTCGATTTGCTAAAATCGATTTATTTTGAAGGCTAGCATAATTTGAGCACTACAGAGCTAGTAGAGGTGGATTCGTGTCCTTCTTATACGTGCTTCACGTTCAATTTGACGCCCATTTTCCTTATAAAAAGCAGAAAATTTTAAGTAAATGTGTATCCGAATAAAATGTACTCTCTTTATAAATAGATCTAGCAATTTACTCACTTAGTGGCGATGATTGTTCAGATGTTTAGTTCATAATAACTTTTTTATTAAAAAATATTTGTGACCAAATCCACAAACTTTAAATAATTTTTTGACATTTTTTCTTCGTCCTTGCGGTTTCCATCAAAAATGCGAAAGAAAAACACTTAAATATTTTTGGGGACTTGACATTTGGTTCTATCTATTCCGTTTTGAATCTATTCCGGTTTCATTTCTAACTGTATATCTTAAAAATGTACATGTTTTTTATTTTCGTTTTTACTAACTTTATCTGCTTCATAAGTACCATTCAATCACAACCGTTTATTAACAATGTGAATCTTCATAATAATTCTTCTGCTTTCGAACCATTTCTAACCATTGCTCTTATAGCAATTCAATGTATGTTTTAATTATGTTCTGTCTTTAATAATTTTAGGAAATGAAGACGAAAACGAGAGATAAGAGGAAGTAAGTGTGTACGCATAGGATAAAGTTGAATAAAACTATCTGGTATTGTATGTAGATAATTCAAGGATGAAAATGTACCTTTGAATAAAACGTAAATAGAAGCATCATCTTCAAGAGTACCAAACGAATAATGTCCAAAAAATGAAGTAAAAATAGTTAAAATTGCCAAAAAATCACGTTGAGAGTCAGATTTGTAAAGGTTGTGAAATGACACGTTTTGTTAAACATCTTCATACACAAGGGATTGAAAGTAAATAAGAAATTTATTGGATTCAAACATATTTAAATTGGGTTCAACTAGTACATTCACTTCACGAGTACTTCAACCCGTTTAAGTTTTTATTACTTTTAATTCCTTGCTTGTGAAAATGCTTAATATCTCGTTGTTTGTTTTTGTTACAAATTTTCAAAGCATTTTAACGGACGTAAGGGCGACTGCGTTAAGGTACAATTAGGCAACTTTTACTAATTTACGTCCTCAAGCGTTAGAATGATAACCAATCGCCCACTTTTACCTGATAACGATCTTTTGGATGTTCAGCGCCTCCATAAGCTACATAAGCGACATTCTTTTCCGGAATAACTTTAGCAGGTATCCAATCACCCTCATGGAACGCCCTTCCGACGAATATTTGCGTTCCATCAATATCATGACCTGCATGAAGGGCTGTAGTGGGAACAGCGCCCCTAGCAAAGGTGTCCACCCAATAATAAGCTGAAAACAACACATTTCAACTCTTAAATAATGAAAAATTTTTCAATATGTACTTAGGTTGAGAATTATTTGCCCGGACACATTTACACAGTGTCTCTGTCTCTAGAAATCTAGAAAAAGAGGGCGAATTTTTTAAGTGTTGTTTTATAGATTCGATCCGATAGTTTTAAAAAGTGCTTTAATTTTAAACGTTTTTACGTCAAATTTTTAATTTGTACGACTCCTAAAAATTTTCATTCCTACCAAAATAAGTTCCTATTTTTGCTACAAACTTTTGAGAGGTGAAGACTTTCTGTTGAGCTATTATTAGTAAAGTTGCCAGTTTGATATATTTTATCTAGAAAATACGTGCAAAAATATTTTTAACATTTTCTAGCGATTTTTACACTGCAGCGCTTCTACTCAATTTTTAAAATTTGCCTTCTGAATTTTATGAGGCAAAGTGTTTCGGTTGAGCTTTTATTAGGAAAAGTCCCGTTTCGATGCTCTGTCTACAAATTACGTCCAAAAAAGTATGTTTAACGTCTCGCGATTTTTACATTGCGGTGCTTTTTCCAATTTTTTAAATTTTGCTTCTGAATTTTATGAGGCAAAATGTTTCGGTTGAGCTTTTATTAGAGAAAGTCCCGTTTTAATGCCTTATCTAAAAAATACGTACAAAAAGTATTTTTAACATCTTGCGAATTTTACATTGCGGTGCTTTTTCCAATTTTTTTAAATTTTGCTTCTGAATTTTATGAGGCAAAATGTTTCGGTTGAGCTTTTATCAGGAAAAGTCCCGTTTTGATGCTCTGTCTAAAAAATACGTACAAAAAAGTATGTTTAACATCTTGCGATTTTTACATTGCGGTGCTTTTTCCAATTTTTTAAATTTTGCTTTTGAATTTTATGATGCAAAATGTTTCGGTTGAGCTTTTACTAGGGAAAGTCCCGTTTTGATGCTCTATCTAAAAAATACGTACAAAAAGTATTTTTAACATCTTGCGATTTTTACATTGCAGTGCTTTATCCAATTTTATTAGTTTTGCTTCCAACTATTAAGAGACTAATTTTTTATTTGTATTATGTAATATCCCGTTTTGATGTTCTATCCAGAAAATTTCTAGCAAAAAAAAGTTTTAAATTTTTTCAAATAATTTTTTGAGTCTAGGAGCTTTTTGGAATTAGCATGCAGTTTTTATTTTTTTTCTTTTTTTTTTTCATTTTTCTTATTACAGAAATTCCGCAAATATCTGTGCTTTAACCGGTTATTAGATAGTATAAAAGTGCTGATTATGATTGTTTTACACAAGACTTACGTTTAGCGCCCAATCCAAGCTTTGGATGGTTAGCAGATATTACATGTTTGGGTGGATATGAATGCCCAGGAAATGTTGATGGTGAAAATGTAGAGTTTGGACCGTGAAAAGCAGGAGCATTTGGAGGAAATGGAGGAGCAGAAGCAGGAAGGTTTACGCCCCCAGGATAAGGATTACTGAATCCAGGTGGTGGAGGCCAGCAAATGTTCGGGCGATTGACGCATCCAGGACATTGTGCACTAGTATGTGGGGAGTTCTTGGAACAACCACACTGTCTGGGTCTCCATGAAGGTGTGTGAGGATACTGGATGCCATTATTTATGTTACAGGGGCGGTCTGGAACGGAATAAAGGTAAGCGCGATTAGATAGTTTGGGTTTTGTGAGGGCATGATCTGAATGCAAGGTGGTCGCTTGAAGGGACTGTAAATTGCGTGAATTTGGAAAAAATATAATTTCTATCATTTCGTCAACGGATTGTCGAAATTTCTAGAAGCTACGTGATAAAACGTTGCAAATAGAGTGACTCATAAGTACGGAATATTTAAAATATCTCGAAAGCCGATTATCCAATCCTTTGCATCCGTTTGCATTGTTGTAGAGTTGGAAAGAAAATCGTTCTATAGCACTTAAAACAGAGCTTAATAAGATGGGTATTTCTTAATTTAGAACAATTTTTTTTTTGCAAATAACGTTTTTATTTTGATCGAATTATCCAGGCTTAGTATACAAAAAAGGGCTCATCTTGCAACGAAGTTTTGCGCTTTCAGTGGTTCTATTATTATTATTATTGTAGAAAATTTAAATATTACAGAAAAACCATTGAAGGAGATTCCAAAGATCCCGCACTTATCAATTTAAAATATTGCAATAAGTATATAAAAATGGGACAAATGAAAAACTTCCCAGATTCAAAATTGATTATGAAGAAATCGTTTCATGGAACGATAAAGCTTTCTTTAGAGTCTGCTTAAAACATTTCAATATCTGGCCTGGTTATCAAGAAATTGGCTTTGGAACCGAGATGCGTCAAATAAGAATCCAAATGAAGAACTTTCCAAAGTTTCGAAATTTATTGAAAAATAACTGTTCACTAGAATTGAAGCATATTGATCGCAGTTGCAAAGCGAAGCTTCCTTTAGGGTCTGCTAAAGCGCAACTTCAATATCTAGCCTGGTTATCAATAAATAAGCTTTAGAAACGAGCTCGTTCAAATGCTACCACAAATGAGAAACTTTACAGTTTCAAAATTTATCAACAAAACACCGTTTAATAGAATTGAACCGCATTTGAAGCATTTGGAAAAAGAAGCTTTCTTGAAAGTCTGTTAAAAGCGGCGTTTCTAGATCAGACCTGGTTATCACGAAATCAACTCTTTCCAAAGTTTCAAAATTTATCAAGAAAACTAGGCCTGGGTAACACTGTGTTGAGTCGCGCTATGGAGTTGTTGCCGCTCTCTGAGTTAACGAGTTATAACTTATCTTATCTTAACTATTATTATGAGTTATGAGTCATTTATTAAAGCTTTACGAGACCAAAGACTGGAATTTGCACATCTAAAAAAAAGGTCATCAACATTTTTCCTGGGTAACGGTTTACTACTTTGTTCATACAACTAAAAAAAGTAATCTAGATTCTTCCAGCAACAGAAGTGAGTCTAGAGAAAGTCGACGAGTTTTCTTGTAAAATTAATCTCTTAATTTTTCGCATACAAGATTCAGTTTCCAGTATTTTAGGTAACGTTAGGAAAAACTGGGTTTTTTCGTTTAGTGACAGTGTTGTGTAGAAATATTGACGTAAAAGTGAAGAAACCGCAGTTTCCAAGAGTTTTCCAAATAAATGATTATAAACTTTCGCGTTTTCAGTTCGGGGAAATATTTTTGGAAAAATAAAAAATAATAAATAAGAATTATTTATTAGGGTTTTGTCCATAATTCGAAGCTGCAAAAAGTTTTCCAAAAATGTTTGCAAAGCGGTTAAGGACGCGCCTGTTTCAAATAAAATCTATCTTATAATTTTTTACAGAAAATACCTGAAAATTGTCAGTATTTTAACTAAATAATAATGTGATTTTTGCATAGAAAGAATTGCTTAATAGCAACTTTGTTAAAACTAGAATGACCTGAAAATTTAAATATTTTCGGAGCGATGTGGCCGGCGAATTTTCCAAATAATTTTTTGTAAACTTTTGCTCCCTGGCCGTTTTTGCAAGATAATCTTGTAATTACTTTCGGTAAAAAACTGAATAAAATTATTTGGTTTTTGTTCGAAGCTGAAAACGGTTTTCTAAAGTTCCCTGCAACCCGAGGAATGAGGCGAATTTTCTAGCAAAATCAATTTTGTTATTTTAGGCTGAGGCTTAGCTTTAGGCCCCATTATTGTCAGAAAATAAGGAAATCATCAGAAAATAATGGTTTTTTGCGTTTTCGATTAAAAACTTTTAGTTTTGTGTTCGGTTTTGGAGAAAACCTTAAAGGTTTTCGGAGAAAAACGGGAGGAATTTATTTCCGTTTTTGTCTCGAATTCGACGCTGAAAAAAGTTTTTGTAAATTTTTAACAAAGCTATAAATTAATCTTGTAATTTTTCGCGTAAAAGACCTCCAGATCGTCAGTATTTTTAAGTGAAACTCTACAAAAATGAGGGTTTTTGAATAGAAAGTAAAACAAAAAACATTCGGTAAAACTGAAAAAACCACATTTTTTTTAACAAACTCTACAGTCTTCAGAGGAATTGAGGTGACGAGATTTCTAAATAATCTGTTATGAACTTTCGCTTATTCTGTTTGTTTTTCAATAGAAAATAATTTGATTTTTGTTCCAAATTCGACGCTAGAAAGGGATTTCAAAACTTTTTACAAAGCGACCCAGGATTCGAAATTTATTTCATAATTTTTCACGGAAAATACCTTAAGATTTGTAAGCATTTTTAAGTGAAACTTTAGAAACTTGAGCATTTAGAAGAAAGAGTAACTTGACTAAAACTGGAAAATTCTGAAATTTTGAAAACATTTTAAAAATTTTATTAATAAATGAACCTTAAAATAAATCTAAAAACAAGTAAAAAAAATCATCAACATTTTCCCAGCAACGAAACTGAGTTACTGCACTGGTGCATTGGGTTGGCGCACCAAGCAATTTGCGTAGCACTGCGCCAACTCCTAAAAATTCACTGAGTTACCCAAGCCTACAGGAAACACCCGTTTAATAGAATTGAACAGCCTTTGAAGCGCTCCTGCGACAATAAGTTGTTTGCAAAGACGCCTAATTTCGAGAATTAAAATTTAATTATTTAACGTTTTTTTTTTATTTTATGACTTTAAAATTCAATAAAATGATTTTTTTGCTTTATACTCTCATAACTTTTTTTCCAAGTCTAACTATTTAATTCTGAATTAAAAGTAACGGAACAAATGAGTTAGGCGTTCGCGGCTATTGCCTGAAGGTTTTCGAGCTTTGAAACTTGTTTTTGCGATTTTTTGGAACCATGACAACAAAATTATTGCTTTTTCTAGCTGATTACTTAGTAGGGAATCTAATATCTAATACAAAATTTTGATAAAAAATTTTTTCCCAAAAACTATCCATGAGTGCTGGTAATTTTCCTTACTAATTTTGTCCTGATTTTTGTTGCTTAAGCCATGGGATGTAAAAGTACTGAATGCCACTGTCGTCACAAGGTAAATTATTAAACAAGCAGCAAAAATTAAGTCTACGATCTTTTTGAGTTAATTATCTTTTGTCTTTTAAGGTGCAAAAACAGTTCGTATTGAAGAAATCTTGACTGTCTTGTGTAAAACCATAAAATGTATTAAAACAATTCCCATGGACTGAATTAATGTGATTATTGAAAGATTCGTCTATCTAATCTTTGAACGCAATAATCACCCACAAACAAATGGTTCTAATTTCTACCGCATATAACGACCGAATATTCATTGTTCAGAGAAGTGATTAATCAACGCATTGGAAACGTTTTAAAAGCAATAAGTGTTAACTGATATCTCAAAGTGGAGAAGTAATAAAAAAAATCTTTTGTCTGTGACTGACTTTGAAATTAACAGTTTTTTAAAACCGCATGACCCAAGCGAAAATTTCCCATTAATTTGCATTCTGGAAATCTATAACTAAACCACTATAACTAATTCAAAATTAATTGTTTCTTTTCTTCGCGTAATAAGTGTACTATTGTACTAATATTTTCTCGGTAAAATATCAAGTTTCGCAAAATAAAAAATACTGCTTTGCGATTAAATGCAATTTGTTGCCGCAATTATCGCAAATAGAGATTAAAATTAAACTCAGATTAACTGAAAGAAATTTAAAATTGAACTAATAATTTTATATTCATCGATTGCATCATGTACAACTTGATGAATAATAAATGTTACCTAATGTAAAATTATAAAATATTTTAGTAACTTTTAATTAATTAATTTTAATTCATTTTTTAGTAACTTGCGGAGGAGGGTAGGGCAAATTATAGAAAATAAATGAGAGGCCTGAAAGGTTTATATTTATGTACTAAGATAAGAAAGCTTTTATTATTTTAGTGTGTAGTTTTCTATCACAAGAAGCATGACACCCCAAACTTTTATGAAAAAAAGTCTGTGAATAAATTTCTCGTTTTGCCTTAATTATTCTAATCTAAATTAATAATCTGTCTCCTAACTACTTTATTTATACGTAGTGTAAGTTTTCTATCTTTTTTCCCAATTGCTAAAAAAATGTTGGCAATTGTGTGTCTCAATAAGTGAAAATCTCAAGCTGTGAGAAGAAAGTATGAAATCAACTGTGATATGTTTTTTGAATATGGCAATTTTAATTAATTTACATAAAATTATTTGTTGATTATTGGACGTGTAGAAGAGAATTTGCAAAAATTATCTACTAAATTTTCAAAACATTGTTTTTAACTTTTTAGGCTCGTCTGCCTAATAGTTTGATTGATGTGTGTACTTTAGATTTGTTTCTTAATCTATTATGGCAAATAACAATAGGTAATTCTATTGGAGAATTAAGATATTCCAGCTCTTAAGATCTGCCTTCTGCCTCTTGAGTATTAAACGCTATTGCTTTCAGGATTACTACATGAAATCAATTCCTGGAAAGTTTTGAGAGTCTGTTCTTCGGACTAAATAAATCACCCAAACGAAAACATTTGCTAGTAAAACTCGACAATTTGTTCGTAAATATTAGAGAGGAATCAGGATTGAAACACTCACAACCAAAGAGTTGGAATTGCAACTTACCAGCCATTATTTCAATAGCAATACGACTTTACCACGAATATTCTACTAACTGATAAACACTTCTTTATTATATTTATAACAGTTTAATCTTATCTCTACATCAGTAATGCCAAGCATGAGACATTTTTATCACGGATTATTTTATAATTTATGGCATTCCATCCACATTAACATTTTAAAATGGGTGGTTTATAGACGCCTATCAACAGCGATGCTTCAAAAACGTGCATGTTAGGCTTCATGTGAATTATTTTAGTGATTCGTGAAAATTATCAACTTTATTGTTTATCGGTTCTGTATTAATATACCCTCAATGGTAGGTTGTAGTCAGAGCCATAAATTACTAGTATATATTAATACTTCTGAGAAAAGATGACAATTTTGAAATACATTTACTGTTTTTAGTCCTTTAATCTGCGATAAGGACTTTAAACAATTTGAAAATGTATGTTTAATAAAAAAAAACTCTCTGGAAAATATCAGTAAATTTGTTAACAGGAAAGCGTCGATAATGAGAGATGGTTGATTTTAAATGGGAAATACACAACGTAAGAAAATAACTGGTTCTGGAAGTTCCTTAGCTTAAAATTACGTGAAAGGCGTCTAAAAAATACCTCCACAGTGGCTTCATTAGGGATTTTTTGGGCCCCTTAATTGCAACACGCTTTACGTTATTTGTTATTATGAGCATGCGCAATAGTAAAGAAATAACCGTTTACGTTATTAGAGGATAACATGTTCCTTTATTTACGTACGAGTAGCGGTAACGTTAATAAGCATCACGTTAAAAAGCAGAACGACGATGTTGACACATTTGACTTATTTCTAATGTTATTAATAAAATAAGCGGCTATAATACATTAAGAAATGTATTGTTAATCTATCTATGACTTTTTCATTGATTAATTTACGCGATTATCGCGTAATTACGGGTTTTATGTGAACATTGTTTAGGCAAATTTGAACTTTAGGAACATTACTAACATCGCACGGACAGGTTCTAACTTCTAACCCATAACCTAACTTTTTTTGGAAATGTGTTTTGACAATTTGTTTGGAATATGTGTCTTCTGAAACCTAAAATTGATAAGGCAATCTCTGGGTTCAATATTTTCTAAATTAAAAATAGCTCTTAGGTTGAGGTTTATTTTGTCAAGTGTCAAAAGTGAGGTTTATTTTGTCAAGAGTGCGACAAACGCGGTGTCATAAACTAAAAAACGCACTTAACGTTATTTGCCTGAACACCTTCGTTTTCAACACTGCCCATGATTAGAATAACGTTTAGCGTTTAAGGCCAACGTAATTGTAAGAGGCCTAATAACTATCTATTAATGAGCCACAGGGAGCAGAAAAGCAGAAAGTTTCAAGAATTTTTCGTTATTTTCTTCAGACCGTCTAGACATTTGTGCGACATTAATCGTGTCCTAAAAACAATGATTTGTTGTAAACCACCTAATTTTAAAAGCTGAACCTGCTACAAGTCTATGCTCTAACGTCTGACAAAGATGCGGATAAAACCTATTTTTTATGAGCAAATACCGAATGTACTCAGCCGAAGAGAAAAATCGCGAAATGGCCTATTGCTGCAGTTGTGCCCAAAAAATTCTACTTCACAATAACTTTAAATTAAATTTGATTTTTCTGCAAACTGCGATTTATAAGTTGTACTATCTGTTCGTAAGTAGTAAAAAGTTGTTATAAAATGTACAGTATGGCTGATAACGTGATAATTACATATTTCCCTAATTTCGCGGTTTTTTTTGGCCAGGAAAATTTATCGTGAATTAACTAATGAGACCGGCGAGAGCCCTTTTTAAAAACAATTTTATTTTGTTAGATTACAAAAGTTCATAAGTTACTCGTTGACTGCCTACTTCTGACTGACTGGCCTCCGCACATCTCCTTGGTAGTTATTGTCTCCAAACGGACATATGATCTGCTGGCTCATCAGTTTATGGGGATAGGTGGTCAGTTAACTCGTGATCGAATTATATGACTTTTTTTACTTTTTTTAAATCTATCAATAGATCGCTGAGTACACCTCGTAACAGAACTAATTATTTAATGGGCGAAAAACTCACGTCCAAGGGAAGTAAAAAAACCACAGATAATTGACAATATTTATTAATTCAAAGTAGCTACAGATTAAGAGACTTATAATTTGCTTTGTTAGCTCAACATTAGTAGGAATACTGAGCTTGAATTTCTTTAATCAAGGAAACATAATTAGGTGTATACAGGGTGTCCCGTAAGCTCATGATCAAAAGGGTACTGCGAATATTCTTTGGACCCAAAGGAGACGATCTGACCTAACATTTATTAACAAAAAATATCTGGCTCCTCTGTTATTGATGGTCAAAGTTCTTCCAAAAATTTATCTTTTGAAATCTCGGGACTAAAAATGGTACGATGTATTTTAGTGAAACTCGCTGTGAATTTGTTCTTATGTAAGACTAATATTTTGATGAAACAATCGAATTCAGCCGTTTTAGACAAGTGGTGAATTCTTGAGTGTCGTGGTACAAAAACTACCAGAACTTTTTAGTTGGAGGATGAAATCAACTCATTTTTTTTAGATTGATGCACTAATCATTTATTCACAATGTTATACTCTTTCGAAAATCTTGTAGCATTCATAGTTTTTGCAAAAAAAAATATTTCTGTTTCCTTGCCACTTAACAATGTTAGACATTAACTGCAAATATCGTGATGCGAGGCATAAAATCATTGTCCATCAATCTCACAAATTCGTTTTGAATTACCTTTTCTAATGAAGAAGAAGAAGATGATCAAAGAATTAGGGTTTTGCGAAGACAATTTGCGTGAAAGCGTACGCGTTTAAGCGGCGCATATTTGCAGTAAATGTCTAGCATTGCTAAGTGACTAGAAAACAGACATATTTTTTTACGCAAAAACTATGAATGCTACAAGATTTTACAAAGAGCACAAAATTGTGAACAAATGAATAGTGCATCAATCTAAAAAAAATGAGTTGATTTCATCCTCCAACTAAAAAGTTCTGGTAGTTTTTGTACCACGACACTCAAGAATTCCACCACTTGTCCAAATCGACTGAACTCGATTGTTTCATCAAAATATGAGTCCTACATAAGAACAAATTCACAGCGAGTTTCACTAAAATACATCGAACCATTCTCCCGATATTTCGAAAAATATAATTTTTTGAAGAACTTTGACCATCAATAGCAGAGGAGCCAGACATTTTTGTTAATAAAAGTTAGGTCAGATCGTCTTCTTTGGGTCCAAAGAATGTCGCAGTACCTTTTTGATCATGTGCTTACGGGACACCCTGTATTTTGACAGAGATCCATAAGTCTTCAGTAAGGGCATTAGTTAGAAAGTAGGGTTGTTTAGTCTTCCTTAATTTCAAGTATGAAAATTCCGTTTCGCAATAGTATGTAGATCCGAAACAAGAATTTTGGTGACACCTACTAAGATATTTTTCTGGGCTATAAATCTTCTGCAAATTTTCTGGCTCGTAAGATTAATTCAGTTCATAAAATAATAATCTTATTTTCTAATGCCATTTAATTTTAACCCATATAAAATATGTCTGAAAGTTTTTGGCTGAAGCGTTTCACACTTAAATCTTTTTTAAAACAAACATATCTCAACTTTACAATTTCTTTTTGATTTTTTGCGACGTATTTGTCGACCTTATACTATTTTTATGCTTATGCTCGTAGGTTATCCGCGATATTTACAAAATGATTCATATAATTTTTTTGCATTTTTTCTATTAACAAAATAACTTTTGTTTTATTTGCGATGGACTCAAATTCTTCTAATAAAGAAACTAGAAATATAATTAAAGTAGTAAAAACATAACTGCATAAACATAGGATAAAGTGACTGCAGTTATAAGCTAGGGATTTTATTTCTTACATGGAGAAGACCTAAATAATTTAGAAACTGAAGAAAAACCGTCAGTGATTAAGACAACAATGATAACAACGCAAGCAGCCATAAAGCGAAAGGACAAAAAGTACAGAAGATAAAACTAGAGGATGAAGAATACCCTGACAGTTATGGACACAAGAATTAAATGCGAAAACAAAGATACCACAAAGTACAGTTAGAAATCAAATATAAGCAGCAATAGAAGCCTAAACGGAGTAGAGACCGTGAAGAGCTAAAACGGAAATATTCTGGTTTCGTTGCATATTTCATTCGGGAAAGAGATGGAAATATCTGGAAAGACAGCGGGATCGAAAGGTGAGATCTTGAATCTGCTAGTTGATTTTTACTCATCCACTAACTTTCACTAATTGATCAACAACACATCCACTAATTGATGCTCCTCGCAATGATGCTCAAAGTTGGTTTCAAAATATGGTTTTTTAAATAGGTACTGGAAGAGTCTTACATAGGAAGAGTCATATTTTGACGATGCAACCGAGTTCATCCAGTTTGGGTAAGTAGTGAATTCTTGAGTATTTTGATACAAAAACTACCAGAACTTTTTATTTGCTTGGCTGGAGTTGACCCATTTTTTTTGAGTTGATGCACTAGTACTCTTTTCAGTTTTTTATACTCCTTGTAAAAATTTCTAGCTTCGTACTAGGGTTTATACAAAACTCGACATTTTAGAAAACCGGTTTTCGAATAGTAATTTTTCCAGAAAACCGGTTTTAACCGGTTTCAAATTTTTATAAAAAAAATTTTGCTCGAGTAGTAGTAGTAAACATCTTTATTTCTAAAAAAGGCTATCGACCTATCGGTCTTTCTGCCCTTGTTTAATACATGCAGTCTTAATCTAGATAAAAAACCAATATGAAAATTCTCCTATTCTAGGTTAACAATAGTAGTAGTAAACATCTTTATTTCTAAAAAAGGCTATCGACCTATCGGTATTTCTGCCCTTGTTTAATACATGCAGTCCCAATCTAAATAAAAAACAAATATGAAAATTCTCCCATTCTAGGTTAACAATGTTATTAAATAAATAAGATTTCAGTYGCAAGAAGAAATTATTTTATTGTCCACTAGTCCGTTGCGTTTGTAAGTGTTCGAGTAGCGTTAATGTAGGGAAACGGAAGCGGGATTGTCTGGTTGGTCTTGTAAGACAAAG
>NW_026017110.1:17501751-17501850 GCF_020466585.1 Dendroctonus ponderosae | reverse complement strand
AGTGTTGGTGCGTTGCGCTCTCGCGAGATAATTCTCCTGCAGAACCTTATTTTGAAGCCCTGCTGCTCCAG
The DNA here is from genome assembly GCF_020466585.1 of Dendroctonus ponderosae. Lineage (NCBI taxonomy): Eukaryota > Metazoa > Arthropoda > Insecta > Coleoptera > Curculionidae > Dendroctonus > Dendroctonus ponderosae. The sequence continues at coordinate 17,501,779 of NW_026017110.1, read as the reverse complement.
GCGTTCCAGAAACATGCTGTCTTCAATG
>NW_026017110.1:17451881-17501645 GCF_020466585.1 Dendroctonus ponderosae | reverse complement strand
AACTTGTTACAGCGTTTTCTTGTTTTAGTTGTTGTAAAATTTTTGATGTTTTGTCCTCCTGGTTGGTTTTGATTAGGAAGTAATTATCTTGTCTGATAATCACATCCTTGTTGTTGGGGTTGAGTTCCTCCCACCTGATTGCAAGTTGGACTCTGGTGATGGTCGACAATGCGTTCGCTGTGAATGTGTGCGAATACGTGGGAAATCTTGTTGATGTTGTCTTGCTGTTTGTTGTTTGGTTTTTGTTGGTTGTAGACTGATAGTCCAAAGCTATTCGTTTGGCCTCAGGTGTTGGCGTTGTGGGGGTTGTGGGGGTTGGCTGGGTTGGCTGGGTCGTCTTCGTTTTTCTGCCCCGTTTTTTCGATTGTGGCTTTTTGAACCCACCATCCTGGGAGGCATAATCCGATTCGGATTCTTGCGAACTCCCAGGGTTCATCCTTTCGTTTGAATTCCACTCGTATATTCTCGTTGAACGATAAATGCGGTTGTTTATATTTGAAGAATTATTCAAATTCTTTGCGCGATGTGTAAACAACTTTGCTTTAAATATGCAAACACGTCTTATCACCACGAAGCTCGGTTTAAGACTCTTTGCTCGAATATTCTGTAATTTGAACAAAAAATTTAGAGTGATTAAAAGCAGTTTTTGACTGAAATTATTTACTGCTCAATTTTATTGATAGTAAAACTTTTTATGGAATTTAGTAGAACAAAGAAATAATAGTTTACCAGGTTTAAGTTTAAAAACAATTTTTCGTTGTTTATCCATAACTTTCACATATAAGATGTAAATATTTTTATAATAGTGAAACGAGTTATTCAGCAAAGTGTTCGAATAAATAAAAACTATATATTTTCACATTTGTATAATAACCATACTATTTAAAAAAAAACAATGTTATTAGATAAAGATGGATACTTAACTGGATTAAAAACAATTAGAAAATATATAACTGTGTATTATTCTATATTGTAAATTATAATCAAAGCCGAAAGACAAATAGTAAATAAAGTTTCTCCATACATACTTAATAAAATCAATTTTAGTTTTTTAGCAAAGACAATTAAGCAACGGACCGAGTATTTTCTGTTCCGGGCAATTTTAATACAAATTTAAATATTCTATTTTTTTTTTCTTTAATGAAATATGATTTCAGAAAACAGATGACGTCTATCGATTTGCTATTTAGCCGTGTCCTTAGTTCATTCACAAACGTCCCCGAAATAGAAAATACCCTCTCACTTGCATCCGAACTAGGCTTAATCGATTTTAAAGCCTGATATAATAATTCTGATTTTTTATCATTTTATTTGTACCTTCTAGGGTCAAAAACTCTTTTCTTAGAGTTTGAGTAGAGGTAGTCACTTCTTCCGGTTCCTTCAAATATTTATTAATTGTCACTTACATAGCATTTTTCAATAAAACATTGTCTGGCTCTTGAATATCGCTTTCATCACGTTTTTGAATATAACATTCTTCCCCTGTAGAGTAATCTTTATATAATCTTGATAATATTTGTCCGGATAACTTAATAATGTTACTTTTCGTTGCTAATGGAAGGAATTTATTAGAAGATTTAGTTAAAACAGTTTCAGAATTTTGTAAATAAAGATTAAGTGTAACTAATACTGTATCTCTTCTATCTTTAATCCGTGCCTTTATCGCGTGTAATAATTTCTGACTAATTTCGGATTTCAAATTTTGTACTTCATCGAGAAAAAGTTCAAATATACCTTCACTTGTTAATAAATTTGAGTCTTGTCTACCTAAAGCTTCGGCTGCTAATTTTATCGGAACTTTAAAACTTTAAGTAAGTTTTTAGTTTCTCAGAAACGAGTTTTAACATCGTTTCAGCATCGCAAGTACTTGACATCGGAGCTAATCCTAAATTAAAATCTTTTTCAAGTTGATGTACGCTAATATTTAAATATCTTCGATTTCCTTTACTAGTACATTCATTTATAGTTTTTGAAAATATTTGCCCTTTATTCTTCATATAATTTAATTCAATTATAGTTTCATTTTTTATAGTTTCATAAAACTTATAAATAAGATTCATAACTCTAGAATTATTTTGTCGAAAGCAATAATTTCGTTGTTGCAATGGCACTCGTATGAATGAGCTATTTGCTATGCAATTAATAAATAGTCCATCCAATACAGCAACCTTTGATACAATTTCTTCTAAACTAGTCCTTTTCACAAATTTAACAAAAGTTAAGAATGTTGTTTGTGAACTCGGGCCGGCATCAGATGATTTTTTCTCGGTTATTTCATCGTGCACTGTTTTCAAATGATTATGTAAACTGCTTGTGCTTGATTCTTTGCAAGTAAGCATTTTATTGCAATAAATACAACGGGCTTTTTCTTTTTCTCCTTTTTTGAAATAATTCCACACGTCTGACAGTTAGGACTACAAAAACAAGAAAAAAAAAATACAAATTTATATTTTTATAATATTAAAATATGTTACCTACTTACATTTTGTATAATATCATCTATATCAAATATCGATCAATGCACTGAACCCTGAATTTATGAACTGTACATAAAGAAACCAGAAGACAGAAAACTGATATAAAATCTAAATTAATTCATCCAATAGACAAAACACACCGTTTCTTGAAATCATATCGGACTGATATGATTCCAAGACCCAATCATGTGTTTTCATTCATAAACAGTGTTTTCATCACTCTGGTACATTTGCACAGAACACCTCTGAATCTTTACATTTGGCTACATTTGTCATTTTCAAGTTTTTTAAAGTGTTATTCATACGTTGAAAACCGACATTTTCTACTACAAACCGGTTTTCGAATTTCATAATTTTCTCCAAAAACCAGGTTTTTAAAACCGGTTTTTAAAAACCGACAAACCCTAATTCGTACACATGTGGGAGATGACGCTGATTAAACAATAACTGCCACAATTTTTTATTGTTTTTTTAAATAGTTACTTTTATATAAGTTAACGATAATCAGTTAGTTGACAAATTAAAAGAAGTGAAATTGGGAATTAATTTATTGATTTAGAAATAAACAGCGTTTTCGAGCAGCTATGACTTTTTATAAAACTTGAAAGGTATAAATAATGAATTTGATAAGCCTTAAGGTTTCTGTAGGACAAGAACCTCGTATTGCTTGTATGCAATTTCCTTCCCACCAAACGCGATGTAGCATGTTTTGTGGCTTGGATGTACCTGCAAAATGTTCACAATATTAACATCAATTGCATAATTTTTTCGATAAAAAGGTTTTTATCGCTTTGCTTACTTTTCCCACCGTTTGGGATCCCTGATGTCGGACCCGTCCAATGAACAATTCTTCTCCACTCGCAGTCTTTCCTCCTACCACTGAATGTACAGGTACATGTCCATCTTCTGCTGGAATCCATTCAAAGCGCTGTTCACAAAGAACCTATGGACAATGTTTTTTTAGCAATCAACAGAAGCTATTTAGCAATGTCAAGACAAACTTTTTATTATGTAAGAAAGATACCAATTCTCAAAACTGTTCTATAGATAAACTACAATGGATTAAATTTGAGTTTTTTCAGATTCAAGAATATCGCCGGCCGACGTCTCGCCAGCTTTAAGTGCTGGTATCATCAGAGGGAGTTGACCTGTTGAATTACCAGGAACGTAAAAAACATTGAAACTACACTAATGAAAATATAATTGGTATTCCTAGAGTTTAACTCGAATTCACATAAAAGAAATACACTTGTGTAGCAGAGTCAGATTGGGAAAAAATAATTGAATAGAAAATTTGCAATATTAATTATTCAGCATTAAATTGATGAAAAGTAATATTTCAGAAATAAAAAATATAAGAAATATAAAGGAAAAAACTAGGGATCTGATTAGCGCTGAAATGATAATGACATGTGGAAAGCAAGAGTTCAGAGGTTCATAAAAATGGACAATATTGAATTAGGCCGTTGTACTAACTGAAGAAAAAAAAAACAGAAAATTTGTAAACACACACACACTCACGTGAACAACAATAAAGCGTAAACACTATTAAGTAAGTTTAACTTCATATTTGCCAAACATTGAATTAATACTTTGAAACAATAGAAAGTAAAATTATAATTAACGTAAAATTTATTCGGGAAAAGAAATAAACCTAGTTAGGAAAATATATATAATACTTTAAGTGAACCAGGGATATACAAGATCGATGGAATCAAAGCGGATTAAGATAAATTTGTGACAAGCATTTGTGTATTTTAGAAAACGGAATTGTGAAAAATGGTAACCAGTAGAATTAATATAGATATGTATTTCCTAATTATAAGAACAAAAATAATTGAAAATAAAAGCTAGACAAAGTACCTAGAATTCAAAATGAGGACCTGCTCTTATAATTTTAATGTCAATTTTTTCTGCTTGTGCACCTTTGCTTACCACATTAATAAAAAGCATTTTCATCTGTTTTGAATATTTATACGTTGATAACAAGAACCTTGTATATTTAACATGTAGTAAAAATATGTTTTATTTCTAGTCGCAATTTTATCAGGGCGTATTAAATGAAGTAGTTTGTCCAGTTTTCTTTATTGTAAAAAGAGGAAACAAACATGTAAATCGTACAAAAAAACAACCCGATAAATGTGAATATTAGGTGTTTTATGTCCACCGTTACGTATTATTTTGTAATTAACTTTTCGTTTAAAATGTATAGTTGTTGCTTATTTGAATACTATTTTGGACGTTTTGAATTTCAATTTGGCCTCAAAAATAAAAACCAGGACGGATTTCAAAATTCTTACACGCAAATTCAAAAAGAAAGTCAATAAAAACAGTTAAAAAATAACAGTAATCGGATGAATTATAACTGAAAAAACGGATTTTTAACGGGTGGTAATTACCAGTTCAGAGTGCGAAGGAATAAACTTTATTAATTGATATCTAAGTATTCAGCTTAACGACCGACTTGAAGGTAAATGTTTTTAATTGATTATCTTTGCAGCGGTGAAATGCTTTTGACGTTATATTGAAAATATTGCTGATTTAGCTACTTTTTTGCATTATTTTTTAATCAAACTTGTTTATTTAAAAACTTATCCCTTTTGAAGGTATTGTAGTGTGAAGAATATTTAAGTAGGTACTACATATGAATGTTTCTGCTTGGAGATAGTCTTAACTGCGTATAAAGTTGTTTTATTTCATAAAATCCAAGTAAAAAACTAAATAGAGTATTTGTGAAATGCTGACAATGATGCAACTTCAGATGGAATATCTATTGATATACTTTCACTGGAAAACAATATAATCCATCGTAATCCGAGTAAATGCGCTTTTAATCGGCAATTTCCAACGTTATTACAAAATTGGTATTCAGAAGATGGATAAATATGAAAAAATAAAATAAAAACCTTAAATTTGTCGACGGAAATTTCTTTGCCTCCATAAGAAATGTAAGCTACATGCTTCGAAGGTATCACTTTGGCTGGAAGCCAGTCTCCATTAAAAAAACTTCGTCCTACATAAATGGGAGCTCCATCAATATCCGTTCCAGCAGGTACAGCAGAGGAAGGAAAGGAAGCTCCTCGAGTGGTAATAGTTACCCAATGATATGCTAACAAATACAATTTAGTAATAAAAAATAAACATAGAAGGTATTGTAAGCGTTGTATTTATTGCAATAAATGAATTTTATTTTTTATTTAGATTATATATTTTTGAATAAAAAGCATCAGTTAACTTATTAGCCAAATTGTTCTAAAATATTTGCGTTAACAATGTAGATATAGAAGTTAATAAGACATCTGTTGGGCAATCCATGACAAAATTAAGTAAACAATTAAAAATATGAATCAATCTAATCTATAAATGATCCATTTGGCTGAAATTGGGCTCTTTACTTCGAATTTCAGTTATTGAAAAATTTGAGAACGAAAATAATGTTAGCTCTAATTTTTTAATATCAGTTTTGAATTTACTGCGACAGTAAAACATCAATGTTTAAGTTAAAAAATGACGGTACTTACGTGCCATGTTTTTATGCAGAAACGATTGTCTCGACTAGCTCATAGATGACTAGCTATATATACTTAAATTGCTGCGACAGTAATAAACCGTTATAAAATTTCCTGGAAAATAAGGCCCATACTGATTATGTTGTATCTAATCAGATAGAACACAGCAAGTTCAGTAAACTTGCAAAAATTAAACGTGCATTTGTTTGTTGCTTTTTAACATTTAAGAACCATTGTTGGTCTTTTTAGGCATTATTTATAAAAAATAATTATTCGATAATTATTAAAAAGTGAAGAAATGAACAATATACACATTTATTTAGCTTAAATATGTCTATCTATATATGCTAACCCGAGAACCGACCGAAAAAATATGATTTATGATATGATAGAACCGAAAATTGTTGATTTGTTTGAATTGTATACTTACTTATCTAGGTAAAAAGTCTCGCAAAAAACTTTGTGTTATAGAGTTTACCTTTATACTATCATAAAGTTACTGCTGTTAATAATCGATCTCACTAATTTTAAACAAACATTTACAAGTATAGAGATAACTAGAAAATGTTTAGAATAATACCAAAAAATCAAGTATAACTGTTTATTTTCAGTAAAAAAAGTCAAAGTACAAGTAAAGAACACAGTAGACCTAAGGTCTCAACACCAGAACTTCGTAGTCTTTGTGTCCTACCTCTTTGCCATCGAAGGGAATGTAGCAAGTTTTGTGACTTGGATGAATCTGAGAAAACATAACGTTTTACCAACTTTTATTTAGTTCCACTATTGTAGATTTAAAGTTCACAAAAACACAAATGTGAAATTTATCTACTAAAAAAATAATAAATAAATAACTACTAATAATAGAGCATGATATGATTGATCTTTAGATTGATAGATAGAAAGATTTCGCAATTTTTTCGATTTTTTTGCATGTGTATGTGGGTTGTAGATATATTTATGCGTAAATGTTGTTTTTAATCTTATAGTGTTCGTTGGGTTCCTCAGCCCCATACGAAACACGTTTGCTTCGGGTGTTTGTTCTTCAAATGCAAAGTGAGCTCTGTAAAATGTTTAGCAACTTATCTAATATTTAATAATGTAGTTGTTTTTAATTCAAATCAGTCTTACTTTGCCAACAGTGTGAGATCCGCGATGATGAACTCTGCCAATGTATAAGTTTTCGCCATCAGAGGTTTTTCCTCCTACTACAGCGTAACTGGGAATTTGCCCTCCATGTGCCGGTTGCCAATCGAAACGTTGCTCGCATAAAACCTGTTAATTAAAAATTAACATTACCCAAACTCGCATGTATAATTTTTAGTGGAAACCAAAAAAAAAACGGATAAACAGAAAGCAGAAGTATTTTTACTAGTAACTTCTTTGTACATTTGTTACACTTTTATGTCTTGTGTATAATTATTAATTATTGCGTTTTCTGATGAGTAAGTCAAGTTTTTTTTCGATGTTCTACATCGATGCGATTTGCTACTTACTTGGAACTGTTGAACACCAATCTCCTTTCCATCAAATGGAACATAGGCAATATGCTTTGAAGGAATCACCTTAGCTGGAATCCAATCTCCGCCATGGAAAGCTCTGCCCACGAAAATTGGGGCACCATCAATATCGTGTCCACCCTGAATGGCAGTGGAAGGTACCACTCCTCTTCGAGCTTGAGTATCGACCCAGTAATAAGCTGAAACGACAATAATCACAGTTTTATTGAAACAAGTGACTTAAATCAGAATGACGAAAAGTCTGCTCAGTAAAAACGCAGTTGATGTAGATTAGAACGAATCGAAAAATGATGCTGATAATGATAGTAAGAAATAAAAAATAAACATGAATCGTTTCGTGAAGAAATGGAAATGCGATGGATCTGATCATAAAGAGTCAACTAATCTAATGTTAAATAGCTGAAAATCTACATTTGATTTTAAATATATGAATATACACATTTATAATACTCAAGCAAGAAATTTTAGAGCACGTAATACTTCAATCAGTTTGAGAAAACAATAATGAATAAAAAAAAATTGTGTGCGTCACGGGACGCTCGACAGAAGTGATAACTTCATAAATTAATAGCAACCATAACATATTGAACTTGTTTAACGCATGATGGCAATAATAATTTTATTTTATAATTTTAGTATTCTTCTTAGTCTAATAATTTATAAATGGATCAGGAATAGGTAAAATTTAATATAATTTCCGTTTGAATGTAAAATATCTTTTTTATTTGCAACATTTAACATTCTTTAACGAGATGTTGTACATATTGTTCTTCTTGGGTTTGTGTAAACTCTTCTTCAAGAGTTTCTGTATTTTTTTGTCGTAATTTCTTATTTGCTTTGTATAATCTTTGACGTTCAGCACTAGTTCGTGGTTGATGAAAGCTACTTTCAGTTGATCTATTACTTAATGCTCCTTTTTTAGCACAAAACCGTTTTTGGCGTTCAGCATTACTTAATACTTTTCTCATTATAGCATGTTTTTGTGACTGCTCTTGTGTATGTTGTTCATGAACGTCTGCTACAACTTGTATCTGAATAGGACTAAAAAATCAAATTAATTTGGGTGATTGGAAGACGTTCTATCTGTTTAAAATAGACGGTAAAACGAGGAAGAGCTATAGAGACAGGATACACTTGACACACTATATGTATACATAATGTAAGCCATCGCGCGTATGTTCAAAAAAAAAATTCTAACTGAACTAATCCAAGGCTAAAAAAATTAAACTAAATTGAGAAGATTTAATCATAAAGGAATCAAATGGTATATGAAGGAAAAAAATCCATTTTGATGCGTGGTAAACACAATTAATCATAGAAATAATATAGAGAATTGAAACTAACCCTTAATAAATTCGTTTTACATATTTTGCAACTATAAGCTGAAGGGAGATTCGTATCGTCTTAACATCAAGAATGCGTTGCAGGATAGAAAATAAGAAGACGGAACCCATGTTTTCTGAAATGATCGAGGTAAACTCAATTATTTTTTCAATTAAATTCAAAACATATTTATTATATATTATTACAAAACAGTAATGATGTTTATCATTTTATGTTAAATATGAAAGATTACAAAATCTAAATATTGATAATTTGTTGTCACAAAATATAATAACAAATAATAGAACATATTATTGCATTAAAACTTCTCTTGATACGAATTTGCGTACACAATCAATCAGCCGATTTAAAATAGGTCCAACAGTTTTTCAACAACAGTTTTGCAACAGCAAGTTTTGCACAACATCGATTAAATGTTGTTCTTAAAACAATATTTAACAGTGCACGGCAATGTGCAATCTCATTTGCAATGATAAATACCCGGTCGTTTGAAAATTTTCAAAAGTTTGTAATACATTTTTCTGCAAATTGATCGACGATCCGCATTTGTTTGCACTTAAACTGCTTTAGTGTGTATAATTGTGCGTGTATTTTAATTGGAAATTTAAAAGAAGGCGAAACTCGAACAGGCATTTAGTACATGAGCACCCTTCACCTAGTATTTGCAGTATCTGCAGCTTCTCCCTTGATAACTTGTTGATTCATTGTTATCAGCGTTATAAAATAAACTGCACCGAACACAATAAGATCACACTTAATAATTGATAAATCAAAATAACTGTCAGTTTAATAACGCAATGTATATTTGAAAAGTTTATCAGATCTACAGATGCACCCGCACTAAGAGAAAAATGTCGAATTCAAAGTGCATATGTGCGTACCAAGCCTCAGGCGCGAAGAGGGCGGAGTGGGAGCCGCCGTGACCGAGAAAAATCGGTTCACCCTCCCATAAAAAGTTATCACTTCAAAACTTTGCAAAGTTTAAGCGTCTCAGGACCGGTTCTTTGGTAAATAATTCCTATTTTTGAATAATCTATTTGGTTTAAACTACTCCCCTTGTCTGAGCAACAAATTATATCAACTTACTCAAGCACTCAGGAACATAAATTCGGTAGCGCGGCAAAACTGGCAAAAATTAACAAAATTATTTATTGCACAACATACGTTTTTAATAGCTATTGGTCCCTGGAAAATTTTCTTAAAATAGCTCCATGCGATTTGAAGAAACTTATCAGTTTGCATTTTTTAAATTAAATTTCAACACCCTGTAAATCCGTAACGAAGCATCTTTGGGCAATCGTTTATATAGAAAACTAGGGTTGTTTTCGCCCCTAGAGTACGTGGCTAAAATAATGCCGTTTCCTCATGAAATACCTTGAATATAAAAATCCTACATAAATATTTAAGCATTTTATTTTACTTTAATCCGCTTAGATTCCTATAGTACATATCAGCAAAAACCTTACCGGCCATATTTGTATTTGTCACTAAATCACTATGAATATTTTACTAACTGTTCTAATAAATTTCCTGTTCCCTTTATATTAAGTTATATTATCTTATCTATTCAAACAAATCAGTCTGTCAAATCTTGTATGTTTTTATTGTTTGCTTAACTAATCCCTGTATAGTTCGATAATGTATTGGAAATTACATTCTGATAATACTTGTGTCCTTAGAAATTGGGAAATTGAGTCATTTTTATTTACTTGGTGACCACTTCAGTACCAAGTGTGCATTTTCTTTCAAAGTTATCTTATTCCAAAAGATGTTTTTTTCAGTTCAGATCCAAAATGGTAAAGTGCTATGTGCGAAAGTTATTCTTGCATATACTTAGTAGGTATAATATATTTTATTATAAACATTCATTTTCAACATCTTAGTAGATAGACATCTAAACTTTTCAGTTCACTTTCTTTATAAAGTTAAGAAAAATTAATTGAATAGCAAGAAATGCTCGTTTTTTTAAAGATGTTATATTATCTAGTATTCAGATACGAAAAATAAAAGTTGTGCACATTTTTGCTTCAATTATTACATCTTTTACGTTAAAGAGTATAATTTTTGTTTTCAGCAATATTTCAAAAACCGTCCAGAATTTTTGCAAAATTGTTTTTGTAATGTAATAAAAAAATTACAGAAAATATTTTTTAGATGTATTTGCTCAAAAGTACCGTCGTTCTGGGTGGTCGGACGATTTTTTCATTTTTTTCTTAATAAAAGATATAATTTTGAAGACAATTTTGAACAAAATAATTTAAAGTATTCCATATCTCCTTTGTCGAATTACATAATAAAACAAATACATTTTTCATTCCCCCTAATTTTTTTTTAGATAAAGGGTGTCGGCCTTCCCCGCTCTACAATATGCGGAGTAAAGGCGGAAGACCATTTATTAAGCATTAAAAATGGTCTTAGCACCTAGTAAGAGGCGTATTCTTATTCTTATAAAGTTTATCTTCTTCTTATGAAGTTAGGCACTGTCCGACATGTTTATTTGTTTTGATTATTTTTTTCTTATCGTGGAAGGTGGATTTTGGAATTTTATAATTCACAGCAGTCTTAAGCTTAAAATTAACTTAAACTTTTTCTGCCATTGTAGTTCCTAAAATTAATACCGATTTTATTTTTATACTGCCTAACCATGGCGTCCGCCTTCACCTCTATAAATTCACTTTTTACAAAAGCGCAATTATTTAAGACATAAAACAATATTTTCTAATTAAATTGCCATGCGTTTACAAATAATAGAGCACATCAGAAGAAATAACTCATTTTGATTTTTTCTTTTTAGTATTCTCTTGCGTACAACAGTCTCTTTTATAGTTTTCAAATCCCTAGAAAAAGATACAATTCCTAAAATCCTCCTGCTGCGAATTTATCTAGCGAAAAAGTACACTTCTAACGACAATATGAGTGTTGGGTACTTTTTTAAGCAGTGCATCAAATGACCTTGACGAAAATATTGACCAATTTTCTGATGTTTTTACTGCGAAACCAACAGTCTGAGTTCGCCCCCATATTCCAACTTCACCCTGAATGCACATAAGGTAGTACATTGATACGAACGCTGACGCATTATTCCAACAACTTTTAAAAATAAATATTATTTGATTACTCACTTATCTACTCAACTATAAGCTTATCTTATTCCTATGTCGTCTTAATTACACTATCCATAATCATATCGCCATTGAGCCATTAAGCCAGTATTTAAAAAACTGACTGCTTCCTTGCATAGACCGCAATATCGAAATATAATAATAAAAACATCTAAATTCTTTAATGGAGGTACTTTAAGGTACTTTGCACTGACCAAAACCTAAAATTCTGTTGTTAATATTTATCCCTAATACTCCTACTCAAGTGCAAGACAAGACACTTGAACAAATTTTACTAGGAATATCCTTATCAGTTACTTCATACTTTTATTTTTGAAGCATTAAGTACAAAGATAATAGATATAAGTGTTTATTTATATAACAGTTCAAATAACATATCACACGTACAATGGTTTTATAAAGTACAGTTTCGAGAAATGTCCGATTATACTTTAATTTTTATAATCCAACTGATTCAACATCCCCGTCACTTTCAGGAGTAGTTCCGGATTTTTCTTGGCCAGTCGACACTGGACACTTAATAAGCTTTGAATGTCTCGTTGCTGGAATGCTATCTCTGCTGCCTCACTGTAACACCTAAAAATGTGTATAATTAAATTTCACAAGTAAGAATGAATATAGACAGTCTATTTAAAGTAGTTAAATACTAAAAAATATGGAAAGGCTAATATTGAACGCATTTATTGCCTCGCTTATCACGATATTTGCAGTTAATGTCTAGCATTGTTAAGTGGCAAGAAAACAGAAATAATTTGTTTGTGCATAAACTATAAATGCTCCAAGATTTTACAAAGAGCACAAAATTGTGAATAAATGATTAGTGCATCAACAAAAAAAATGAGTTGATTTACTCCATCAAATCAATCAAGTTCGGGTAGTTTTTGTACCACGACACTAAAAAATTCACCATTTGTCCAAAACGGATGAACTCGATTTTTTCATGAAAATATGGGTGTTAGAGACCAGTCGAATTTTCAATGCTGCAAATATAATTAGAAACAATAGCCAAGCAATTCAACGTACAAGTCGTTTACAAGCGTGCTACAGCTTTTATTACTTTTAAAATAAAGAATATTTACAAAACACTTGAGAAGCGATTATTTCAGAATCGGAATAAACCATATGGGTTCATTTATGTTATTTTGAGCTTCTGAACGCATTCCCAAATATTTTCCTTTCCTCCCGAAACACCCTGCATTTCTGCATAGTTAAGTTCTTGCAAATATCTAATCTGGTTTTATGAGATTTTCGCCAATTTTTTTCCGTACGTAGATGATTTTTTATGTTCTATACTTCCACCTTAGCAAATCATTCTCCTAAGTTTTTTTCCAAAAATCAAATAATTTGTTTGTATTTCGGTTAAATTTGATCTACACATTTTTCGTGCCAAGTGCTAAACTGCAACGAAAACATACATATGACACATTTTTATTATGCTTACTTTAATCTACCTCTTATTTATTGTCCATTTGATACACAATTTTTAATTATAGTCTATAAATTATTTGGTTTTTAATACTAACACCATTCGTTTCTTTAACATCATACAGGGTGTCCCGTAAGCTCATGATCAAAAGGGTACTGCGATATTCTTTGAACCAAAAGAAGACGATCTGCCCAAACTTTTATTAGCGAAAAATATTTATCTTTTTCCAAATATCGGGAGAATGCTACGGTGTATTTTAGTGAAACTCACTGTGAATTTGTTCTTATGTAAGACTCATATTTTGATGGAACAATCGAGTTCAGCCGTTTTGGACAAGTGGTGAATTCTTGAGTGTCGTGGTACAAAAACTACCAGAACTTTTTAGTTGGAGGATGAAACCAATTCATTTTTTTAGGTTGATGCACTAATCATTTATTCACAATTTTGTAGCATTCATAGTTTTTGCGTAAAAAAAATATGTCTGTTTTCTAGTCACTAGCAATGCTAGACATTTACTGCAAATATGCGCCGCGCAAATTGTCTTCGCAAAACCCTCATACTTTGACCATGTCGGTCACTTCTTCATTAGAAAAAGTCATTCAAAACGAATTTGTGAGATTGATTGACAATGATTTTATGCCTCGTATCACGATATTTGCTGTTAATGTCTAACATTGTTAAGTGGCAAGGAAACAGAAATATTTTTTTCGCAAAAACTATGAATGCTACAAGATTTTACAAAGAGCACAAAATTGAGAATAAATGATTAGTGTATCAACCTAAAAAAAAATAGTTGAGTTCATCCTCCAACTAAAAAGTTCTGGTAGTTTTTGTACCATGACACTCAAGAATTCACCACTTGTCCAAAACGGCTGAGCTCGATTGTTTCATCAAAATATGAGTCTTACATAAGAGCAAATTCACAGCGAGTTTTACTAAAATACATGGAACCATTCTCCCGATATTTAGAAAAAGATAAATTTTTTGAAGAACTTTGACCATCAATAGCAGAAGAGACAGACATTGTTTGTTAATAAAAGTTAGGTCAGATCGTCTTCTTTTGCTCCAAAGAATATCGCAGTACCCTTTTGATCATGAGCTGACGGGACACCCTGTATACTACTATTGTTTGGTAATAAAGTCCGTTACGTAAATGTTTGATGCTGTACACGAACAATTCATAAGAACGTTTAGCTAGACATGATGAGACAGAAAAACAATTTTTCCAGTTGCAGCTTGCTTTGTAATCGATGAAATTTCGTTATTACTCAGCTTAAAATTAAGCAGTTACACTTTAGACTTTGCATGCCCAGATATAAAATGATATCAACAAATTTTGATTAGATTGAAAGCAGACTTTGTGAAGATCTGATTATTTGCTGTCGATTTACGGCATTAAAAGTATTTAGAAGATAAATATTTAAAAAATACTTGAATTTATACTGTTTGATCCTTACCAGATAGATTTTAGATAGGTAATACGAAAAGCTTTATTTTGCAGTAGCGTTATTAAATTTCTTGCAATATCTGGACAATTTCGGACTATCTGTATCTCTGGCCCAAATCTTGCAAAAAATAGCAACAAAAAATTCCCGCATTATTTGGGTTGTGCCTGTTTCAACTAAAAATATTAGTTACTTCTCTAGAAATATAAATAGTTTTTAAAAGATAATGGTGAAAATCCTTGGGCAATGCACTCCATATACAAATCCAATATCGAAAAACACTTAAATCAGATAAGTCAGTGGTTTCAATGTAAGCAGTGACTTAAAGTAAACAATTATTTAATACTGAACCATTTCTTTTGTATTATAAATACAACCATTCTAAATTGGAATTAGTTATACGTTAACTTCATTGAGGCTAATCAGCATTTAGGTGCTTCCTCCAACCGTTATTTTGTCAAAAAGTAATTAAATTTGCCCATATTTTTTTAGATTGTTGATGAAATCCAAAATAAAAAACTGTTATAGGCCATATTGCTGGGTGCCTTATTTAGATTAATTTCCATTCCAAGAAACAACCTTTTTTCGCGGATATATTGAGTGTTCACACAGTATTTTTAAGCTGGCTGTGTCATTATTATCATTGTTATTATTATTAGACCGTAAAGATGGCATTTTCATTCAATCATTCATGTTGTGAATACTCTGATAGTCATGAATAAATAAACGTAACTTTGGACATCCGTAACTTAAAAAAATTAAGATAATGGATAAATAAACAATGAACCAAATATGTTCAGATCAGTTAATTAAATGATCACTTATAAAAACACGTTTTTTAAAATATATTTCGCACGCCCATTATTCACAAAGAATGCCCCGACTGTTTACCCAGACCCAGATTTAGTTTTTATGCTGGCTCAAGTTGGATCGTATGATTGTACTTTACGCTACTACCACTTTATATCAGGTACTGCTAAACCAAGAAGTAGGTTGATCAAAAAACTTACTCGATTTTCAAATAATACTTCGCCTTAAGATCATCAGGAACTTTTTGCATGTACTTAAGGGCCTCATCCTTATTGTGATTAGCCCAGCACGCGTCTACGAACGGTCCATAACCAACTGGTGACTTCTTCAGTTTAGCAAATTTGTCCAATTCAATCCATTCCTTTAGAGCTGCCAGTGTATTTATTCGCAGAAACCAATATCTGACAATTATCAAATAATATAAAATGATGTTAAAACATTTAGCTCTGAATATCGGCACCTTTTGTCGGGTATTTTAAAATCGTTCTTTACTTTCTCGGCCAATTTGACGTCTTTCATCTCCAACAATATTTTGCATGTATCATGCACAGATTTTCCCACGAACTTATTTTCTGACTGGAATTTTTCTTCTAATTCTCTTTGAAATTTTGAAAGCTTCAAAGTTTCCTCGCACATACTGGCGTACAAATCTTTTCTGCCCTTGTTATACGCCTCTATAGCGACGGTCAATTGAGAATCTCGTAAATGGGAATTCTGCAAAAACAAACAAAATAATGTAACAAAAGTAAGAGCCATAACTTGATTATGTACTTTATCGCTCAGACTTTCTTCTATAATCATTTGAGCTTGAGATGGAAAATCGTCTTCTTGAATATAAATTTCCGCAAGAGCCGATTTGTAATATTCCTTGCAATATTTGATGTAAAGCGCTTGTGCTACTGGAAAGTTACGAATAGTCATCTGTAAAAAAGTCCCAAGTTTTAATGCATTATTTCAATTAAAATATGCTTTGGCACATGTTTGTTGAATGAAAAATTTAATAAATTTCACAATTTAGTATTAAATCTAGTTTAATACCTTAAAATCACCCAGCGGCATTTTCTCTCGCAACTTCAACACGACCATGTAGATCAAATCAGTGTCACCACTTTCAATTGCGTTGTGTAGAGCCGATTTATTCTCGTGCAATTTCAACAGCAGTTCGACTTGTTCACTTGCTTTGGACTCATACTCTAGCAGCTAAATTTTACAATCAAAAACTAAACTTCAATGACATCTTAATTAAACAGATACCTTTATCGCCAACTTATTTTTTCCAAATTCTGAAGCTTTTTCCGCAATTTCTCTGTATGAAACACCTGATGAATAGCCGAGTTTTGAAGCTATTTCCCGGGCTACAATTTCTTCATCTGCTTGGTGTTGTCCAACCTGTTTGCAATGATATTGGCTTAAATATACATTTGTGCAACATTTTTTGCCATGGTTTTAGTTCGGAAATTTAATAAGTCTAGTGTGATTTGACTGTGAATATCGCAACTATTTAACAAAAATGACGCATTTTAAACAATATAGACTTATACGGTACTTGTTTTTTTTTCTACCATAAGTTTTGATTGAACTTGACTCACTTTATATTTTGCCCAATGTACCATAATATAACTACTGCCTACACTTTCGGGAAGTTTCAAACACTTTGCTATCTGCAGGGCCAAATAATACATATTTCTGACTATTAGCCGGTCCAGTAAATTTTTCAAAGCCTCATTCTCGTCCGCACTTGGAGACTCCCGCAGCTTCATGTATTTTAGTCTACGCTTACATTAAGGAAATTATTATATATTTGGAATATATTTTTAGCCAGAATTAAAAAAAGGATACTGCTCAATAGTAAGAGAAATTCCAACTTTAAAATGGCGAATGGCGTTCAATACTCGGAGCAGACAACACATTTTTACGTATTTGTGGGAATTCATGCCAGAAATAAAGCATTTGCCGAACTGTGCAGCTCGGATTAACATTTTCTGAATATCCGTATCAAATTCATATTTTACAGCGTCCAGGCATTGGTTGACCGCATCTTCAAGACTACTTTTGCTTTTGATCAAAGTTATATACTCGTTCGCTTTGTGACTGCCTTTCTGGAACTGTTTAGATGCTTCCAGAAGGAAACTTCCCGGTTCAGTACTGTTGATACGAAAGATCTTTTGAACCACTTCGGGAACTTTTTGCAACAGCTCGTGACGAGCGCTTGATATAATCCTAACACCATCAATTTCAGCAAGTAAATGAACAGCATGGTCATATGTGTCTTGTACGAATTGGCCATTTTTTGCAACTATCAAAACCGTATGATCCTGCTCCCAATAAACTACAACTGTTTCATTCCCACACCTTCAAAGAATATGCAAAGTTTTTATATAATTCCAGTTTAAATAAGATAAACTTACCATACAAGTTGCTTGGGCCTATGGATTGTATACGTCTCAATTTCGCAGTATTTATGGCGTAGATCGGTAGATCCCAACCAAAGATGGCCGGAATCGGTGAAGAAGCATAAATGACGAGCATTTAACGAAACGGCCATTTCTAGGATTGCAGAGTAAGGATTAGAAATATCTGGTTGTAACTGAAATGAAGTTTTTTATCTCATAATTTAAGTCTAATTGTTTAGAAAATAGATTTAAATACCATCGCACTGGTATGGTGCTCATCTTGCTTCAGTCGATACAACTCCTTTCCTCTTGCAAAAAACACATCGGTAGAGAATTCTTCGGAAACCACCTCCCAACATGTTGGTTCTACTGTTGATTCTGAAAACCAATAATGTTTTTCAATCAATCTTTACCGACCACAATTTGACAGTTTTTTGAACCTGTACGAATCGATTCAGATTTCATCTTGAATGCAATTCCTATTATTCTTTAGCAATTACTCTCAAATTGAATACTTAGTAATTAGTATTTGAGCACTTTATTCAATATTCCATATGCAGGCTGATCCACGGTAATCTTGATAAATTCGGGAATCAATAAAGCAGATTTAAGATTATTTTTTAAAAGAACCTGAAGCTTTATGAGTAAACACGTACAGTTTTACGAGATTAAAGTTGAAGCTTTTAATACGATTCGCAACAGTGTGGCACCTCAATCGCTTAAATTCATTTAAATTCACAAAAAAATAAATTTTCGAAGTTGAGCTTTGAGAATAAAATAGGATTTATAATATTTTTCGAATTTCGCGTCAATTGGATTCTCTATTTAAATAATAAATTTTAAATCATTTTACCCTGTTCTATTCCTAAAAATATCAAAATTACATCTAAATCATCGGGTGCATATTCACTATAGGGTAGTAAACATTTTAGTAACTTTAAAATGAATTATGCAATTTGCACGTATTTTTCAAGGAATAATTTTTACGATCATCTCAGTACAGCGGTAGTATTGTTACTTTTTAAGATTTCTAAAAATATAACTGCTACATTGTACAATTGTAAACCTAAAATCATCGGCTTATCACGACTGTAATATCCTGTTTTGCACTACGTGTATTAGTCATGGTGTAAATAAAATGGATTAAACACATAAAGCAGAGGAATATTCCGATTAATTACATTGCTAAAAGTAAGGATTTTGTATTGTAATAACCATATTTTAATTATCTATTTTTTGTGTCTTACTTGGTACATCGCTAAGCTGCCTGGTTTTGATATCCTTTATGCTATTAACGATAAATATGTTGAAATTCGAAGTCATTACAGCAATTCCAGTGACGTTTTTAGTGTTGGTGAATACTTTGGCATCAACAATTTTAGCGTCGTGTACTTTTGGAAAAATATTGAATTTATGAAATAATTTCCCGAACATGTTGAAAACGACTACATTCCCATCATCCTGGATGCAAATCAGTTTTTCCTCGTTCGACCAACCCATATGGACGATAGGTCTTTGCGTCCACTGAAATACACGTTACTCATTTAATTTTCTTCATTAAATAGCGCTTTAATTAAATGTTACAGCTTATGTTTTTATATCTGCCAATCTTCACCTTATAACCTTATGATAGTTATTGGTAATCCCCGGAATTAATTAAACTTTACTCTTCAATTTAAACTGACTCACTTAAAAACATCAATTAAAGCTAGTCTTATCTAAACGGTTCGAAAAATCGCCCAACCGCAATTCTTAGGGTACTAGAGATAAGCTGTATTCTAACGTCTAATTAACTGGGATGAACTAGCAAAATATTTTCTTATAAATGTATCGAGAGCTTTCTTCGCTTTCATCCGAACGGGTTCGGTGGGAAATGTTGTAAAATGTTGAAAGCTGGGTATCGAATATAAATGAGATAAAAAAGTTTTTATTTAGCAAAAAGCATATCTTTAATAAACCATCACAAACCGGTTTTTTTTTTCGAGCTAATGTGAATCACACACAGTTATGGAGTTAATGCGATTATAAAAAGCTCAACTTGGTCAATGAAAAATGCAAAGCACAGAGGAAAACACTCTGTTTCCTGGGAAGATTACCTATTTGTTGGATCGTTTTCAAAGCAACATATTTTACGACCATTTAGACAAATCGAAATTTGGGCAACAACTTACTTTAAATGAAGTTACTGTCATGCCAGATCCAGAGAATATGGAAATCACTGGCTGTCCAGGGCCACGAACTTTGGTAATCTTGCGATCATCTCGCCGTAACGCCAAGGGACCTCCGTATGATGCAGAAGACACAATAAAGTTTTCTAATTTAATTTCTTGGTTCCATTCCATTGAATAGATTTCCAACCTTCTGAGGATTATTAAATATGTTAAAAGTTAAGTAACCACCTATAAAATTATATGTCATTTCTTTCGTAAAACAAAGTATATTTATCGATTGGTGTAACACTACTTGCATAGTAGGTACAATTCGCGTGATTATTCTTCGAGCAACGTTGTCCATTTACAAACTGACTGAATCATAAGCAATTTTATTATATTTATGTATGAGAATACTGTCCACTTTTGGGCCAGAAAAACGCTGCTAAAGTATAGAAAGGCCAGAACAGCTACATTTAACCTACATGTAAAATTGACCACTCATATAGAAAACATATCTGTATCTATTCAGACCTTTAACAGTAAATCGAGGCTTATTTTTTCATCAAACTTCTGAAAACTTGAAAATAAATAAACAAATCATTTGCTATTTAAGTATTTGAAACTATACTACATTTTTCGGACATAGGAGATTAAGACATTAAACAAATATAAATATATTAACAACCTACTTAAACAATCCGAAATATTAAATATGTTAACAAATATACCTACCTGAAATACAAATCTCGTCCCAATAGAAACCAATTTGCTGTAATCAGGGCACTCGACATCTTGTAACTGGTGAACTAGCTGAACAATGAACGGCTCAAGTTTCACTAAATTCGATACGATAAATTAATAATAAAGGCAAATATAAATGTTCAAATTAAATATCTTTTGTTTTGATCGCTATGAGAAGTGAGGTTATATTTGTTGTTTTCACTGACATTCCAAGTTGACAAGTTGATAATTTGAGGAAGAATCAATTTTATAATTCGAGGTAATTACATTAATGTGGTTCTTTGCTTATGTGCTGAGTGTCTGTAAAATATGTATACAAAATCCTACTACTTTCGGGAGATACATTAAAATATTTTCTATGTGCATTGAAGAATCATCAGCATATGCAAATCCACTTTAAGCAAATATTATCTTTATCGCTCAGTTATAACAACAATTAATGAGCAGATTTGTATTTCAATACATTTTTTATGGAAAAAAGGTTTGTTTGTCGCACCCATAGAACAAGGCTTATCGCACCAAGTCTCTCTCCCAGCATCCATTCTTCCTTGAGATTGTATCCACATCATAGAGTAAGTAAAATAATTATTTTACTTTCTCTATGATCCACATACTTGTCTTCATCTATGATCCACAGAACATACCCCCAGGGGGGATATTTTGTGATTGTATCTGTCATCAAGTATCTCTATCTCTGTATGTATCTCTGTTGAGATATTTGAAGTTTAAAGTTGGCGCTAGTGAGTATAACTACAGGGTGATTCAAAATTGTCGTCATTCCTTTGAAGGTGTTTTGAGAGTACAGGAAAAATAGCAAAATGTGTACAGAGTGATCGAAACTTGACGCCCAAGGTCTACTGTGCTAGAACCAAAACTGATAATTAAATTCTAGACTTAGGGCACAGCATAAAGATTATATATAAT
Organism: Dendroctonus ponderosae; assembly: GCF_020466585.1. NCBI lineage: Eukaryota > Metazoa > Arthropoda > Insecta > Coleoptera > Curculionidae > Dendroctonus > Dendroctonus ponderosae. Next base: position 17,479,784 of record NW_026017110.1, on the reverse strand, counting down.
CGTTAGGCTGTGCTTAGGGTCTCATTATGTGAAAAAATATTGGTATTTTTTTTGGGGAAAAAGTTATCGATGACGTTATTAACCCCATAATATTTTCTTTTCGCAGAAAGTGTAGCTTAGAGCATTTTTGAGAGAGAGCACATTTGAGACCCTAGGTTTAGAATTTAATTATCAGCTTTCGTTTTGGCACAGTAGACTTTGCCAGATATGGATCGTTCTGTTTATCTGTTTTTCTTAGGCTGATTTTGTAGCTATTTGTGTTTTTTATTAGTTTCGTTCAATGTGGATCAGCTTGTGTTAGGTTGGGCTACTTTGGGTTAGTTTGCGTTAATCCTAACATTAACAAAGTAACAATTACGAAAAGTTTTATTTAACCGTGCTATAACAATATCTGATTCAACCAAAATATTTTTTTTCAAATCAGGGGAATAAACGCGCAAGCTCACAACCATACCAAATATAAAAGAACATTTTGGAACCAAACTCACACTTGGACATGAATAAATTTCAATATGACTTCAATATGGCAAAGAATGACGTCACTGCCAAATTGCTTGGGACTGACTATTGTTATTAAAATAAAACAAAAAGAAGAAACGTGCCAGTAGCCCACTGGCCACGCCTCTTTAGTTTTGGAGCGCCTAGATCCTAGAGGCCATGCTCACACGTTAACCAATTTTTTGTTTCTTTCCTCCTTCAATACATGTATCTGATGTACGTTTTGAAATGTGAGGGATGTCGAATGTCAATTATATCTTGAAATTTTCGTAAATATTGAATGATAGTGCTTTCGATTAATTCTTAAAACTCCCTAGCAATTCAATGTGTTAGCTGAGATAAGATAAAATTGAAGGACAATCCCAGCGATGTGGTTTTTTTGCGCAGTTGGCACGTACCGACTGTAATGTCGGGGACTTTCCGAGTGATTTCCTTGCGTCCCATACCCCTGCACTAGTCCTATGTATGGAAAAGGGGAACTACCGGATTTCTCCATTCTGGCTTATACTGGTTCTGAGTCATTAAGGTTGGTATTTCCTATGTAAAAGCCATGTTTACGTGTTTTGTTCCAGTGCGCACCAATCACTTTGTTAGGTTACACCGTTGAGAATTAATTGTTTGATTAATTGAAGAGTGTTTTGTGGCTGTGTGGAAAATGTTGTTCGATCAGCATTCTCCCGATTCCAATTCGAACATTGACATATTAAATAATTGCGAAAATGATTCCTGGAAATTCAAGCAATCCAGTAATGAAGTTCTTAGTAAGTTGCTAGTAATACCACTTCCAAGAATGATAGACTGCGGAGATACACATACACACCTAAAACCTATTTTCAGATAATCACACTATGTGTAGTTCATCTATTGGTTTCACGTATGTTTTGGTAAATAGTGTCCCGTTTTTCTGTGTACATACATTTTAAAAAAGATCACACTGAAACACAAGTTCATGATTCGATGAATTTTTTAAATTCTGGGAACTGGAAATTATAGCAATATGTTTGATAGGTACTTATAGACTATTTTTAGCCCAGCCTTCTGAACGATTAGTAGAGCAGATGAGAGCAGTAGTTGTTTTGCTTTTATCGGATAGCAGCAGTATGCAAATGTTCCAATGAGAAGATAGGTTATGTCAGGTTTAAACCTTTTTAAACCCTCTGAAATTTGGGTGCCAACTTCTTATCACAACATATTTCATCGATTAGATTCTCTAATCATTCTGGCAACTGAATTCCCTTGTCAACTGTGAACAATACGCCTTGTCTAAAGATATGAATTAATTCAGTTTTGGCACTTATCTTTGCTTTATTTTAAGTGCCTTTGCTTACAAATTTAAAGGGCCTGCTCTGCTGCTACCTACACAAGCTACTAAATGTGTTAAAGTTAGTTTAAAGTATTCAAACATATATTTTCGTACATTAGAGTTTGTTTTTGTGTTTTCTTAACTGATTAAGATTATTAAGTTTATTGTTTTTGTTTACTGTTTTTGGATGTTTATAATTCACTTGATCACAAGTTCTTTTAATAGTGTGTAGGTATTTTGATGCTTTTAAAGGAAGATTTTCTCCAATAATTCGTTTTGTCTGCATCAATTGAACTTTATTTTATCATAATAGTTACAGGTTCAAAGTTTAAGATGTACGCACTTTTTAACAAAAACAATTTAGATACAATTTCAATTTTGTGCTTTCATCATGAGCACACTAAACAAAACTATACAGAGTGGAAGAAGAAGGCTAACGAGTATAATTTTGAAATTATTTTTTATGCGATATTGGCATCAATAGGTAATTAAAATTATTTCCGTCAGACAGGATGTTCCTGGATGAAACAGAACAATTCGTGGCATATCAAACCTATGTTTTTTTTAATGGAACACCCTGTATTAATGTGTCGCAATTGGTTCTCTTACAAATTAGGATAATTTTGATTTAAGGCTTATTGGATCTCCGCGCAGTCTGCCGAAAGAGGCACGTTTGGAACACCACTGTACTGATCTTCATTAGTTAGTAATCTGTTTTAAAAAAATCGAACTCCCTATATATGTATTGGTTCATTAATGCAATAATTATTTGGAATCAGTCAAGCTATGTTCCTATACCCCCAGATAAATCGTATTAGACATCCGATTTTTCAGTCTTGCAGATTTAGTACAGTTCAGCTTCAAGTCTGACCCTGTCTTCAAGTTTTAAGTGTCAATATTACTATTACTGCGTATTGCTGCAGCCCCTGGAGGGATTTGGCTGATGCAACAGTTTGCCTCCATCTGTCTCGGTCTTCCATAACTTCTAGATCATTCCCGATGCCCATTTTCCGGAGGTCCGAGTCTATGCTTGTCACGCCACCTTAATTTCGGTTTTCTAAGTGGTCGTCTTCCTTTTGATACTCTTCCCCATATTAAGCGGACTATTCTATCCACTGGCTGTCTTCGTACGTGCCCTGCCCATCTCAACCTTGATGAGTTTAATCAGTTCTGGCTGGTTGAAAATCTGTTTTAGTTCTGCAGTTGTTTTGATTCGGTAGCTCCGCGGTCCTGGTTTTTGATGGGTCCGAAAATTTTTCCTCAGCACTTTTTTTGCGAATCTTCGAATGAGTTCCTCATTTCGCACCGTAAGAGTCCAGGTTTCGCAGCCGTACATTACCACGGGTCTTATCATGGTCTGGCACGTTTTGATTTTCGATCTAGTCAGGTTTTGGGACTCTATCATATCCTTTAGGTATAAGCACCTGCTGGTTGACTTTAGGTGTTCCCTGATTTCTTCACTTATGTCGTTGTCGGATATGATTGTGGATCCTAAGTATTTAAATTAGTTTACATTTTCAAAGTTGTATGTGTCCATGGTCACATTTTCTCCTATCCTAGCTCTGCCAGGTCTTGAGACATGTATGTATTTTGTTTTCCGACTCGTTGACTTTAAGCCCCCGATGTGCCATTCTTTTTCGATTTTGTAAAATAGTTCTTTTACTCTTAAGGCGCCTATGCGCTCACCGCGTCTATATCGCCGGCATATTCTAGCAGGAAGTTGGATTCACTGGCCCCGAATAGCTCAATTTCAATTTTGGCTTCTCTAGTGCGATATTAAAAATCGTGGGTGATAGTGCATCTCCCTGCTTAAGACCTGTGCTCACCCGAAACACATCTGAGAAGTCAGCACCAATTTTTACTCTGACCTAGAACCCTCAACACAAGCTCTGGTTACTCTGACCAGCTTAGTTGGCATGACAAACTCACCCATTGTATGCCATATTTTGACTCTACGCTGTCGTAGGTATGTGTGCTGGAAAACTATAAGTAACTGGTGAACGTTTTGATTGAATTCTCAGCTCTTCTCTAGCAATTGCTTGATGGTAAACAGCTGGTCCGTTGTTGACCTATTTGCTCTGAAACCGCACTGGTAGTCTCCCAATATTTTTTTGGTAAAGGAGATTAGTATCACAAGAATTACGTTCGATGGGACTTTATAGGCTACATTGACTGTAATTTTTGCAGACCGTTCTATCGCCTTTTTTGTGGATCAGTATCATGATACTCTCCTTTCAGTCATCAGGGATAGCTTCTTTTTCCCATATGGTTTTACTGAGGTTTTGTAGTTATGTTATGATATACCATATTTAAGAAAATCCATCAGGGGCTTTATTATGTTTTAATTTCTTTATTACTTTTGTAATTTCCTCTTTGGAAGGGATCTCACTGGGTTCCGCAGTCAGCAGATCCAGTGATTCAGCAGATCCCTTCTTCACCAGGTTCTTATTGAGGAGATGATGGAAGTAGTTTTTCCATGTTTGTAATATTTCTACTGTGTCAGTTATTAGATCTCCAGTTTCCTCCTTTAAGATATTATCGGTCCTGGGTCAGAATCCTGCTTTTGTAGAGCGAAATTTATGGTAGGTAGTGTCATATCAAAATTTTAGTCAAAATATTAACCGTAGAAATTCCATTTAAAAAACACAAGTTTGATGTGCCTTGGATTTTTAGGAACACTATGTGCAACGAAAATAATTTTTAAAGATGCCCACTATTGATGCCAATATTGCATTAAAATCATTTCAAAATTAGGTATACACTAGTTCCCTAAGCCATAATCTTTCACCCCTTTCGGTCGCACCACTCGGTACATAACATCATCAACAAATTTGAAACAAAGTCAATTTTACAGACATTTTTCAGGGTGGTAAGTACTTATTCTGATTAACTTGAGCTCGATTTCGCCGAGATTATTTCCTATCAATGTAGTTTGTTGATGTGAGATGAGTGTCTGATGTCTGATCGAACTTTGTATTTTTTTAGCGATTCGATTAGCTTTCCTAATCAGTCCAGTAAATAAAATCAAGTGCTAAATTATATTTATTCTAAAGATATTAATGAATTTGCATTGAGTTTGGCAAATTTCTGTTTATTGTTAATACTTCTGATCTTATACGAATCCAACCAACTTCAAACTTGTTAGGTATTTTATATGTATAAAACGTTTGGATAGTCCAGCATGAATGATTTGGAAACAACTGGAACAGACACAAGAGTTTTACTGTTTTTATTAAAAATGTCTTTGCAAGTTAACTTTGATCATATTCTATAGACTATAACTGATCTTTACTTAGTAGGTTATTTTTCTATTCTAGATATGGCCACTTACCCGACGCCACCTTCGAGTAGTGGAGATTCGCCGCAACCCATATTTTTAATTTCTTCGCCCAATTCTCAACATTATTCAGTTGTGTCTCCAGAAGGCAGCCAACATTACATTCAAGCACAAATAGTATCCACTAATTCCTCATTGATGGATATGGACGACTCACCCACATCAAATGGTAAATTATCTTCGCAAATACACGTTGATCATATGATGCATAGTTTTGCTTTCTAGTACCATATTTAAAATTTCTGGAACAACCCACCAATAAATTTCGATTTCGGTACAAATCGGAAATGGCCGGAACTCACGGAAGTCTGTGTGGCATGAACTCGGATAGGTCCAGAAAGCAAACTTATCCTACAGTTGAGGTAATTGGATACTTTGTTTACTATGATTTTTTTATTTTTTCTGGGTCTTGGTCAAAGTGTGAAGTAAACATTTTGAAGATTTGAAGGCGAGACAGCAGCGCCATCATCAGATTTAAAATTTACACAAACTCATGATTGGTAAAAATCAACGTTCTTTTAGGTCTTTGCCTTCTTGAAACTTTAAATTTGTCATATTCCTTTGTTTACTATGTGAATGTGCGAGGAAGTTAGTCAAGATGTTAACGTTCGTTTGTACTGAATATCTAAGTCTGGCACTGTGGAAAAGTTCTAATGCTTTGAAACGATTTCAAATCCAGGGAAAGTTGTTAATCCAAAGAAATTATATAAACAGTGGGTAAAATGAAAGATTTTCGGAACATTTTCCGCAAGCGAAAATGCGCAACTACTTTTTTGAAATTAGGTAATTAGGATGCAAAATATCTTGATTTTGCATACGATGCTAAGCGTAAAAAGATAACCTTCACTAAATAATTTTGACTTTAAAACCTCTGAAAATATGAGTTGCTTGCTTCTGAATGTTGCCCTTATATTCTAGTTGGTTAATTGTACAGAAAAGGCCACAGTTAGATGTTGCATATATCAATACAACATAGAGGACGACTTTAAACCGCATCCCCACCGGCTAATAATGAAAAAAGGCAGAAGCGAAGAGGACGATCCTCACGATATTCTAGTTGGACCCGAAGAAGGTTTTACGGCAACGTAAGTCTATCAATTTCAATACTTACTTGTAACCCTAACAGAAAGTCCTACTACATATACATATATACAAAATCAGTAACTAATAACATAGTAAAATTTAAGATCGAGATGTGCGCAGTGACTCATACCACTTGAAAAATAATCCAATTTGTCATTGGCCATTTTTAACGTTGTGTTGAACATTCTCGAAAAGCAGATGAAATGATCCTCAATTTCAAGTGTTGCGTTCGCCCTTGAGTGTTCCGAAACATATAAAGCTCATATGCCTTGAAAATTATCGGAGTAATAAAATCCCGATAAACAACTTTTTGCTAGAGGTTTAAGTACCTACTACCGATAGATTTACGTACTTTAAATCTCCAAATTATATGCTTTAGAACCAATGTCAATACATAAGCAGAAATATATCAGCTAGTATAATTTAGGTAAAATATTAAGAGGCTGCGAAATACTGACCAATTTTACAAGTCTTTAGATCCGAGTCGCGGCTTAACCAACCATCTTGTCACTAAACTTGATATTAATCAACCTATTTTGATACCTTTTGTATTACATATATAGGATGATTCTCAACATTTTTTTTGATGTACTTTATAAGTGTGTAATATTTTTTTTGTGTAGGTTTCATAGTATGGGCATAATTCATACAGCCAGAAAAAATATAGTCAGCGAACTAGTAAGGAAGAAATCGCTGCTACACCGAGAACTTATCGCTTCTAGAGAGGGAAGAGTCAGAGAATTAACACTGAAGGAATTGACCGATGTAAGTTGTTACCTTACTGTCTGTGTCTCTTTATATGTGCAATGCGAAAGAGAGAGAAATACAAAAAAAATGTTAAAAATCGGGAAAATTATTCTTTGTTGTACATTGCAAACATTTAAAGAATGAGTATTAGTGGCTAGTCCTTATTATTTAAACTTTACTACCTATACTTCGATATTTTACATTTCGTTGGCAACATGAGGATTGACTATCTGCGGGGATGAAATTAAAGTATTCCGTATCTAATGTAATGATCGAAATTTTTATCGTTTTTTTATGTTTCTCATTTCGGTTATTAAATTTTAATTAATTTAACCACCACTAGCTGTTTTACAAGTTAGTAGACGGTAATCTTCAAGCAAAAGACATTAAAATCCAATTAATCACACTGCAGATACATCTCATCCATAAATGTTCGAAACATTTGAAATTTGAATTCATAATTTTTTCTTGTTTGAATAAAAAAATAAGCAATCTTAAGTTTCTTTCTATTAGCTCTCTCATTCGCGTTGTATAGATATATTGTGTATACTTAGAAGCCATTATTCCAAAAAAAGTGGACGTTTTTAAGATAAATTTTTTTTTATAAAAATGAAAGATATATTCTAGTGATGGGCACTATCGAATTATTACTAAATGAATGATTGCATTTATCGAATAAAATAATTCGGATGAATTCATTCAGTGATTAGTGCGCACTATCTCATGCAGTGTAGGACAGTTACGAATTGCAAACTTATATTCTTTTGCAAATACAGGTTTCTAGTTAGTATGAAATAATTTTGTACTGTTTTCCTTTATTCATAAAAATGTAATGCAGCGACTTAAAATGCATCGAGTACTGTTTGACCCTAAGCTGTTTATTATCACGGTGCCAATATAACATGAGAACGTATATAAATAGAATTTTAGTGATCGAAAGCCAATTTCCTGCAAATCGTATGGCGTGTAGAACTGTTCGACACAATTTATCTGTTTCTGATCGAGTGTGAATAGGTTGATTTATTTTAGGCAGGTTAATTTATAATTTATGAGTTATCGGAATTTCTGTAAGACGTAAGGTCACCCAACAGGCAAAGTCACCTTTCGACAAGTTCGGCCTATTCTATAGTAACATGTTACACACGCTGATGAGATTTATACCTATAAATCTTATCAGCATAAAATTATGCAATCCAATAGACACCACCCGCGATCTCCCAAGACGAAAGAAAACGGAATTTCGGAGTCATGCGTTGTTATATTCCCATAAGGGTTTTGGAAAGCAGTGAAAGTCAATTTTGACAAAAAAGTTAAAGATTACAATGAATACAATTTACTATAAACTTTTTCCAAAAAAATCAAAATTAAAACTAATAATTCGATAGTTTTAATTCGCAGGTTTCCATCGCTTTCAAATAATTTGAATAAATGACAAGTATCGAATAATTCCATAGTCTTTATTCGATAGTTTCCTAATGTATTCTCATATCTACTGCCGTTTGATTGTGTGTTTAAAATTAAATAAACAATAAATTGCACAGCGGAATAGTAATAATGAAAATCATTATATACTCTTTCTTCGATTTTTTGATTTTGGGTTTCGTTCATTGAATAGCGTTCAGAATAATAAAAGAGCGTTTTGCAATTAGAATAAATGAGGTACTATAAAATTCCGTACACGTGTTTCAAATGACCCAAACTTTTACATAAATGATACAAGAAATTGGGGTAATTGCAAAGTAATGAGACGTGCTAAAGTGCTTTAATAAGTTTTAAGTTGATTTCGTGTCCCGGGAGCTAGACTTTAAATCATTTATATCGTATTTTAGTACATCAAAATAGGATGAAACTGATACGACCGTCTTTGGTGACAATTCTATTGAAACAAATAATATTTTGTGCAGTATTGTTGCACATACCTATGCACAAAATACCGCGTTATTTTGTTATCAAAACTTATAAAGTTTGTGACTCTTTTTAGTGTTTGTGTAACAATGCTTCACGGTTTGACTTCCATTGGCAGTTTAAAAAAGTCACATGTAGTGGTCGTTAGCGATAGATTCTATAAATTAGTACAAGGAAGGATTTCAAAAAATTCCCCTTAAGCAGAAATGCGTTCAAATCACTTACTTATTCCAAAGTTCCCCATTTCAGTTCGAATTATACCTAGTTTCATCAAACCCATTTATACCTATTGTATATCTACCTTCAGATTGTTTTACATTGTGTCTCGTTCATTATCAGGAGTGCGATATCTTGTATCGTGCATGATGGTGTTGGCTGCTCAAACGTACGCAATTACTTTGAATTAACGTTCTGAATTGTGTTTATTTTCATTTAAATAGTGTGATATTACAGAAGTAACTTACTTTTAGATATTAATCGGTAAGTGTTAAAAAAGTAAATTTGATGATTTTTTACTTGCACACATGTTTTCAATGAACATAACATTATACTTTCCAAAGCTCTTCTGTGAAAAGTAGGGAACCTTTGAACTGTGAACTGTTTTTGTTCCTAGGAACATCTAAAAACGTAATAAACGTATCATGGAAATGTACATTCATTGTGGGCAAATACGCAGATGACCCATTTTTTTTATAAATTGGTTATAAAAAAGGACCAAACTTAACAAATTTACAATAATAAAATATTAAATATAGTTTCCTAAATGTAGTAACACGTGTCCAGTTCAATACTCGTGTTTTCGTTAACAACAGCCAATCATGAGAATTAAAAGTTTTATCTTCAAATGTCTAGTTCCAGTGATTTATTAATTTCGAATGCATATAGAGACAGATAAATATTTACAAAATCTCTCAGTCAGCAAGCGACATTGTTTATCGAGATATAGGTAGTGTATAGTATTTGTTCATATTAGGCTTACTGTCTATGTAACGTAACTTTTGTTGAATGTCCCGTGGCGACTTGTTATTGGGAGCATTATGTAATAACTGTATTTTTACTACCTATGGAGAGTATGTACATTCATCACAATGTGGTCCTCAAGAAAAACCTGACGGATAGACATCCACATTTTTTTCAGAGCTCAAAGACAAACACAGACGTAGCTCGCATTCTGAAAAAACAAACACCTATCTGTTTGTACTACTTTATTATACATTTTTAGACAAATATCCAATCTAAACAAAACATACAAACAGTTGAAAAAAGTTCACATTAAACAACTTTTGCAGTCTTGGAGTTTTTTTCAAATTATTTATCTTAATCTGGAAAACTTGTCATAAAATTTCCATCATTCCAAGCATTTGTATGTGTGCAAGATATCAAAGATCTGCTATATAATTTTAATAAAATTATGTTGCTGATTGATAATGCTGGGGTATATTCAAAACAGGCGCATTTCTGAGATAAAACACTTAATATTTGCAATGTCAGCCGTGCCTGTAGTAGTTTGTTTATCTCTGGTGAGGAAACAAGGCGGTGGCTGAGTATTGTGCGGTTTCGTTGAATAGCCCTAAAAGATTAGGAATCTCCTCAGAGATCACGGCAAGGACAAATAAGGTATCAAATATCAACTAGAAATTACTTGATTAATTATACAATTACTGTTATTTTATATATAAATATTCATACAGACTGACAACTTGAAAACTTGCAATAGCTGCCCATATCTGAATAAAACTTTATAGAAAACATTTTCGGATCCGTTTCTATAACTCTTTCTACTCTCGAAAACTTCCTGGATCAACTCTCTATCTCCTAACCAGCCCAACTCCAAAATTTTAAATGGACTTGTGGTTTTTAAATTTAAAGTTTACTACTTGTAACGTCTCATTTTAAACCTCTTCAAAATTGCATCACGTGAACCTGTTCTTGACGAAGTAGTTACCGACTTAATTTATAAAACGACTTGAATGTATTAATTATTGAATTCCTTCAAATTCCTGAACAATATTCGCGAAAGCTTCTCTATATAGGGTGATTTACGAAGACTGTCAATTTACATTAGAAGTTTGTCAATTTACAGTTGCTTTAGAAATTACAAATTTAGTTTCCCGTCATAACGAGTAGTGCGGGAACCATGTAAATACTAGGGACTAGATATAAATAAAAGGTATTTTTTTCATTCCATTTTAATAAAGGAATTAGAACCAATGGTATCTATCAATATATAATTTATCTATTAGCTACCAACCAATGTAATATAAATAACATATACACAGGCGTCCAGAAAAGGATAAATTGTGTACAACTGTTCTACACACCATACGATTTGCAGGGAATTGGGGAATGGTAGCAGATACAAACCAATATTTATCATGGGACAAATTAACCTGTGACTATATCACATATACTTTCGAAATAAATAGGCTTTACAAGAAGAAAATATGTGGCGACTTCATTTATTCCATTAATTCATGAACTCTTTTCTAAAACAACTGCAAGTGGGAAAATTTGTAATGCACGGTCTACGTAAATCACCCTGTATAGATCGACATGTTTGAATAAGTATTTCCTGTAATTGCTCAATTGAGTTATAAAAACAACATATTTTAGGTGTTCTTAGAGGAAACCAATCCAGTGACGTTATTTGAATAATTATCATCCAATCATTGTCTGACTGGATGCACATAATGAGGGGCGCCGTTTTGTTGAAAACATAGTAGAGATCCTCGGACATTTAAGTTAATTATTACAGTACACTTATATTAAAAAATTGCATAAAATTCCATATTTATTAGTTGGGCCGATCAATTTGGTACGTGCTGGAGATTCGATATGTTCCATTACCTCAAACCTTCGGTTATTTTTGCGTACAACAATTTTTACTTTAATTCAGAACTTTAAAGCCGTCTAATTATTTCTATTGGTAAATAATAACAATATTTAACCTTTCAGTAGATATGATTCTCAAAGTTTGCCCGGCTGATCAATATCGGAAGGAAATCGAACAAGAGCATTTACAATGCGAAGGTATAAAGCAGTCTTCTTTCTTCCTAGGAATAATGGCTTTTAATTTTAAATACAAGTGGATATCTCTTGTGCTAGGAAACAATGTTCCATCCGTGAGATATCTGGGTGTGTTTACAGTTTGCATTTACGTTTGCCCGCATTTCAGATTAAGGGATTGGCACAAGAAGAGAGCAAATCCATTAATTTGAATATTGTTCGTCTCAGATTTGATGCATTTGTTATAAAAAATGGTATTCGCCACCCTATTTGTCCACCCATATACAGTCACGGCATAAACAACCTAAGTAAGTACTTTTATATTAAGTTCCTGTAGCTTCCTGCTCTACCTAGTAATGGTAAGTTGAAGTTAAATACCGTTTTTCTGTGCCTTATGGAAAATATTGCAGAAAATCTAGTTGGGTAACAAAATAGATTAAATCTGGACTGAAGTATGATTTTTAAAAGTTTACTTTCTAATATACGAGCCCTAATAACTATACAGTTTCTATAACATTCAAGTCCGGACTGCTTGAGAACTTAGATAAAATTTGAAATTATGATTTTCAAACCACTTTTTGGTCGGTTTAGATGTGTGGAAAAGCGCAGCATTCTGTTGAAATATGCAATTTTTAATTCCAAAATATTGTTCCATATTTGGAATTAAACTTGTCTAAATTTATCAACCAACCAATCGCTTACTGAACACAGGTACAAATTGAGCAGGTGTTAATTAACCGAATACCATGCGTAATAAGCTGATTACACAGGCACTTGTTTGGAGTTGCAGACTCAAATGTACGTTTTTGTAATTTGAAAACAAATGAATAATTCGAGATTATGAGGGCAATAATTAACATTTCGAACTAGGTTCCGTCATTCAACGATCCTCGTTCAATTTACCGTTATCCTCGTCTCTTATCTTATTGGCACTTTCTGTATAATTCCATGGTTACCGGAGTTTTAATAATTACGAAGCAACAGATATTTACGTAATTTTAGTTAGGCAGATTACCATGAAAAACATTGTTGCCGTCTTTCTAATATAGTTTTTGCAAATTTCTCAGTTTTGAATAACAATTTTTTTACTATTTTTTCTGTACCCCTAAAACACCGCCAGACATTACCTCCAGAGGAATGACGTCAATTTTGAAGTCAATTGGAATTATAGTCGCCGTAACGCAAAACGCAAGCCGTAAGACGTAAGAGGTAATACGAAACGGTGAGCCTTTATCACCCCTTAAAAGGAATAACGCCAATTTTGAATCACCCTGTATAACGCAAGATATTCAACGATTTCCGAACTTATGGCTTGCGTTTTACGTTCCGACACGCTGGGATTTTTTTTATAAACACGTTGTTATTAAAACAATTAAATAAATAATTATAGAAAAACACAGCAAAACGATACAAACCGAACTAATTAAAACCAACGTTAAAAAGGCAAATTGATCTACCACTTTCTTAGTGAAATACTACAAATTCTGAGAAACACACGTATGTGTTCTGTCCACACTGATCATTAGATACCCTTTATTTAAACCTCGGCTGTTCTGGGCAACCTATTTTGTTGGGTCATACAGTTGTTCGTAAAACCTATATTTTTAAATTTGAGCTTATATTATTAATGACTACATCTGATTTACTTTTGTAATTTCATATCTGAAATATATCGTATTTAGCGTCGCCTTTAACAAAGAACAAACCATTTTTACCACAATTTTTGCAGTTAACAATTGAAAATGTAAACATCACATAAAACGTCATTGCCCTTGAACAAACGGCCTGCATAGCAATCGTCCGTATATAAACGGTCTAGTCTGTATATTAAATGACATGTCTTTTTGCATACGGTCTGCTGTATTTGTGTAGTCTGTATATATATGGTCTGATTCTATATATCGTCTGTAACACATGTAATGCTATTCATTGATCTATTTTCTGACCTCTTACGTCGTATGGCTTACGTTTTACGTTACGGCGACTGTAATTCTAGCTTTAGGGCTCGTATTTTTCAGTAGAAGTATGCATGTTGTGCTTGTGTGCTATTTTCAATCTAATACTAATTATCTACTATATTTTTAATTTAGAATGCGCTCTCACTGGGGACTTAAGAATAGTCCGGATGGATCATTGCACGAGCCCTGCAAAGGGTGGCCAGGAGATCTTTCTTTTGGTTGAACGAGTTACTAAAAGTAAGTGATCGATCGCAGTAGAAATTACTTCGAGACAAATAGTTCTGCTTGAAAAAGTGCTCTGAGCATTTTGCCTTAAAATCGAGGGTAGTTAGGTGCTTCGTAATTTTTTTCGTTTAATCGCATTCATTAGTTGCAAAGGCCAACATTGAATGGGAAAGATATGAAGCAGAAGCAATGGCTTTTGAACAGATTGAATCTGCAATTAGAAAGGGCGGTCAAGGGGTCGAGTTGAGGCTTAACAACACGCCCATTTTTTTTAGAGGCAGACTAATTAATTTTCTACAAGAAATTACAGAAACTTGTTTGATCGAATTAATTTTCTGCAGTATTCCAGTGTTTATTTTCAATCTTCAAAATCTCCGATTTGAACATAATGCAAAGCACACTTAGAGCCATTTCACACGGGCCACTCTGCAGAGCTTCTCAGTGGAGCTGCTGAGAAGCGTGTTTTGAAAATACATTGATTTATATGGAGCTGTTCACACGGGCGCGACCACCGATTTAGCAGCGCTTCTGTGGCGTTCAGTGGTTCTTGATCTTCTCAGCAGTGCCACCGAGAAGCGCTGTAGAGTGGCTGGTACAATGTTAACGTGCGATTATCAGCAGCGCCACTAAGAAGCGCTGCAGAGTGGCCCGTGCGAAAATCCTCTTAAGCAAGCAGCAAAAACAACGCTTGCTCGTTGATTATCATGCTTTTATGGTTTTTAAATTCCCGGTGGACTTTTGCACGGTGATAATTAATAATTATTTTTGTTTCAGAAAATATTCAAATTCGGTTCTTCGAACTGAATGATGATGAACAAGAAGTGTGGCAAGGATGGGGAAAATTCTCCGAATTAGATGTTCACCATCAGTATGCTATTGTATTTAAGTGAGTATTACCTTCTGTATTTCAGCAATATTTAATTCAATTGTAAATTAACTTCCAGGACTCCAATGTACGATAGGAATCCAAACATTACTCAACCTGTGAAAGTTTATATGGAACTAGTGAGACCTTCAGACAGTGCTAAAAGTGAATGGAAAGAATTCAGATTTATACCAAGTAACGAATTTCGGCCTGGATCCAAAAGACCCAGGTCAAATGGATATGAAACATCATCCACATACAACAGTAGCAGGTAAATTTATCAAACATTAATATTCTCGCGGCTGGCATTAATAAGTCGGATTGTAGCTTAAATAGCGTAGATTTACCAGCAACTATTCCGCACAATTTGGCCCAATGTGAAGCCCAAAACCAGCGCCCCATATCCCTCCCTAATACAAATAGTTGGAACCAGTCCGACATTATTTCGGATGAGCAAATGGATATTGCGTTAAGAGATATCAATTCAACGGAATTCGGTATATTATTTGAAGAATATGCAGTGAACGAATTTGATACTGTGGATCAAAATACTGTGGATTGTTCCCCTCAGGCGTCAATTTCAGATCGTCTGAGAAATGTGTACATCAGTGGCCTAACAAAAAATTCGAAGACTATTAGGTAATTATGATTAAAAACACATTTTCAGTGTACACTTTGCAACCTTACAAATTTTCTTGCACTACGGTAAAGCTATAAGTTACTAATTTAAATGCATTAAGTTAAACATTTTAATATTCTATTAAATTTACAATCGTTGAGGACACGGATGCATCGATGCAGTATTATTATGTATAAGTTGCAGGACTCGCTAATTAACTAAGCAATACTCATTTTGGCAAACAAATTTACTTAAGAAATTTTCCAGTTCCAAAAGTGTATGCGATATTATGCAGTCTCCTAACTGCTGTGATGTGATCAAAATGGAAGTTCTTCCTGAAGATTTGAGTAAAGCTAATAGAACTTATCAAGAACTGAAAAATTTTATCAAATCCAGAGATGCGCGTGAACGGGCGCCAGAAATGCTGCAATATCATTTAGGGGACCATTTGAATACTAGGAGAAGCAAGTAAGTTATATTAATAAAAACATTATGAAGAAAAATTTGATTAATTTTATATTACTTTATTTCGTAACTAGTTGGATGTCTATATTTTGTATCTGTTTTTTTATCTGCAATTAGGTTAGTAAATACTTACCATAAGCAATTAATTCAAATTTCTCATTTTAGTGCTCTGCATGTGTTTGTTGCATTAAACCGGAAAGAAGAAGTGACATTTTTATTAAAAATGCTTGTTCTATCGAGAAAGTTTGAGCTAACTAACATACCCAATTCTGAGTGGCTTACCCCACTTCATATTGCGGCTCACTGTCGAAATGATGAATTTGTTGAATATTTGTTACAATGTAAAGCAAATCCATTGATTCAAGACAATAATGGAAGGACGGCGTTGCATATGGCGATCAAATCAGTAGCTTCATTGTCAATGCTCGAAATGCTATTAAAGAAGAAATTTTTAAACCAGTTAATTGATTTAGAGGATTACGGTAATTAATTGCTTTGTGATAATTGCGTTCAAATTTATATGTAAACTATTGGTTATTGCTTCGCAGAAGGAAGAACTCCACTGAATCTTGCTATTGAAACTCGCAATTTAATGGCTATAAAAACACTTTGTCTGTTCGGGGCCGATGTTAATAAAAAACACCATAAAAACGGATTCACACCTCTTAGACATGCTATTGAAATGCAGTATGTTGAAGCTATTCAACTTCTCCTGCTGCACCCCATGTTAGATATTGGGGCGCAAACTGACTTCCAGGGTCTCTCCCCATTTCAGTTCGCCATCATGAATTCATCAAGCAAGGAAGTGATGGAGATCATTAATAAATTTGCCGTAAGTGGGACGATATGTTTAATTCCAGTTGATTTTGGCTTTAATTCAATTGTTTATAGATTTCGAAGGGCATCCAAATAGAGGTTAAAAAGGAAATTGAGGATGAAGAAGAGGACGATGAAGACATGGAAGAGGTAAGTTTATGAATATATACATATCTATATATATTGTTTTATGATTGAAACTAAATGCTTGATTTTTTAACGGAAAGCCTCTGGAAAATCAGAATTATTTTTAAGATTCATATCGTCGCAAAGATCCGGAACCTGTAGTCGGGTCAACGGAATACAAAGTAAATATTGGAAAATTATTAGGAAATTAATTTAGAAATTATAGTCATTTCCATTAACATTATTTTAATTTCGTGCCACAGTCATGACGCGAAAAATCCAAATCTCCAGTGTGGACTTGGTAAACGGTACACGCGCTGGAAGTTCGTGATAGTCTATGCCTTGTCGGTTTTTCCAAAATAGATCAAATAAATGTTACAGCACAGTGTGGACGATTAACTTTTAGTACACCCAAAACATGTAGATTTGAGATTTTTGGGTATTTATTGGCAGCACTGTTAGAGAAAATACTCCCAAGGGAAACGTTGCTATCGCGTTATCTGTTTCAACTCTGTTCAAAAGTACATTTCCTGTCCTCATGCTGCTAACAACTTGATTTCGTCCGCATATCTCAGGTTTGTAATCTTTATGCCTGCAATTGAGATCCCTCAATTCCATCCATCCAATACATTGATCATTATGTACTCTAGATGGAGAACTCCTGTACAAGTCTTAAAGGGTAAAAAAGTGTCGGTTCTCTATTCTTACTTCGCCCATCTTGCTTTCGTAAAGGTTTCTGGAGTGCAATTAGTTGTTTAGACGCTCCAATCTTTTGAATAATCTTCCATAGTATTTTCCAGTTGACACAGTCAGGCCTTTTGGTAATCCAAGAAACAAATGATCATGAAATAATTGCCGTTAGTTGAAATATGTTTTTCTAGTTATTTGATAAATTTCCAATATCAAATGCTCTTTTGTTTATGCTATGCGCAATTGAGAACGGAACGCGCACAGAATGGCCCGTGGAAATCCCGAGCACCGTTTAGTAAAATTTACAAGTTTCGATCCAATGGATCTTTTGAAAGGTCCGAGTAACTGAACCAGATCAGCTCCGATCTGCCGATCACCATTGATTGAAGGGTTACTTCAAGTTACTACAAACTTAATTGTAGACGTCTTTTAACTTTATTACATTACGTGGCATCCAGACTATTAAAATCTTCAACACCTCGCTGATTAATGGAAGGGATTTTGCAAAAATTCTACTCGCTGTACTTGTGGAAATCCCAAAATCACCTAGTTCCGCCAAAGTTTTTGAAAAACTGAATAAATATTTGCAAAATCCAATTTTGCAGTAACCTCGAAGTAACTCAATTATAAATAATGTCATTATTTATTTCCAGGTATAATTTTAGATTGTTTTGGATTTTGAAAAGTGTGCTTTAATGCAAATTGCTTGTGCGTTGTATTGGTATTATTTTCAATAAATTTTGAGCTTTTTCCTGAACTTGATAAAAGTCAACTCTGACATGCCACCTGAAAATTCTGATATGTTCGCTGATATTTCACTTGTTAAATTTGACTGATGAGTAGTATAACTTTTTCGTATCCGCTTCTAATTTTATTGGAGATAATGCAATACTAGTAGTTGAGCACCAATTCATAGGTGATCAACTTTGATAAACTGTAGCTGTACAAACGTTGCATTGAGATTACTTAGGTCTTAAATTTACTTGTAAGACTACTGATATACCACAACCAGCAAAGTGTTCTGTTCTTGTAACATCCTCTGTTTGTTCTTGTTCGTACAACTTCTCGTCTTCAGATGGTGAAATTTACGTTACGGCACCAAGGTACCTATGTCTGCATGTAAAACGTCATTTATAATGTTAGTCTAATTCGTTTCAAAACTACGGCTTGTACAGTGTGTCTATTCTTGACTTTGAGAGAAGGGAGTACTTTTTGCTCACCATCCCCAGCGGAAAAAATAGTATTTTTGAATGATAGGGAATGCCTAATTTATTTACTCTTGTAGCCACCTCGTACCAACCTTTGGGTATAAAAGAGACAGACACCTAAGAATCATGTACTTGTCTTTATCTATGCTAAGAAGCGCTCGCTTATAACGCGACTGAACGGTTGGTCTAGTGTGCGAGCAATAAAATTCTTGTATACTTACAGGCCAATGGTTCAGAGGACTTTATTTTAATTCCAGTTTGTTCTAGCAGGATTAGAGATTTTCAAAGTTTTTTGTCCGCACTTTATCTGTTAATTCTTTGAAATTTTCACCACAGACCTACCTATAACGAGGAAACGAGCCAAAACGTCGCACATTAGGCCATCAGTAGATCGTGTTATTAATGTCGATTTATTAATGCCGCTTCAGTTATCATGTCGTTTACGCAAATATTATCGAATTCCTCGAAGCCTTTTCTACTGGGTCGTACCAGTCGATCATTTCCGCTACCTGGGGAACGACTCCCTCTCAACTTTTTTTAAGAGTACCGTTTCAGCCGACTGTCATAAAACCCTGCTCACTTCGCTCGGCTGACCTACTCCTTAGTCGTCAAGAATAGGTATACAGGAGGGTCAATAGTTCGTTTTCTATTTTTTTGGCACTCAAATTTATGTGGAACAGCATTTTTTTCCAGTCTTTTCCGTCCTATCATTTTCCATGTCCTTTTCAAGCTATGAAATAATATAAACCAAAATTGCACATAACAAAACGATTACATCTGTGTAGTTCCGCCGAGCTGCTTTCAACCACAATTTCCGGTTCTTTTCGTTTAATGGCACTTATAAATGTTGTTCCTGGTGTGGACATCGTGGTACTTTTGCACAGTGGCACCATACAGTATCCACTTTATTTTCAATAATTGAGAAACAAGCAAAGCGAAATTCACACTAAATCACAACACCATTAACGTAAATTCGTTATAGATAGGCAGAATAAGGAAAAAATTGTAGGACCGTTATTTGGTCATTAATCCATTTTACCAAAAAAAGTGCAGACGCTATTTCAGAAATTTTATGGAATTACGTGTCCATACCATACTCACTATAAAATTACGCAATTAATGGAAATCAATTTGCAGGAAATAGAATTGAAGCATGAAGTAATTGAACCTATAGATAACCCGGAGTTGCTTTACACAAACATAACAAATTTCACTCCCAAATGTCTTGACGAGGTTTCTGCCATTCTGGATGATAGTGGAAAGTATGCTCATTTGGCAGATTTGCTAGACTTGACACATTTACTTGACGCGGGAGTTATATCCAGTGAGCGAAGTATCAGTAAACATTTACTTCAATATGCTATAGAGGTAAGTGTGCGAAAACATGTTTGGCTTTCAGAGTAGTCAAGATTTGTCATTGTCATACGTCCTGACTTGCAACTGTGCGAAAATAACGTTGAAAACATACAAAATAAATGAAAAGATAATCACGGTTTGCCTTTTCGTTTTCAGAAAGATAATGTGAAGATTCTGGAAATCCGAAATTTCCTGGAGAACCTCGATGAGTATAAAGCAGTTACCATTATTGATCAAATGGCCCATGAATTTCAGTTAAGGTAAATCTACTGGACGCAACATTAATTATGTACATATTTTTAATGAGATCATGATTGTATGCGGGGTAATACAAGTTAATCGCCTCTGGGAAATATAACCATTTTTTCATCTAAATTGAAAAGTAAATTTAAGTCTTTCTGTTTTCTGCAAACATGTCCGTTAATAATCAATGTGGATATTATTAAATTTAAAGTTAATTTGTTGGTATACATTTACATCATGCAACGTATGAAGTCGGAATATTGTGGTAGTATCTATCTCCTACTTTGCGTTAGTTCTTTTTTTACAACCCTGTATAAATTCCTTTCACAGAACAAGCGTATATAAAACCCTGTAAAATTTAATTGTTTTCGCTCGGTCAAGTAACAAAATTACTTTATTTATTTACCAAAAGCATCTGTTTTCACAATATGCATGAGGGTGTTTACGTCACAGTAAGATATTTATAAGACAATCTTAATTTAATGTACTTTGAAATAAATTATGTTTTTTTGATCGAGGAATATGCCTAATGTAATATTGCAATGAATGTGTTAGTTTTAAACCAAGTGCCACAGTTGAATACACCTCAAAGATATATACTGTGATACACTAGAACGTAAGGATCAACGAGTCTATCTCGACAATGTAAAATAATGAATTCTTTGTTTTTGAAATGTTTTAATTGAATTTATTATGATGGCTATTTCTGTTCAATGTGATTTCCCTTCATTGTGATGTAAATTCTAATAACAGAACTGATAGTAGAAATATGTGTATAGTTAGTTTTTGCGACATGTGCCACAAGTTCATGTCTTTTGATTGTCGTTGAATCTTTTGATTGATCTTTCGATTGTCAATTTTCAATTTTTTTCATAAACTAGGAAAGATTATTTTGTTTTAAAACAAAATATTTCTTCGATTAACGGGGCAGTTGTTTACATTCTGCTTCTTTTTAACCATTACCAATTTTGGCTCCATGCTTATTCAATTTTTAATTTTAAGTGACTCGTTCTGATTATAATCAAGCGATTGTTTTTTTATTATTACCTACTTATACATATATGTACTATCATTTTGCTTTATTTTTGATCAAACTGAAAATAAGAAGTTTTCTATATGTCCCCATGCATACATGGGAAATGGACAATCATTAATTTCAAGTGAAATAAAATAAAAAAACCTTAAGTTAATTTATCGTATTCACGATAATCAAATTTTATGTTACCCTGTATTTGAACGTGAACTCTTGTGAATATTATCTCAAGCTTTAATACGATCATATTGTAGGAAGAATTGGATAAAAGTAGTTTTGTAAAACAAAGCAGACTTTTAAATAATTCAAGAATTCTGACTTTTTAGGTATCGTTTACACTTAACATTTTATGAAACTGTTACATTATTTAGATTTTACACCTTTATGTAGTTTTAAGCTATACTGTGAAGCTCGTGCTCATTTGAAATGTGAAATATTTCTAAATAAAAATTAGTTTAAGGAAATAATCGTACTATTTTCTAGAATTAAATCAACACTACTTCAATTATTGATTCTGATGGATAGTAGGCAATCATTTCATAACTTGTACGGTTTGAATGTGAATACTTTCCTTCTCATTCGGGTAAAATTACTTTACATAAAAAAAAACTTTGGGATTTTCAAATTTCTTCTTCAAAATTATTATGCTAATTAAAAATGTAATAATATATACATGTATTAACAAGCTACTAACTAAATTCCGAGATATAGCAAATAGCCTTATCGGCATTCACAGTACTTCTTTCCATTCATGTATAATACATTATCCGCTCTACTCGGAACAATAGCTATATTTGGTGCGGAATTCACTGGTTTACCCCAAATTTCAACGTGGAAATTCAGCTTTTGAGAGTCTTGTGACCGCATTTCAATACGAACTTGTCCTTGTCCAACACCTCCTTCCGTGATACGAGTTTCTCCAGCATTTCTATCTCGAGGCATACGATTCAAAACTCTTATACATGTTAAGTAGAACATGTTTCTGCCAGTCCAGGTATACTACAAAATACAAATTTTCAAATAATTATTTCAAGTATGATTTTACTTGTAATTCTTCAATGATAAAAATTGTGCAAAATTGCGCAATTAAAACTGTTACAATTATCACTTACGGTCGTTTTTTTATACGTATGTTCGTCAGCCTCTTTGGTAACATCCTCATCAGCTAACTTGGATCCGTCGCAATTGCCTTCATCAATACTGTAAGTGTATGCAGACCAATCCAGGTCATTTCGAGTGTTGTACTGTGCATACTGACCAGAATTATAACAAATACAACTTGTTGCCAAATAAAATATTAACACTAATGTAAGAACAGCTCTCATTTTTCAGTTACACTTTGCCTAAAATAACAAATGGTCAAATGCGTCCTAGTTGCTGAAACAGTCTCAATTAGCTTAAAATTTATCTAGTGGGAATTAATCTTTAGCCTCTTTTATCGTGAACAACACAAACATGTTTTGCTTAATTTTGTTCAATAATTCTTAGTATCGTATAGTTTCGTTAATGTCAAGGCCAATATATAGATTTTAGACTTGTTAACAAATATAGATGGGACCTTGCATTCATTTGCTCTTCATCATATTACTTTAATCTACAGTGTTGTGTATTGCTAATACATTGTGAACATTACCATTAGAAAAGCGTTTCTCGTTCAGTGGCAATCAACGCGTAACTACAAACAAAATTCGGCAATTACATTTGAAAAGTCCTCGAATTAGAAACATATTTATTTCATTTAAATTTATTTCCAAACAGCTAGTCTGTAAAAAGTATGCATGTCTAGTTTTATTACACATAATTACTTTAATTTCAAATATAGATAAATATATACTTAGAATATAACAACTAAATACTTCCGTCTTAGGCAGTTGTAGTTTTCAACCAATCATTCAACTGCCTACAGTCACTATCACTACAAATCAATTGTTAAATTCTGAAGATCATATAAATAATTCAAGTACATTGTGTCTACAAAATTCTTTCTCCAATAACCATAATTTCTGTTAGCTTTTTCAGCCTTAACGATTCTCAAAATATATACAGTTAATATAACAAAGTATTGCTGCAGGGTTAAAATAAATTCATTCCACAAAAATCGGTGGGCAATGCCAAAAATATGTTAGGAAATTACTGAGCTTAAGTCTTTCATTAAAACTTACTGATATAAAACTCTGTTTAATGCATTTTAAACTTTTCAAATGTTTTAAAAATATACTTGTCTGGCATCTTGCGGCGATTGCTCCATCGGGCAATACGGACATTTCAATCTGAAAATTGATAGAATATTTAAACATTTGAAATTGATTTTTACATCTCTAAACGCAAAGATGTTTGTTTTAGTTAGCTGTTTTGTTTAGCTTGATCAATGCTTTCGGTTTAGTCAAGTAATGATTTAGGACGGGAGGTTTACAGATTGGCATGGCTCGAACGAATATCGAGGTGAAAACAACGAAAAGTGGGAAAAACGCGATTTTTTGCATTTTTCCCACTTTTTCGTTGTTTATGCAAATAGCACTCCTTTTCAAGCTGGCGCACCTCCGTATTTTAGCTATAAAACCCCTCAAAAAGATATAAAAAATTGAAAAATGGTTAATATAGCAACTGCATATGATTGTGTAAGGAGTCCAAGGTGTAAAATCTCGGAGGTAAAAATATTTATAATTTTGAGCCTGGTATAAAATTAAAAAAAAAAAGGTCTTTTTTCCCGGTGGGTTACATAACAATTGCATTATGGCAAAACTGTCCATCCGATCCTAATCAGCCATGCGGCTTTCGTTTTGTATTGCCAGTTAAGTACTTTTCTCCAAATGTATGGCGTGATTGGGTTATTTTTTCTGCTTTAAGCGAGTAAACATTTTCAAATTTGGATTTTTCTATTCTAAGTTTGACCTAAAAAGTGCACATTTTTTGATAGCACTAGTTATGCACACGTCACGTTAAAGCCATATTTGAAAGATTTCATCGTAATTCTCCTGGCCTAGATGGGCAAACTCGATTTAGGCACAATACCTTCTCCTGCCCGAAACTACAATTTTAATCTGCATATCTGAATGTCATTAGCGATAGATTTCTCAGACTTTTAAGCATTTGTTACAAAAAGTAACAGGAAAATTGTGAAAATACTTCCAATTCTTTGATTATAGTTTTTTTTTGTACTAAACTACTGAAGGTGAACAACTTTGAACAATAACATTACTGATCTACAACTTTTATCGATACTTACTTATTTCCGTTTGCCAGCTTTTGTAGAGCATCTTTTGAAATAACATGACCACATATCAAGCGCATGGGAGGATTATTTTTCGTGGATTGTTGTCTTAAAATGGGACAGGCAAACATGGAGTGATATCTGCTATCAGAACCCAAATCAATTTCAATCTAAAAATTGGACACTTTTTGTTAAATGTCATCAAATCAATGGCTGCATATTATGTGAATTGTGAAAATTTACGAAACATTAAATCGTGTTTTGGACAACAAAAACCGTGAAATTCTGAAATTAGGTTCTTTTAGTTTTCTAGATAAAATTGCTTAAGATAAACACAAAAAATAGACAGTTCATTGATGATTACATTATCCTAAGTAGGTATTATATTATCTGGATTTTAAACATTCCTAAAATGTTTTCATAGCTAAATTGGAATTTTAACCATTTCTATAAATTTTTCACAGCTAAATTGGATTTGGAAAATATTATTTCGTTGATTTTAATGCCTCTCAAATTTAATGTCTAATTATATGTATTTAAATTATGTCCTGGTGCATAACTATTTGCGACATATTTTCTCTTTATGTTTACAATTTGTTGCTGTTTCTTAAAGTTCTCAACGACCGGTAATTTAGCGCAAACAGTGTGTACTTCTGCTGCCAAAGGAAGGAGTAAAGAAAGAAATTTAGATTTTTCTACGAAATTCCTCAAATAAAAAGTGAAATAAATAATGAACTGAAACGCTAAAATAGTCACTTTAAGGAAATAATTCTAACAGTTCCCCCAACTATTTTTGTAGACCTTCGACCTTCTACTCGCTTTCTTAGTGACTTACTGGTAGTTCTTCAGCACCCTTCCATATTTGACTGACTTGTCTTTGCATCATTACTTGTTTGATGTTTAAGAGAGCGGGAATAGCTTGACAACCTGCGTTAATGCAAGTAATCAGTGGACTGTTTTCAGAAACTCCTAACAACTGGCAAGCATTCTTTATAAATAAGTCATATATTTCCAACCACATTTCAGTATCCGTAGAAAAGTAGATGCCGTACGGCGAATGGGATATTCCGTTGGGTACATATAGCAACATGCCCATTAAGGTTTGTATATCTAAAAAATATATAATATTGATTCTGCTGTCTCAGATTGTTTTTATTTAATTTACCCTTTTCGTGCTTTTGAACAAAGTTTCTAAAATGATTTCTAGCATAGGCAATGGCTTCGGACTGGAATCCGGCGCCCAGTTTTAATAGCTCGATGTACTTTAAGCGGTGTGTCATAAATTCGAGAGGCGAATTCTCAGCTTCAAGTGAATCATGATGTGCGGTCGCCCATGCTAACAATGGCTCAAGATCTTTGTTTTTTAAACTGTCGCAAATGTGATGCACCTCTGTGAATGGCTCCTTCTCATATCTTTCGACAGTTACGTGTGCTTCCTTTAGCAATGCATCGGCTACATCATGCATTCCTTGCCTATAAAATCAATGTTTAGACTAAGCTGTTTTTCTCGAATCCAAGTTTATACCTGTAGTAGTGTTTGCAAATAACTTTATTAATAATGTCCATTTTTTCCGGATTGTTAAAAACATTCTCCCTGCTGCAGGCGGCAAAATCTGGCGTGAAATTTCTGTCAATAGATTTTCCAACTTTGGACACAGAACTGTGCAAGTCTCTGTGTTCTATTGCTAGTCTTGAAACAGTATCTTTAATTTTTGTCATTGTCTGTATAAGTAACTCCTGTTGGATGAATGTCAAAGTGTGATCTTCAGGAGCTAGAAACAAAATTGCTAAAATAAGTAAAGTTCTCCCAGAGGAATTTAGTACTTTCAACTTTAGTTCTTTTCATAATTTTATACTGGCTTTTTATACTAGCTTTTTAGCACGCAAATTTAATTTCTTTTATGGCAAAAGTTTATTATATTATCTAGATGTAGAAGTTTTACTTGCATTACATTGTTTGCTTCTTTTATATTTTTGAATCTTTGGTTGATTAGGACGTTTACAAATATTTACTACTAGCTAAAAAATCACAAGTAGATAAATTTATCGATAAAACAGCTACAAGTGCTACGCTATACATTTGCCATTTTTTAAGATAAACAAGTTTCTATCAATAAAAAGAGGTGAAACTTGCTATTTTGGTGAATGAGCGTTGAATGCTGTTTCGAAGAAAAATTAACATTTCAACGTGATGAATTTGTAAGCAGTTACACGTAATAATCTTTGGTTATTGTACAAAGTACAGACCAAAGATTATTCTTTTCTCAAAGCAAAACTATTCTCTGATTATTACGATCAGCTGGAAAAAGTCGCGTTTGCTGTTCTTTCCTTTTCTGGTTAAATCCAAACAATCTTTTCTAAGCATGAACATTATCAAGAGTAAACTGAGAAGTCGTCTTATTGATGAGAACTTTGAATCATCAAACTTTCCAAGGAGATGCAAGCACATTGTTCGCATTAATAAATATTTACTAAGTATGAAATGTAGTTTTATTTAGTGTACTACTTATTTAGTGTAATAAAAGTTTACTAAACAAGCAGATTTGGTTCCCAATTTTTAAAAAAATTGTAATGTTCATATTTGTTTCTTTGGCTAATAAGTTTGCCGACCACTGGGTTAAACAATCTTTGGTTGATTCGGATGTTTAAAATTGTTTATTAATAGCTAACAAAAATCACACGTAGATCCATTTCTCAACCAAGCAGCCACAAATGCCATAAATTTGAAGTTTTTTTTAAATAAATACATATGTATATCGTTTCCATATCAATAAAGAGGGTAAACTTGCTATTTTGGCGAATACGCTTTATACTTCTTGAACAACGTCTGATGGCAACAAGAAAAAACAAAAAACAATACCTAACATGCTGAAATCAATGTTTACAAGTAATGAGCCTTTAAAAGTGATAATTTTTAATACAGTTTACACTTACGAATGTTTGATTTTTGTACAAAATAGCGATAAAAATAAAGCAAGAATAAGATATAATGTCTTAATATTACTGTATAAACTAACAATTCTAACTAAGAATGGCACGAAAACGCTTAAAAAGAGAATTTTTTACAAAACCTCGACCCTAGGGCTTGTATGATTTCTGGGTAATGCTTTACGCTACGACCTGGTACTAGGATTGCCGCTTTTTCGATTAAGACTATGCTCACCTTATAGAAAATCTCGTAACAAACAATATTTTTCATATAAATTTTT
>NW_026017110.1:17446356-17450973 GCF_020466585.1 Dendroctonus ponderosae | reverse complement strand
GCTTCTCACATCGTTTCCTATGCATTCGAGAATACGGTTTTCGAACCATAGTAGAAAGGGCGGGGAAGGGAATGATCACATCGGCGATGGGATCGTTCACGTTCTCTCGAGTTCGAGAATTGGGCACCAGATGGCACATTTTGCA
Organism: Dendroctonus ponderosae; assembly: GCF_020466585.1. NCBI lineage: Eukaryota > Metazoa > Arthropoda > Insecta > Coleoptera > Curculionidae > Dendroctonus > Dendroctonus ponderosae. Next base: position 17,450,828 of record NW_026017110.1, on the reverse strand, counting down.
ACACCAATTTTGCAATTTTCAAAGGAACTATTTTCTACAAATCAAATCTGTCTTTGGAGCAAGTGAGCCGGCTTGTTATGTTTTATTTGTGTCGACTTTTCCCGCGATATGCTTTTATTCACACGGAAATGAAGCTAAGTTCCAAAACTATAAGCGACTGGTTTTTTTATCAGGGAAGTTTTTATTTATTGGGTTGAAGAAAATTCTTCACAGATTGGTGGAGTAGGTGAGACCGTTGAAATAGACGAGGCGAAAGGCGGAAAAAGGAAATATAATCGAGGCCGTATTATCCCAGGACAGTGGATATTTGGGGGCATCCAACGAGGCAATGGGAACTTCTTCGTAGTTCCCGTTGAAAATCGAAATTCGGAAACTTACGGAATTACTTTTTTGCTTTCATTGAAATTTTCTACTTTGGTGGCAGTTCGGCAACATGGCTGACCAGTATGCAATCTTTGGCTGCGCGTACCTTGCGTGCAGGCATGTGCGCGTGCCACAGCAGTTCGTACCGTAAAGCTTTACCCAACTTGGTAATTAAAGAAATATGTCCGGTTTTCTTATCAATTAATATTTTACTTCGGCATTGACTTGACTAGCGATTTCTGCCTTTTGTCTTTGTCTTTTTTACATTTGCTTAGTGACAGGAATTAGGACAAACCCCCCGATTGGTATATTTAGATTTCAAATCTTCCTAAAGCTTAGTTATATTAATTACGCACTTTAATCCGAATCAAATTTAAACAATAACAAAGAGATATTTACCATTTTGCAATTCTGCTTTCAAGCCGTTGATTTGCTCAATTAGCTCTGTGACTACACGTTTGCTGTGATCGTTGAATGCGTTGAATTTAGTCAGGACTTTTACCACGTCTTTTTCAACAGCCAAACACGATTCCATGTTTATTTTTATTTTAAAATCGCTTTGTAAAAATCGTCTTATACTTAACTTACGACAGTCATATCTTACTACCTAGACACATGTCAAAACACTTTTTGAGGTTTGCAAAAATCGCATTGAAGGCAGCTACAAGGGGCGGTAGATAACAGCGTTGCCAAGATTCACGAATTATAATCACTAGGTTCATGTGGGCGTGACAAATTTAAATTTTTTGCTGATTTCAATTAACAAATTAAGGGTTTTTATTTTTATTACTATCTAGACTTTTAAATGGTCATTAGGTATTTGAAAGGAACAAATTTTATTTAAAAAAATTATTTCATGACACAAATAAAACTTAAATAACAATTTACTTAACAATTTTTCGAAGCGCTTTACTTGTCTATGCGAAAATAAAAATATTGGAAATATGAAAAATTAAAAATAGTTATTATTATATTATATAAAATAAGTATAATAGAAAATAAAGAATTCCGAATTTTTCCCATAATTTTTTAAATACTGTTGCAAAAGTTGCGTAATTTGTAAGTATCGCTAAGGTGAATTCCTTTTCAAATTCTTGCCATGTAAGTTTTAGATCCAAGAAACTACATTTTATGGCACTTTGGGCAGTAATGTGATACTTAATTGAATTAAAAATGTGTTAGCAAAGTGCATTTTTACCTGCACAGCTCCATTTCACGTGTTATAAATTTTTATTTCAAATATCCCATATTTACACTAGTACTCAATTGCAATATGTCGCAGTTGCAGGTACAATTTTACTCCATTCTATTCGCTTTTAGCTTGTTAGCGATAGACAAGGTGTCCAAAATGTATTAGATGTCCTGGTTATTCCATCGGCTGGCCACCGCGATCTCCAGTTTTTCACCCGCTGGACTTTCCAGATCGGCTTTGCTTGTTTTGCTTTTTTACATAGGTATTTTTATAAAAAATTAGGGAATAATAATTTAACATCAAATTTACTTTCTACGGAAAATTTCAGGCAGCTGCTTGCATTAGTCGAATGCAAATTTTGAAAGGAGAGATCGAAGTTGAATAAAAACATCGGTTTTTAGACTCATAGTTTCATTTAGTTTAGACACAGAGCATTTTTAGAGGAGAAAGCGCAGATGAGTGTCAGTTTTCCATCCATTTGGTGATATCTATTAAGCAATTGTGGGATTTAAAAAATGTAAAGGTACTTTCAACACCTTTAGAGCCGAGTGTCTTAAAGATAGTAAAAATTTAAAGTTACTACTTGCTTTGGTTTGGAAAATGAGAATTTTTAAAGGAGAAAGTGCAGCTGAGTAAAAACATTTATTTTTTTATATTTGAACATATTTATTTTCAAACAAGGATTATACCTTCTTATTGCTACTGAATCTACGGGTACTTATTTACTAACATCAGTGGATTTATTGACATCAAAGACTTAATCTACTTTAACCTAATCCTAATTCTAACTTAACATAAACAGCCCCTCTTGCTTCATAAACTAACTTGGTCCTGGATGTGGTACAGGAACTGGTCATCGCATGTGGTCCACGTCTTCTTTTTAGACTGTGTCTGCAGGGAGAGGTCTGCGGTCACAGTGAAACTTCTTTGTGCAAGAAACCCTAACAGTGGGATTCTTGCTTTGCCGAGCCCCATTCAGGAACTTTGACGTTAAGTTCCTGATGTGGCCCAGCAGGTCTTCTGTCATTAGGTCTCGCCACAGTGTGGTGTTTCTGACATAGCAGGGAGCCTTTGCTGCTATCCTCAGGATCTTGTTTTGCTGAGCTGCAACTTCTGTCTCTGCGTGATGCTGGCCGTGGACCAGGCAGGCGATCCATAGGTCAGCACCGGGCGTATCAGCTGCTTGTAAGCTCTCACCTTGGTTCGCAGGAGGAGCTTACCTGTCAGCATTGGATAATATGCATGGAGCAAGTACCTTACTTTGGCAATTGTGGCCGCCAACTGGCCGTGCCATACTAGTCGTTTATCATAGATAAGTGATCTTCGACCTTCATGGTAGCCTTTGTCCTCCGAGTTCTAGTAGGCCTGGAAGTGGTTGCCTTCCGACAGAGAAAACTATGGCTTGCGTCTTCTCCGGGGTGAGTTCCATTTTCCAATCCCTGCTCCATTTCTCGATCTTGACGAGGTGTCTTTGGAGTTTGGCTGTCATTCCAGAACCTTTTCCAATTGCAGTGAGTGCTACATCGTATGCGTATATGGAGCTCTCCGTTGCTTTTGTCATTGGAATGTCTGCCATGTAGATGTTGAACAACAGGGGACCCAACACGGACCCTTGAGGTACTCCTGACATTATCGTTCTGATCGTTGACATCTGATCATCGGCTTTGACTTGGAAGCTGCGTTCAGACAAGTAGCTGCGGATTAGCTGGATTTGATGCTCAGGAAACCCTGCCTTGATCATCTTGGCAATTAGGCCCTGATGCCAAACCTTGTCAAATGCCTTTGCCATATCCAGGAAGGCGGCTCCTAGTCGGCGGTTTAACTGCTGCAGGATTCTTGTTGTTAGCCGGGTGGTGAGAGTGTTTGTGTCGTGTCTCGGCCTGAACCCATGTTGCTCATCCAGCAGCACTTGCTTCTCCTCTATTGTATCCTGTAGGTGGTTCAGGATACACCTCTCCATGACCTTGCTCAGTGTAGGCAATAGACTGATGGGCCTGTAGGACGTAAGCAGCTTCCGGTTCTTGCCTTTTTTGGGTACTCAATAGCTGTTTGCCGTAGCTTTTTGAGGACTTCGTTTGGGATTCCATCATGCCCAGGGGCCTTTTTTCTCTTGGCTCCCTTGACGATGTCCTGGATGATCTCTTTCGTGACTCTTCTGGCTTTGGTGGGCTGCCAGTTTTGGAGATGAGCGGCTACCAGCTCATTGACTGTCCTCTCTTGTTCTGGGTGATCAACCAGGTTTTCCCGGAACTGGAGCTCTAGGTGGGCGGCAAAGAGGTCCGCTTTTTCCTTGGGATCCACAGTGGTGATGTCGTTTTCTTCGAGTGGTGGTATTGGCTTCCTTGGTCCTGCTGTGAGGCACCTGGCCAGCTTCCAGAGTTAGCTTCTTGACTCATCAGCCTCTATTTCGTCCATGCGATCCTTCCAGAGTTGCGATCGAAGGATTTTCATGTCTTCTTTGATTGTATTCTGGATGCGGTTGGCTTGTCTATTCAGGTGTGGGTCTTGCGTTCGCATGGCTCTGTGTCTCATCCGGTTTTTCTCCCTGATTTTGGCTTTTAACCAGGGAGGAATTCTGTCCATTTGGGCTATCGGAACTACGCATAGACATGTTGACGTTGCCAGGGCGTTTTTAATATCCCTGGTGAGTCTTTCGGCTGCCTGGTCCAAGTGTTCCTTTGTTGTGGGCTGATGGATCCTGCTGGTGCTTTCCAATGTTCTCTGGAAAGCCTGCCAGTTAGTGATCCTTCTAGTTGCAGTGGAGCTGTTGACGTTATTTGGTCCAATTTGCATGAGAATCGGCAAATGGTCCGAATATAGTTCCTGGAGTACTTCGGGGCTGGACAGTCTTCCTGCGTTCTTGTACAGGAATATGTCCAGGATGTCATCTCTGCCATTATGGGCGACGTGGGTTGGC
>NW_026017110.1:17430842-17445357 GCF_020466585.1 Dendroctonus ponderosae | reverse complement strand
GCAGGGGTGGCCTGCGACTGGTGGGCTGCAGGGGTGGCTTGCGTCTGCTGGGCTCCGGGGGTGGTCTTCGTCTGCTGGGCTGCAGGGGTGGTCTGCATCTGCTGGTGGCTGCGGGGGTCCTGCTGTCTGGTGGGCAAAAGAATAGCTTTGCCATTAATAATTCCCTCACTGGAGGACAGACGCCTGACTCTCCTTCTCTTCCGTCGGCGATTTGGGCTTTGAAAGGCCTCGCTCAGAGGAGTTGGGTAGCAGGTCCCTGTCCTCCTTTAGGGGTGTTGAGTGAGTTCTCTCAACGATGCCGTCGCTGTCGCTGGAGGACATCATATTTTGAGACTAATATTTATTAAACTGTCGAAGCTCAGAATTATGGGAGATATTTATGAACCTTTCTCCCTCTGTAGAGTGCGGTACCTACTAAAGATGGTGAAAATTTCAAGTTGCTGTTTGCTTTTGTTTTGAAGTTGAAATTTTTTAAGGGAGACTTTGCAGTTGAGAAAAACAACGATTTTGAGACTGATAGTTACATATTTAACTGATAAAACTGTTGATTCTAAGCTATTTTTTATGAAACTTTCACCGTTTGTAAAGTCAAGTGTCTTTTAAATATGGTGAAAATTCCTAGATTCCACTTGCTTTAGTTTGGAAAATTAAAATTTTTGATGGAAAAATTTGAGATGAGTAAAACATTCATTTTGAGACTGATGTTTCTTACACTAGTGAATCTCAGGATTCTGGGCAATATTTATGAAATTTACAGCTTCTGTAGACTCAAAAGTTTTCTATAGATGGTGACCTGAACCCGTGAGCCAGATTTTAACATACTTGGAATGGAATCCGCCTCTCTGGATGCTAATGGAACATTTGAATCGAATTGAATAAAACCTTGTTTTGCACCAAATCATTAAAAAATATGTGGCTACACATACAATTGGAGTGAAATTGCATCGCAAAAAAATTGAAAGCCTCGCTTAGTTTGAATACAAAAACATTTTGGGCCTAATTAGTTAATAACGAATTTCTGTTGCAAAGTGCTGGTCAGATTCATTTTGTTTGGTCGATATATTTAGTTCCAAACAAAGCTTTTAGCGAATTTGTTATTTTGCTCGACGGTGCTATTTATTTTTAATTTGCTCAACATGGAAGTAATGGAAGATGGAAATTTAATGGACAAAGTAACTGTTTTAATTCAGAGAGATATGGAATATTACAAGGTAAATGAACCTTATTTTTAAAACCGGCACACCATTTGCTGCAGAAAAATGGTGCAGCTATTTCTGCATAAAAGGTTTTTGAAATGTCTGCAAATAAATCACATCTAGTACCTGTATTTGAAAAAAAATTTCATATGAAATAATTCTTTCCTGAACAGGATTTATTTTAAATTTGTATTGCTTAGCTTTTTAGTCCTTTTAATTGTTTTTCGACAAATTTATCTCATATTTTGCCCTTTGTTTATTTATTTTAATCAGAATTCCTTGTTATAGGCAAATCAATCAGTTCTTCAAGAAACTGTCTGTCCCGGAATCATTGGCGGACGTTTCGATTTTCCTAGATCTGCTTCATTTGCAGCCATCAAACTGGCTGTGTGGTGGGAAGATGAATTTATTGCTGCCTACAGGAAACCTTCTGGTAGATCCACATTCCAACAAGACCGCATTTGCATTTTCACAATGAACTTGCAGGATTTTTCCAAAAAAGCCTGATGGAAGGAGCTCGAGATAACAGTGAAGCGTCTGGAGGCTGCGGTGGGATAGTGCGCTCTTCTGATCCGGCAAAGTTCATTTCTACCATTGGAAAATCTGCTGATCAATTGCTGAGTATGACCGTACTTTTTCTTACACATCTGATGCAGAATCTTCAGGTTTTTGTGCTTTATTTTAGAACACCTACACGTTCTCACGCAAGAAGCTTTGGATCATGCAGACCTAACTGTTTTAACAGGTAATTTAGTTGTTGTAATGAACCTTTGCATACTTTGTAAAAATTTCTTGCTTAGGTACGATTGGGGCAACAGCGCTTTTGAAAAACTGCTTAAGATTTTACATTCAAATTTTAAGTGATGTGAAGTCGCCATCAATAGAGCCTCTGCGAACTGGTAAGCGCGGTAAATTCCAGTTCATTTGCCATTGTTGGTCACTTTTCTATTACAGGTTATAAGAAATACAATGAGATGTGCGAAGCTCTTGCTGAAAGGCTGCTGGATTTACATTGCCGGCTTCTATCGCTCTACATAATCCAAGATGCTGATTGCTTAGATTGGGAGAACGACAAACCGTTTTTTGAATCAGAACGCGGGTCGTATATTATACAAATGTGGTGGCTTTATATGCAAGGTGCAAATTTTATTAATTGAAGAGTCCAGGGAAGAAATGTGCAAAGTCGGAATTTTGGTAAAATTGAGTGGACCTAGTTGATTGATTATTTCCTGCATTCATACTGGGAATAAACACCCAAGATCAGCAGACATTTACGGGTTTCATAAGTGAGTAGAGGAAAAACTTACCATAGTAAGTAAGTAAAAACGTGCAAAGTCTCGAATAAACACTGCCATAAAAACCTAATTCTTTAGTTTTGTTTCTAATATTACCGTGCGGGCATGGAGTGTATCAGCAGTGAAGAAGGAATCGGTAAACAAAGTAGGTCTGGGTAACTCAATAAATTTTTATGAGTTGGCGCAGTGCTACGCAAATGGCTTGGTGCGCTAACCCGGCACCGGCGCAGTAACTCAGTTCCGTTTCTGGGAAAATGTTGATAATTTTTTTTTTGCTTGATTTTAAATTTATTTTAAGGGCCATTCATCAATAACATTTTTAACATTTCTTCAAAATTTCAGAATTTTTTTTATAAATGCTTAATTTTCAAAAAATTCACTTAAAAATACTGACAATGTTAAGGTATTTTTCGCGAAAAATTATAAATACATTTTATTAGAACACTCGCCTCCTTCGTTGCTTTGCAAAAAGTTTTGAAATCCTTTTCGAGCATCGAATTTGGGACAAAAATCAAGTAATTTTCTATCAAAAAACGAACTGAATAAGCCAAAGTTTATAATAAATTATCTGGAAAACTCATCACTTCCATTCCTCTGACGACTGTAGAGTATGTTAAAAAAATGTGGTTTTTAGTTTTGACTGAATTTTTCTTGCTCTGTTTTCTTCAAAACGCTCTATTTTGTAGAGTTTTACTTATTCCCGAAAACTATCAAGGTTTTCGCAAAAACCGATAACAAAACTACAAGTTTTTAATCAAAAACGCGAAAACATATAATTTTCTGATGATTTTCTTCAATATGGGGTCTTTGCAACCAAATATGACAAAATTGATTTTGCTAGTAAATTCGCCTCATTTTGCAAAGAACTTTAGGAAACCCTTTTCAGCTTCGAATTTGGCACAAGAACCAAATAATTTTATTCAATTTTTTACCGAAAGCAATTAAGATTATCTTGGAAAAAAAACGGACAGAGCAAAAGTTTTCAAAAAATTATTAAATTATATACATTTTTTTTCTGGAACCTTTTGCAGCTTCGATTTTTGCACAAAACCCTAATAATTTTATCTAGATTTTTTCGGAAAAACTTTTCCCCGAACAGAACAAGTGAAAGTAAATGATCAATTATTCGGAAAACTCGTCACTTTTGTCGCTGTGAATAATTTGGTTTATTTAAATTCGGGTTTCTCACTTTTAGGTCAATATTTCTAAACAAAACGTTTTACTGTAAAATGCTGGCAAACTGAGAGTATTTTATGCAAACAAGTTAAAAGATGGATTTTACAAGAAAAGGCATCATCTTCACAGTTTGGTCTTCTTCATCGTCTTTTTCAAATACCATTTACCTTTGAATTTGGGACAAAATCGAAACAAAGTTATCTTGTTTTTTTCGACAAAGTTTAGGTTTCCTTAAAAAAACGACCAGAAAAAGCAAAAGCATATAATTAATAATTGGAAAACTCGTCACCCTCATCGCTCTGAAATTTTTCACGCTCTGAAAGTTTCTTTAAAATTTCCGGATTTTCCCCCGTTTTAGACCAAATAGTTTCAAGCAATCGTATGCGCAAAAGCAATATGTTGATGGTTTTTTCGTTAGATGTTAAAATTTCGTCACCGGCCATGAGTTATAACTCATTAACCAATGCGTTGAAACTCATTAACTCAGAGAGCGGCAACAACTGAAAAGCGCAAGTCAACACAGTGTTACCCAGGCCTAAAACAAAATGAAAATCTTACTGAAAAACGGAAATTTACCGGTCGTGTGCGGCTGACCGCAAGTGCACCAGGTTGAAATGTTTCCACAAGATTGATTCCAATGAATGTATCAAAATCCGTAAAAACTTACCCGAAACTTAAGACGCGAAAAAAAGTATACAATGTACAAAGTAATACATCCAGGTAAACCAGTATTCTGCGAAGTGTTTGGTTCTGTATTTTCTACCGAATTTAATATCAGTTTTGGCTATCGGAGCTCGGGTACCTGCAGCACTTGCGACCAATTTGCCTACAAAATGAAGTTTTTAAATTTAAAACTTGGACAACATGTAAATAAAGATGAACCAAATCGTGAAAAGGGGGGTATGCCTCTTTTGCCGTAAAAAGAGTGATGACCGCAAACCATACAGAAGCAATCGCCATCGATTTCCAAAAAAAATCATCTAGTGCCTCCTTTTATTCATTAATTCATAGACTTTCCTACAATGAATCTGTTTTTACATCTGTTTTAAAAAATGTGCTACAAAGGGAGTCAATGAGTCATTTTTGGATGAATATTTTAGTCATAATCTTGCCAGAAACGTTCGGAACGCATGTATTTTTTGCTATTTATGTGGTGGACAGAACAAAAATTTCACATTTCGATATTTCACCATATAAGTAGTTTACAAAAGAACGCGATTTGATACCGTGAAATTAGCATTTGCTGTTAAGGGACCTTGCTACATGGAGTCTGACAAAAATGGGTTTAATCAAATTCACAACCAGAAATTAGTTACCAGATGACTGGGACCAGATATTTACGGATGCAAAAGCCAAGCCATCACCATTGAAAGGTGAAAAAGTCGAAAAACGTTTTATCGAATCCTTGCTACATCACAAAATATTTTGTTATCAGGGCCTGTAACAGAAATGGAAGTGACTGCAAAACATCCAAGAATAATACGGCACCGTGATAATTATAATGGAAATTTGGTCACCTCCATCGTTGTTAAGCCAAATTTCAGACGCATTCGAGTACCTCCATTACTAAAAACTGAATTTTATTATCCAGCAAGAGCTTATTTGGAAATTTTTTTATGTTCCGGCAACTTAAAAAAATGTTAAGTAATTTTTTAGATTAAATTCCTCTGCGAGGGTGAACTATCAGGACTTGCAGGAACTTGAAAAATTTGTGATAAAGTGTACACTCTTTTTATCACAACCGGTCGGCTCTACCAAACGCAAAAAAAATGGTTTACATTTTCGACCAAAAGACCAAAAACAGATGCTCTTTTCTTCAGTTTGCACTTTGCCTTAGGACTTATAGTTTTTTTTCCAGTTGGAGCAGTAGCTACTAACTACCTAATTTCCTTTCTATATTTCTATAGTGCATCAGATTTATAAGTTAAAAACCATGGTAACTAAACGGCTTTCAAGTTTAGAATCAAACTAACTGAAATTGTTTCTAAAATAACTTTGCACGTTTCTTCCCTGTACTCTTCAATTGATATTCATAGTTCAGCTTTCTTTACTAAAGGAAATTCTTAGGCACCAAAGAAGACCTTTGGAATACAGTTCCTCCAAAGATGGCTCAAAGAGTATTCGCTGGAATGCTCAACGAGTCACTCACAATTCTGACGGTTCGTTATTCTCAGGTGAGGTTCCAGATTTCATATTTTCCATAAGTTTAATTTAATTTTCATTCAAAGTGTTTGCCATCGGAAGCCAGAACTGAGTTGCTTCTAGTTGATATCAGCAATTTGCTGTTTTGTGTCGCTCAGCTATTGCCATCCATTTGCGATACAGTTCAAGATCTAACAGGCAGCGGCCAAATTACCAAAAGCAAAATGTTGAGGGACGTTCACGTGAAATGTCAGCAGTTGTATTGCTGTTTTTTGCTGCGAGGCACTTCTTTGGATACTTTGCATAAGGTAAGAATTCGTTGCGTATTGGCCCTTCGGGCACGACACTGGACGCAATCCATTCAAACTCATTTGTATTTAAGTTCATGAGAACCCTATAATCAAAATTTTACTACAGTTTTGCTTGTACAAAAGGTGCTAAATTCCGAAAGTTTGTCTCCAAAATTCACTGCTTTTGTTTTAAAAATAAACACCTGATTTTTTTTCTAATAGCGTTCTCCAAAATCGTTCAGGAAAGGACTTCGCCAAATGAATCCTTAACACTTTGGTATGAACCGAATATTTCATGAGAAACAACTTTTTTCGTTGAGAGGCCTTGTTTTGCCGAAAATAAATATACTATCGACGTAAATCATAGAGTTTTCGACTAAAATTCAAGAAATTACTTTTCAAAAATTTTCCTTAATTGAAAGTTTCATATGGACAAAATTTTCCGCGGCTGAATTAGAAGAGAAAGAACGAAAGCTTTTCATTCTTGTAAAAGTTCTTTCGTTCTCTAAAACCTCCACACATTTACACCAAAAGAGCTTATTTGCGCTCAATTCACTGTTTTCTATTATTCCTTCATGTTCAAAACCAAGTAAAGTTTTTCGCGGTGTCAAAAAATCGTATCTGAGAAACTACTGAGAAAATTAGCTTCGAAATATTAAAACCTTATAGCTTATGAGTCACTTTATGGGAAAAGTGAACAGAATCTTCAGTGGCTTCCTCAGAATTTCCTTATTGTTTGCCATGTCGGAGATATTTGAGCGATTTAAAACCGTGGGAAATGTTCTGGAAAAGCATTCAAGTCTGAACGTTTTTGAATCTTACCATCTGTCTAGTAAAGTGTATTCTAAAAATGGTGAGAATTTCAAGCTGCTGCTTGCCTTGGATTTGAAAATGCGAATTTTTAAAAGAATGAATTCATTTTTCTCATATCCTTCATTATGAGTAAGCTATTTACTGAGCTGCAAAACTCAGGAGTCTGGGCGATTTGTATGAAACGTTCAGTATGTTTAGAGCCACGTTTTTTTTCAACGATGGCGAAAATGTTTAGTGGCTACTTGATTTACTTTGGAAAATACGAATTTTGAAAGAAAAAGCAGAATTGAATAAAAACATCCGTTTTGAGGCTCACAATTATTGAACTGGTAAAACTCAGCATTGTTATTGTATTTTAAAAACTTTCAGAAGTTTGTAGCATCTATAGGGTCAAACATCTTCTAAATATGGTAAAATTTTCAGCCGTCTGTTTGCGTTCGTTTGGAATTTGCGAAGTTTTAAGGGAGATAATACAGTTGATCAAAATCGTCTACATATTTAAACAGCGATATTTAGTAAGCTTTTTAAGTAAATTTTCAGCACACCCAGAATCAAGTGTCTTCTCAGGATCGTGAAAAGTTCAGCTTGCGAGTTGCTTTAGTTGAGATAACGTGAATTTTTAAAAGGAAAAGCGCAGTTAAGCAAAAACATCCATTTTGAGATTGATATTTATGAAACTGGCGAGACGCAGTATTTTTCAGAAAAATTATGAATCTTTCAGCATCTGTAACACTCAGTGTCTTCTATAAATGCTGGAATTTTTAGTCTACTGCTTGATTTGTTGAAGAATGCAATTGGAAAAAAAATATCCATTTTGAGCCTGATCTTTAACAAAATCATAAAACTCAGAATTTGGCGAATCTGATAAAACTTTCCGTATCTTTGGGGCCAAGGATGACCTAAAGATGGCGATAATTTCAGGTTGCTGCATGCTGTAGTTTAGACGTTACGAGTTTTTAAAGCTTGCTGATTAAGCACATCCATTTTGAGATTGACTAAAGTGATCAAACCCGGGATTCTGGGTTGTTGTTATCAATCTTTTTTATCATTATGGCCAAGTATCCTCTAACGACGGCAAAAATTTTAGATTGCTACTTGATCTAGTTTGGAAAATGATAATTTTTAAAGGAGAACGCGCAGTTGAGTGAAAACATCTGTTTTGATACACATTTAATAAATTAGTGAAAGTCGCATTTTGGACAACACTTATGAAACTTTCAGCATCGTCTAAAAATGGTGAAAATTTATCCCTTCTATGGGTTTCAGTTTGGGAGATTATGTTTTTTAAAGAAGAAATTACAGTTGACGAAAAACCCAAAATGAGACTGACGTTTATTAAACTAGTCTATCTCAGCAATTTAATCGATAGTAATGAAACTTTCAAGATGTTTAGAGTTACGTTGTTTCCAGACATGGTAAAAACCTTAATTTGATACTTGCCTTGGTTTAGATGATACGAATTTTTAAGGGAGAGTGCGCAATTGAGTAAAATCATCCGTTTTGAGACCGATATTCGCTAATCTGGCAAAACTTGGGATTTTGGGCGATCTTTATGATTCTTGTAGTATCTGTAGAGCCAGGTGTTTTCGAAAGATGGTGAGAAAGATCTAAAACTGCCACCTACTTTAGTTTTGAAGATGCGATTTTTTAAAGAAGAAAGCACAGTTTGGCAAAAACGTTCAAGATGAAACTGATATTTCTTGAACTGACGAATCTCAGGATTCTCAGCGACATAGACGAAACTTTGAGAATTTTTAGAGACAAGTTTTTTCTATGCATGCTAAATATATCAATTTGCTAGCTGCTTTGATTTGGATGATTCGAATTTTTAATTGAGAATGATCACTTGAGTAAAACTATCCAATATGAGACTGGTAGAACTGGGGATTCTGAGCGTTTGTTGGAGAATCTGATCACAGATCAATCCTCAATTCTAAGGTTGCTACAATATTAAATAACTGAAACATCTCAAGCTGTGCTAGAGGCAATCAAATTTCCGTAAATATTACTGTTCGCAATTTTTCTTTCAAAAAATGAAACATATAATCCGGCCATAAAGCTTTATCTCTGAGACGATACTGACTTGTGTGAGTAATTTGTGCGAGTAGATAATTTTTCTTCAGATTTTTAAAAAAGGCACTGACAACCTTAATCTACTGAACCCCAAAGGAGCTGCGCCTACTCCATGGATCATCTTTGCTTTACCCAACATTTTTAAAGATGGAAACATTTCCTTAAACCGCCTGACCGAAGTGGAAGAATGCAGCACTTTGGGCATGGAACTGATGGTTTTGTTGGCTCAACCACAAGCAAATTGGGCTCTGTTATTGAAGGTGAAGCTGCAACTTTTAATTTGTTTTGATGTCAATATCAAGCCCTCGTGTGGGTCTAGTTGAGTAGCCAACAATATTTGCTTGTCAGTAGTTACAAACATCTTTTAGGTTCTTTGCAGCAAAAAGTTCAAAGTTCTTCGGATACTTTTGAACGAGTTCATGGAAAGATCCAATCAAGAGTTGCGAAAGACGCCTTTAAAGGCTGAAGACTGCGGCAATCTTCTCTGTTCAGGGGATGGTACATGCAAAAACATGGACATAACTTCTTCAACATTGACACCAAACCACTACTATGAACTAATAATGTCAGCCTCACAAGTGTTGCTGCATGTGGGAAATGAGGAAGAGCTGAAGGAATATTTCGTGGAAGTTGTGATGCGACACTCGAATTGGGCCAAGTGTTTTGAAAGACGCAATGTGAGTATTATGACCATCCATTGCAAAAATCAACTCTTTTTACATCGAACTATTGAAATAAGGCTAAATGGAGGCAAAGCATAATACTATTTACCGCTATAGATTTTGCATCCATTCCTTTAATTAAAATAAGGGAGGTACGTGTAGGTTCCGAGCTCGGCAGTTTCCGATTTTTTAATTAATCATCCGAGAGCGAAAGCATTTGTAAACTTCGAAGTATTTTCAGGTTTGGAATCAAATTCGCCCCGCATGGTACGAAGCAATATTAAACATAGTTTTCCCGATATTACCAGTAGTTGAGGAAACTGTTATTAATGCTTTACAAACTGGAGCAACTATGTACCAGGCGATGTCGTTGATTGTTGCTTGTTTCAGCCAGTTTTGGGATATGTTAGGTAAACACACTTACACAGATATCATGTGGATAGTTGATTTGGCAAGTTTAGGACAGTAACTTACGCAAACTGAAAATTGTGCCTGGAATTTTCCATTTCAAACTTGTATTTCAGATGACTTAATTTAACATGAGGATTTTACAAGAATTGGAAGATTTAAGGATATCGTAAAACATTGATATCAAAATGGGAAAATAACGTGCAAAATCATTTTATACACAATTGGGGTTTTTTCGATTTTAGATGCAATGCGGTGCAATTTGAAGAGACCAGGAGCTGGATTTTTTCTAAACATTCGACCAGTTTTTCTCATGTTTGGTAGAAACGGCAGCTTCTTATCACAAGAGGGTACTTTTCCATAAGAATTTTTAAAAAGTTCTAGCAAGTTTGCTACTTATCTTCCGTTATAAGAAGTTATCGGCCACCTTTTTTGGAAAATTCATAGCTATTGTTTCTATAGTGTTTGTTGCGCGTTCGAGCATCTCTCTGTTTGCAGTAAAAAACATCCCCATTTTGGTGAATTGTGTCTTGTACTGTAAGGTTGTGTATTTTACGATCTATTTCATCCTTATCTGAATTTTGCGCATGTTTCAAATTTAAAAGCTACATTTTGGAGGCGAATTGATCGTAAGTGCTGCAGGTATCCGAACGCGGATAGCTAAAACTAATATTAGATTCGATTTAGATGCGATAGGTTTCATAGGATGGTTTATCTGGATGCATTGATTTGTATATAGGGTGTCTCGAAATTAGGTGGCCAAACTGAAACAGTGAAATCTGCTCTCAAAAATAATATTAATTTTTTAAATCAACATTTATCGAAAAATACTCCCTAACGGAGCTACGTCTTCTTGAAGAGTAAGAAGAGTCAGTAGTAGGGTTTTTGCAAACTATTTCTAAACTGTTGAACTTCAAAACGTAAGTTTTAGGAAATGTATAAATTTTGGTATGCTGAATCGTGATCTGAAATTAAAGCTGACAGAATTTCATCATAGACGTATCAGTTGNGGGGGGGAGGGGGTAGAAGTACAAAAAAGGTTCTCACTTTTAAATCAATCCTTTTTCTACAAAGTGTAAAAATCTGAATAATACTGTTATCCATACACATTTTATATTTTAAGTTAATATTATTGCAGTTTATTTTTCTTTACGAAGTCAGGAAAATAAATCACAATAAAGTTAAAATTATTATCGACACTAATATATAAACAAATATTCAAACAAATTTCCATTTTCTTGAATGCGCACTCTGGACCCTCTCCTAGTATGTTGGGTGGCACGGAGAATTTCAAAATGGTTTGTTTTATTTGATTTTTGGCCTAGATAATAATCGAATAGATTTAGATCAGGCGATCGAGCTGGCCAGTTTACTAGGCCACCTCGACCTATCCACCTGCTTCGAAAATGTTGGTTTAGCCAATTTCTCACAAGTTGGCCAAAGTGGGCTGGATCCCCATCATGCCGGAAGAACATTTCTAACCGAATGCTTATAAGAATATACTGTAGCAATTCTTGTAGATCATGATGTAGAAAATTTAAATAATTTTGGGTATTTAACCTATTTGGTAAAATAATCGGTCCTATCAAGATTGAAACCTGCTCATACATTGAAATAGGACATATGTTGAAAATTTGCTTTTCGAAGAGCCCTCGAATTCTCGAGGCTCCAAAAATGAGTATTATCCTCATGCGACCGAAAAAAAATTGTTGGTGGCTTAGAATCCAACGGCAAAATTTTGTACGTGCTGGAAAATCGTTGGCTCTTAAATTATGTACTCTTTTATAACGGAAAGGATGCAATCCTTGCTTTTGAGTCATTCTTCCGATATGAAAATATGTTTTAAATTAAATCATGTGTTGTATGGCTTCGTGCAATATTTTATTTGTTTTTTCCTATAATTTTTTTAATAATCAAAAAAATTGCACGAAGACATTCACTAGTTTTTTCATACTGGATAAAAGTTAAAATGCTTACAATGGACTTAGGGATATTGGTAACATTTTTATAAAACAGTGATATTTTTTAAGTCATTTAGTCTTTAGTCTAGATTTAGATCGAAGTAAATTCAGAGTACGTTTTCTTCGTAAAATACTTCAGATTTCCACAATTTGTAGAAAAAAGATTGATTTATAGTATCATAAAAAAGTTAGAGCTTTTTTTGTACTTCTACTCCCCCAAATTATACGTCTATGATGAAATTCTGACAGTTTTAATTTCAGATCGAGATTCAGCGTATCAAAATTACTAAAGTTCCTAAAACTTATGTTTTCAAGTTCCACCGTGAAGAAATAATTTGCAAAAAGCCTTACTGCTGGGCCCCTCTTCAAGAAGTCTTCCGTTAGGGAGCATTTTTCGATACATGTTGATTTACAAAATTAATATTATTTTTGAGAGCAGATTTCACTGTTTCAGTTTGGCCACCTAATTTCGGGACACTCTCTATACATTGTATGCATTTTTTCACATCTAAAATTTCAGATAAGTATACCTTTCCTGTTTTATTAAGACTGTAAAGGCTGCTTCTGTCTTTGGACAACTTTATATGAGACATTTATTGATATCTGGTTTAAGTTTACGGTGACTTGACGAGTGAGCACTTCCTTTAAAATGAAAAAGTGGCACATGAATTGTCTGAATCCTCTTTCATGTTAGTCCGTGAATTGGGCAGAAATCTTTCAGGAACATCAATGACACCAGATTCTTTTCACACTCTTATTCCATGAAAGTAAGAAGCCTGTTGGAAAATACAATTTCTTACTTCAGGGCGACGATTTCTTTGAATATCGGGGCTTAGATTAGCCCAGAAAGATATGCATGAAGAATCAATTGAAGATTTTAAGGATTTTGATACGTTGATTGGAATCAATTTTGCGAAAGGGCCCAATCTGATAATGACTTTGCAGACGAATTTTCTTAGTTACTCACCACACGCTCTCAATTTTCCATTTTTCATTAAGTTTTTCACTTGGTTAACGATTTCTTGGTCACTGCTGACCCCTTCATCCTCGCAGGTTAATATCAGAATCAAAACTAAATAATTTGCGTTATAATGGCTTACTATGGCGTACGGTCAAAAAACTGCCTTTTCACCTTTGGTCCCTGGACTTTTTACATGTAGTTTCAGTAAAATAAACAACTTTTTTGTTTAACGCATTTAGGGTTTAGCCATTCGTTAATTTAATTGCTTTTCTCATTACTTCACACAATTCAAAATTTTATTTCGCCTAATAATTCTTTTCAGATCCGTCCTTGACCAAAATATCGTATATTCTGCAGGAGGTAATACCTTCAGATATCACTCCCATTAGCAATTCTGTATTAATGCAGACTCTGATGAGCGCCCTATATTCCAGCTTGATTAGTAAGTGTTTCTGCTGTTCCCTTCAATTAAAAACAACTCGTTTTCGATATTCTTGTTTCAGTGGTTCCCGAAAAACTCAGTCTGAAAAAAGAAGTAACATTTCACTTGAGTGAAGGAGCAAAACCCGGTAACTTGGAGACGAAACTGTCTGAGCGACCATTTAATAGTGCAGGATCAGCTAAAAGTGCTGCTTTGGCCGCTGCAGAACATCTATGTAGTATAGGTATGTACGGGTTATTGCTTGAACTTTGGCCACCTCGTTTTTGCATCTACTTTGAAATTTAGAGAAAAATATTAAATACAAAAGTTCTAGATTTAGAACATTTTCTGAATCTTTGCATGGGTAACTTGTACATTTTTAAAGATAAAGAATCAGTTAAATGGGCAAAATTGGGCAGAATTCGATTGCCTATTCATTACCGTTTTCAAAATTTAGGTACCCGACTTGGTTCCTGAAATATCCTGAAAAAACAAGAAATCAACACTTTTTTAATTATCACTTATTACGTGAACTACTTAACTTTAACTAAAAAGTTAAAACTGCCCTTAGTACAACTTTTTGCGTTGAATTCAATAAACTAGCACTCGTTACCATAGTCAACTTGATTTACGAGATAAAAATAAACTTATGGTTTTTTAAATGGTAATCATAGTTGGCCTTTTGAAATCCTTATATTTTCAGAATTTAACGATATAATTGTTTGTATGTTTTTCTCCTTTTGTTGCCGTAAAACGTCAAAAGAAGATAAAAATGTGTAGTAGGCTATGGAAACAAGAACTATATTACCACACAAAGCACAAAACAATAATAAATCGTTTTAATTAAATGCTCAAATTGACTTCCGTTTACTTCCAGGCATTTTTTGGCATCTTCACATTCAACTCGTGAGTTGTGTGAAGGTACACCATCATGTTGAAAATATCCCAATTTTCGATACGATGCTACCGATGCTTACGATGGTAAAAAGTATAAATATCTTTCCATATTTAAATTGTGATTATAAAAGAATGGACCAATAATTTTATCACTAAAAATGCCTCACCAGACATTCACAAAAAAAACACGTTGATCTCGCCTATTTTCAATTAGATGATG
>NW_026017110.1:17416721-17430359 GCF_020466585.1 Dendroctonus ponderosae | reverse complement strand
TATATTGATTTACAATCAATCAATATCGAAGAAACGAAGCAGATCGCCAACGAATTAGAAAACCAGAAAATCCATCTTCAAGAATTGACAACGCCCCTAGAAGTGACCCGCGTCAATTTATGGACATTAATTATATATATAATCATTATTGTTGCTTGCGTTTACGCTATATACAAAACTGTTAAAGAAAAACGCTCAAAAACACATACTTCCGAGCCCATCATAATTGTATAATTTAAATATATCTATAAAACCACACCCTGTGGGTATGTTTTTAGCTAAGGGCGGAGGAGTTACATTCTTGCAACTTAAATTGTAAGCAATAATTAATTAAACACTAAGCAAAGATAAGAACATGTACCGAGGTTACAATTGCAACCTCGAAACAAAGCGAAACCAGTTCATTTGTATCCTGCTTCTAATAAAGACCTTTTTTAAAAAGGCTTTTTGTATTGACCCACACGTAAATATTTAACGTTTTTTTCTAAATTTCAAATTAGATGCAACAACGGGGTGGCCAAAGTTCAATCAATAACCTTGTACACTGTGTCCTGAAAGTAGAGTGAGAAAGATATAAAAAGTTTATGTAAAATATATTAGATTTGGTAAACAAAGAGGTACCTGCATGTAAATTTATACACGTGCAGAAGACAAAAAAGTTCCAAATCAAATAGAGAAATTAAATTTGTAAGAATAAAGTATTAGTGACGCCCTAGAAACGAGTATGGGAGTAGAAAACAAATTGAAAAACAAATATTATTTTGACACCCACTCTATATCGTAAACGAATTTGCGGGATCATGTTTATATGAACCGGTCATCTTATTTTCTTTTGTCGAATAAGGGGTTAACAGTATTATTTTTTCACAATTGCTTTTTAGCTAGATGTTATTTATACTCATTGTTACTTCGAATTGTGCTAAATTTTACATTTAGGAATGTTTTCCGGGCTTTGTGCTTAATTTTGCTGCCGCAATTTCGTGTTGTATTCTTGTTATATATGTATGTATTGTATGTTATATGTTGTCGTTTATAGGCTTATTTTAGCCGTATGTTTGCGTGATTAATAGTAATAGTAACTCTTAATCATCCTCAAATAAGTCAAAACGACTAAGAAAATGCTAAAGACTAACTAAGGAGAATTTGAAGGTTTAGGAACAAAAGCAGTGGCACTTCAAAAAATATATTGGTACACGGGTAAAAGTGACCATAAACGCAGAAAAAGTTACACCCTGTGGAGTTTTGCAATCATTTGACTTAAATCATGCTGCAAGCTCTGCTAACTCTTCTAACTAAAAAGCTCAATTAAGCGCTAGGAACTGTAGACAAAAAACTTATTTTTATGCAAGCTTGATCTTATATCAACTTTTTGCCTCATTGCATGTTGCAGAACAAGTTAATATTATTAAAACTGAATTCATTAGCAAATCTTCAATGTAACAGTCTATTGAATTTCAGATGAAGACAACAAACACACTGATCAGATCGACGAATTTCTAGCCCAAATAGATGAAGCCAAGGATGATCCATCAATTTTTGTCAATGCAGGAGCGGACAAAATCGGCGACAATCAGAAAGTTATTGAAATCATTGTAAGCGACTTGTTGATGACTGTTCAAGGAAAACAAAGTCTAAAGGTAAGTCTTCAGTAGTAGTTTCTCACTTAGTCAGTGCAAAAAAACAAATTTTCTCTTATTATATTATATATAAGAGTTATTAGCTAACTCACAATTATAGACACTGTATCATTTTGTGAAACACAACAGCGAATGGGTGTTTTGGAAATTAGGCATTAGCGAAAAAACGGAACTAACTCCCGGAAACAAAGTCCTAAATCCACCAGATCCTTTGGTTCACAAAATGTTTCACATAGGATATCGGCCTTTTGATCAGGTAATTAAATAAAGTCAAGTTTCACGAAAATATCCGTTCAACTCTAAACCGAATCTAAAAACATTCTGTGTATAAAGTTTCAGCATTGATGACTTTTAATAAACATACTGTTCCAGTTGCTTACGCGACAGCTTAAGCCAAACTGGCACCATCTTTTGCAAACATCGTTGGGATTAACTTTGGAGAAAGTCTGGAATCAAGTTTCCCGTCGTTGGGACTTTCAAAGTTCAGCGTCTTCGCAACTTAAAGCAGGGGACGTGGATATTGTAAATAATTTGTCGCTAATATTGAAACAGTGATTTCCGATAGTAGACAGGATTGTTTTCAACTTAGCTTTTACGTTATAAAGCGCTTAGTTACTTTGTCTAGTACAAAGGTCAAATTTAAATTTGGAACTTATGAAAATGCCTGCTGCAACTGGGCGAAGCGAGAATTAATCTTGCTGTAGAAATAAGTAGAACATTCTAATTATACTTATCAAAGAGTTGGGATGGAAAATTAAAATTCAAAGCTTCAAAAGTGGATTTGGAAAAAAACGCCATATATTTTAATTAAGTATTGATTATTATTATACTAGTTCACACTTTAAATCGTTCCTAAATTCCTTAATAATAGTGAATATTCCAAGAACGATTTAGGCTATTTTAATCTGTTGCTTAGTTTAATCAAGTTTTCGATTGTATACAGGGTGTTGCGTGTCGTTCCATAAGTCCTTACAAGCTGAGGCACATTTTGTCTAATTTTAAACACATTTTTCTATAATTTTTGAATTTGATTTTTATGTCTGAATTTTACGATACATATGGAAAATATTGTAGGTTATCCGGTGCGTTAAAGCTGAATTTATTGATGATGTAAAGATGCGGAAATTTTGTACTATTTTCCCGGCCAATGCTGCAACTTTTATAAAAAGTGAAGGTTTTCTATAAATTTTTGAGGTTCCATTTTGAGGGATTCTGAACAGCTTCAAATCTCGCACAAATTGCAGAAACGTATAAAACCATGAAACGAATGAATCAAGAAAACTGCACAACTTTGAACGCTTATTACTCCATGACTACTAGGAACTAGATACATTATATTTATTTTTTCCTACTAGAGACGAGCACTATATAATGCAACACTCTGTATATGACAAACTAAAAATATTTAGTGTTTCTTAAAAGTAGGCCAGCGACAAATAAATTATAACTTCTGTAATGTTGCAGACTTCCTAGTCGTTGTCCAAATGATACTAAATAAAAAATTTGCAATTGCCAATTACCAATTAATCCGCATGAGCCTCAATTTAAACACTTCGCAGCACAAGTTGTTAAAATAATACTGTTTTCTACGAAGGTATCTTAAATAGGTAAATTACTAGGCCAATATGTGAACTACATTGAAAGTTATTTACAGTTTCTTCGTAAAACTACTTCTTCACTTTCCATTATCCATTGTAAATTCCTGAGTATCCTGTATCCAGATAGTAATTGCCAGTGCTCCTGTAAAACAAGCGCAATGGATAAACAGTAGATTAATGCACAATTCAATGGTAAACTTTCGAAATTATTGGTGAAAATTCAATAGAAAGTCCTTCGAGTTAATTTTTGATATATCCAGGACATTTTCAGTCGTTTTTACTCTTTTCCCAGGTACAAACAGCATATCGATGTTGCACTAAATTGATATTCATCTTGAAAAGTATACCTTTAATCTGAAATCCAACGAATAATACCTAATGAAAGTCAAGATATTCTTTAAAGTTCCAAAATTCTTTTGAATTTATATGATTTATAACAAAATTATTTGGAAAAGATATACAGGGTGTTCCGTAAATATGTAAAAATATTTTAACAGCGTGTTCTTATAGTCATTTTAGAGGGAATTTTTTTAATTTGAGGTTTCATTTTTGAGATATTTGATCTCCAAAATGGCGGAAAATATTAGTTTTTGTTGTTGTCCTTTAAAACGGTTAAACATAAAAACTTTGGTATACATTATAAGGTAATTGAGTGCCATTTTATGATATTGTTTCGTGTCCAGTTTGCTTTTATACAGGGTAGAAATGTGGAACTCCTACTTTTGTTTCGTTGCAGAACTTTTTTTGGGTGCACTTAAACTTTCCTCGACATAATTTTTTTAGTCACTACAAGTTTTTTACAAACTTTTTTATCTCTTATTGTTTTTTCCTAAGACCACTAGTTTACCCGCAAAAAAATAAAATCGGTTTTTTTGTCGTTCTCAAAATGTGTAAGTAATTTAGTTAATTTCTTAAAAAATCTGATAACGTTTTCATATAGCAATTTTGGTACGCATTATTAGTTGATTATTACCAACCTAAATGCTTTTTCTAAATTGTATATTTTGGTTCAGATTACAATTATTAAGTTTGAATAAATTTTACTTAAATAATAACATGGTAACAATATGCGCAACGATATAAACAAACAAAATGTCAGTTAAATAACCATTCTAATGTTAACTCAGTAGCTGTTCAAATTGGTCACCTTGACTTTCTTGGAATAATCGCAGTCTTTTAATGAAACTAAAATTTACAGACGGTAAAGTTTGCACTGAAGTTCTTATTTCGTTAGAAATACTAAATATTCGTTTATGAAGATCTTTGATTGTATTTACTTCTGTTGAATACACGGTATTTTTTTAAATGGCCCCAGAAGTAAAAATCAAGCGCGTTTAGAACGGGAGATCTGGGAGGCGAGTTTATAGGAGCTTCTTGACCTCACCTAATCCAACGGCTTGGAAAGTTTTGATCAAGCCGAAACGATTTAATCTTTTTGCGGGCAAACTACTGCCCTTAAGAAAAATAATAAGATATAAAAAAGTTGACAAATAACTTGTAGTAATTAAAAAAATTATGATGATAGAAATTCAAGTACACACAAAAAATGTCTGAACAAAACAAAAGTAGGGGTTCCACATTTCTATTCTGTATAAAAGTACACTGAACTACAAAACACAACACTAACATAGAATGGCACTCAATTAGCTTATAATGTGTACCAAAATTTAATTTTCTATGCTTAAAGGTTTTAAAGAAAAACAACAAAAACTAATATTTTTCGCCATTTTGGAGATCAAATACCTCAAAAATGAGACCTCAAATTAAAAAAATTCTCAGGAAGACTCCCCTCTAAAGTGACTAGGAAAACAAGCTGTTATTAACATATTTATAGAACACATCTGCTGTGATTTGCATGAAAGAAGTGCATATTTTATTAGCAAAAAATCGCCTATTTCAGGATAGAAATTCAGGTGAATAATAGTGCAATTACTGAAAACAATTATACGTAAGTGTTAAGGAAATACGCTGAGTTTCAGTTTAGCGAGTCCTCCAATAATTTGTACATCTTATGGAACTGTCTGGAATAAGTGTTTTCATTTTAAGTAAAACCCCAAAGTTTTTCCACCAATTAGAGCAATGTTTTAAAGTGATATAATTTTTTTCCACTTTCCATTAAACCAGCCACCCGAAATATCCTGTTGGTAACTTACTTGGAATCAGCCAGAACTCCTAAGTATGCAACTGCGTTATTATTACAAGATCCCCGTTCAAACGAGACATAACTTTCACATTTTTTGCTCGGGTAGCTTTGTGGAAACCGTATAGACTCCACATACAGTTGATAGGAACGGAAATGATTACAGAATACTACAAATGAAAACATAATTTGTTAATTGAGTTTCAAAAATTATTGATCTTCACAGACATTCCAGCAATTAGATGCAGCTAATTATTTTTATAAGTTTTTAATTCTTTGGAGGCTCAGTTACCTATCCAGTTGAATGCAAAACCGTATCGAGCAATCACTTCGTGAAGTTTACAACCTGGTTGTTTGGTTCCACCATTTGGCCAGAAATTCAAATGACCGACTGCGTATTTCATACCAAAAACTCCAGAATTTACGTAAATTACGTCCACAAATTCTGCATCGCTTGGATCCAATCGTTCATCGATTGGGTTGTTGTTGAATAGAGGTCCTGCTGGATCCAGCGCTGAAACGTTTAGTAGGATTAGAAGCTTTAAAGACTTTTTGCAATATTTGGAGTTAGGTGTAATGTCCAGCTTATAAGCATTAGAGCATGAATTGAAAAAAATACTTGTATTCCGCCACGCGAATGAAACATTGCTCACTGCTGCTCCGAATGAGCGTCGACTTAATTAGTAAATACAAGTATTTCTTATTGCATTTTTCGCTTCATTTCCAAAACTTTTTCTCAAAGTCCCAAAATACCCATGTACTACTGCATTTAATTTTACCTGTAATACGGGGAAGTTTTCCACTTTTTACATATTGTCCGGTTAGTCCGGCAATTTGCCCTCCTAAGCTGAGACCAATAACATGAAGATTTTCAAGTTTCAAACCTTTTGTTACCAGGTAGTCAATAAAAGCCGCAGAATATCGACCAATAGGTCTGCAATTTTTAGCTGCTGTGATATAGTCAGGACCGGCTAATAGTCGCTCGTTTTGCACCAAAATAACATTATACGTTCCTTGCTCTAAATATGCTAAAATAAAGTTTTGATGAGATCATTAGTAAAAACTGGAAGTATATCGTATACAAAATTGTAGGAACTGTTCGAAACAGGCTAAACCGGACGAAGTGGGATGAGTTATTTTCCCGTTTTTCTTCAATATTTTTTAAGCGTTCTCTGCCCCATTTGCACATTTTACCAAATTAGGAAAAGCGTGTTAAAAAAATTAAAAAAATGATTATCTCGGTATCAAATATAAACTTAAATTTTGTAAACTTTTCTAACTATAAAAAAGATATTGGCATTTGGTTGATAGCACGTTTTTTTTTAAATAAAAAAGTTCATTTTCTTGTCCTCAAATATAGACTTAAATTTTGTCAATTCTTCTAGCTTTCCAAAATATATCTTTGTGCTATCTTTGTAATTTATGTTAATAGTTTACAATGGAAATTATAAAAAAGAAATCTCAATAAAGTTCGCGAGTTGAAAACTTTTCAATTACACAAACGAAATTATTCATGAATATAAATAGACACTAAATAAATTTATAAGAAACGTTCAAAGACCTCTCCTAAAAAATGTGATCCTATTTGTAAAAATTGATGGAAGGGTATGGATAAAATTTACAAAAAGTGTATATTAATGTATTAAAATAGAAGCGTTTGTCATTTATTTTACATACATTTTTTGAAAACTGATTTAAAAAGCATTGTTTTATGCAAAATTTTAATTGTTGTTGCTGAGTTTATGCTAATTATAAAAATTCATAGATCAATACCGACTTTTAAAATTGCCTACTTTGTTTACTTGCAATCCTCCTGTTTATTGGAGACGATACATAATTAAATTAACATATTAGTAAGAGAAAGTATAAAAGAAAATGGGTAAAGTATACCCGAACATGCAATACAAAGAAATCCAATCGAAAACAAAAACAATTAACATATTAAATCATTCAATAACTAAAAAACTAATGAACCAAAGGACAAAGAAATCAGTGAAACTGATGCAAAGAGTAGTTTTTAGTGAATTATTTTCAGAGGGAGAGATTTAAAACAAGAATTACTTTGTTCAGATAAAACAATATATTTCAAAATTTAATCAATTGGGTTCCTATTATCACTAGTAGACAATGATGGGAAAATTCAGAAAACATACATCTTTATACCCTTAGAGTTTCGAGCATTAACTACGTGTAAACATTTAGTAGAAAATCTGATAAAGTTTCCTACAACTTCTCAACTGTGCTCAGCTTCAATTTTTCTCTGGCTGCATGTGGAAGTTTGTTTTTTTTGTAACTTTCAGTATCGATAAAGCGAATACCACTGGCTAGACTTTAAAGCCACGAGAACTTTTCCGTTTTTGTGGTTCCAGAAGTCGGAACAAACAGCTATTGATTTGAGTTTTAATTCATTGTTCAATTCATTTGGAGAATATAAAAGTACTTACCGTTTTTTATAGACTGTGCATCATCTGATTCATAAGATTCCAAAAATCCGTGGAAAAATATAATCGTGTTGTACGAAAAGTCGATTCCTGAGCTTTCCAAGGAATTATCGTCTTGTGGAATTATAATTTTTGAACTTTGAGGATTTTCTCTAAAAATTATTTAGATTATTTAATTTGGGGCCGATAGGAGTGTAGACTAAAAAAATATGGTCCTTTCACTGAAGCCTACAAAACTCCCAAAAAGCTCTTTAAACATTGAAATTTACGTTCCAAGATTGAATATAGTCAGTTTTTATTCAATTAAAACCATTTGACCATCATAGAAGCAGTTAGGAATTAAAACGTAACTGCATCATGTGGTTAAATGGAACTGCCGCTTACATTATTCGAGAAAAGTTTTCTACTTAACGGCATTAACCAAATAGTGAATACTTCCAGCGAGGTTTTGTGTGTGTATCAAATGATGACCTTTTTCGAGCATATTTTTTTCATTCATTAAACAAATTAAATGAAATTGAATTAAAACTCCAGGAAACCAATTTTTGCAACCAACGGGTTCACAATTTCATACATGATAAATAACATGTATTGCATTTTTGCACTGAACCATCCCTAGTTCAAATCAGTTATCCTGTATATGTAAATATAGCAGTTTTTAGTTCTCTAATTTCTTTAAAATAGAACAATCAATACCTACAAAATATGTCTTTACCTGGTATATAAATGAAATACTGTGTCTCTATATGGATCAAATTGTGGACATAATCTTCTATTTATAGGCCAAAGTTGCAAAGAAAAATTCGACCAGTGAAGCAAGGGCGGTCCTAGAAAATGTTTATGTTTGAAAAATTTTTATCAATTACTTTCCTTTAAAATAATTGTTTTGCAAGTGAATTACTCGAGTTCAGTTCTTCACATAATTGTACTTTTATTTGCTTAATGCTTCTGTTTTGCGTCTCTCTTTCGTTGTTTTTCTTTCCTCCATTTAATATTTTTATGTCTAATCAAACTACCATTGTGATCTTATTATCAATATTTTTATTTTCAATTTTGAAGTCGAGTAACAATGATCTGAGACTTATTATTATTAATAACTTGATTTAATACATTCTTATAAGTCTAAAAACCAGTCCAATTGGAAAGTGACTTTTCACAACAGTTGGAACACTTTTGGAAGAACAGTTTTAATTTTTGAGGGACTTTCTAACTATATTAGGGATTGCAGTTTAGCTGGATTTGCAGTATAGATGATCTAGCAACATGATCACAAAATATTTATTTGGTGCTTTGACCATTTGACGAACTTAAGCAAGATTAAAAAACTTCATTTTCCACGGCACCTTTCTTGAAAATTTTTCAAAAAGTTTAGCAAAACGATTCGTTATTTTATTTCATCGATTTTACTAGAAAATTAAAGCGGTTTGGCTTTAAGAAAGCTGACAAATTGAAGAACCGAGTTAATACAAGCAAAAAAAATTACTACCTTCACTATTTTGAAAATCTTACAATTACCATTTATTTTACCAAACAAAAAATGCTTTTTTATTTAAAAATTGGAAATTGCAGTCTTCCTTAAGATGAATACTTTCATTTTTTAATACTGAATGTTTTAGCGGCCTTTAAAAATGGTGTCGTTACAAGTTTTCGCCCGTTTAGAGTGAGCAAAATCATCAGACATTGAAAAAAGTGGGTTGATAGTACAAAAACTATTGTATTAAATAAAACGCCGATTTTTTTGTTTACGCGTCTTTAACTAGGCAAACTCCAAAGGAACTCAGCTTTTGAATAAACTTAGATAATAACATATCTCAAATAGCATTATTAGTTACCTACTTTTTTTATTGATTTATGATTATTAGCCAATTATATTTTTTGCAAATCGGTAGAACGTATCCATTGCACCGCATCTTATATTTAAATCATCAATTGCGCACCTTTTTTTATTTGCAAATCTGATAATATAAGTACGTTTTTTTTTGTTACCTGGCAAATTAGTCAAAAAACACAACACCGACACACTGGCTGACATTGTTTTTAGAAATGCAGTCAATTAATTGATTGTTTAATAACCGCAATCTAAATTTAATGGAAAGGCTTGTTACTAATAAGTAAAAAAATATTTAAGCGCTCATGGTACTGGTCAATAAACCGTGAGATATTGCAAAATGCTACTGTATGCTCACAATGCGGTTCGGTTTTTATGCAATTTAAAATTTTATATTTTTTTTGTGGCGTACTAATTGATAAGCGATTTAGCGTCTAATGCCTAACCATATAATGGCATTGCTATTTTTTAGATAACATTCGTGCTTTCTGTTATCAAAGGATAAATTATTCACTACTCTGATAAGCTGCTACTAACAATATTTTCTGAGCGACAATTCTATGTTCAGTTTTTTATGTTCACTCTCCTGCTGAAGAGAAGACAGGTTAGCAGTATTTTGTACATTTTTATAATTATAAATTTGAACAGTGCAGCATGCACCATCCTGTATATGACATATCAAAATTTTGAATTTGTGATTTTATTTAAAAGTAGGCAAATTCCGGCAGAACAGAAGTAGTGATTGTTTCCCACATTTAGAGTCTTGATTATCAGCTTTTATTCCTAGAGGCTCAATTGGCTGCATTTTTCTGACTATTTTTATATGCTAAGCGTCTTACTATTGACTGGAAAGCGATATGTACCTAAATAAAATTTTTAATGCTCAAAAACTTTTTTCTCCATTTATTAGGAAAATGTACGTTGTTCAAAAGACTTTCGGGTAGAGCTACTAAACAAGTTTTCATGCAAAATATCTTAATGATTAGGTAGTGTTTTAATGTATATTCAAATGTTCGTATTAAAATACTTCCCTTCCTTCCGTTCATATTTTTATTTCTTTCCTTTTCTTTGCTCTTCGCCAGTTCCAGTCATTTTTTTATTATCTATATTATTGTCAACTTCGTTCTTAATGTTTTCCAGTATTGAATGTTTTCATCTATCTATTTGTTTGCATTTTTGCAACCAAAATTTGAGGCCTAATGCGTTTTTTGAACATTAGATTATATGACAGCGTGAGCTGAAAATTTTACAGCAGTATTAGAAAGCTACAAAACTCTGAACTTATCTACTACACTTTACATTGTAAATTTGCATAAAACGCGCAAAACTTTGTTCACAGTTTGATAAACGTAAGTAAAATTGAAGCTTTTTAATATCTCAAGTAAAGTTTTTTTAATCAATCGTATTTTCATCTATTAAAAGTCAAAGTGCGAAAAAAACATGTAGGTATATTTTAACTAACATATAATGTAATAGATAGAGATTAATGACTATCTTCAACAGTACTGTTTGTATTTTTACAGTGCATGTTACAATAAGTTTAGAAACGAAAGAAAGCAAATTTCTTTTTTTATTGGAGTCTTGGACTCTTCAGTAATCAATCTATTGTTTAATTGTTTGAACAAATCGCAGAAATTTACATTGCAAATTTCACTTACGTCATAATACCGTTTAAGCAATTGTTCAATGGATATGGCGGAAGAAAAGTAGGTGATAAAACATACAACGATCAAGTAGTTAAACATTTTTATTAACATGCTCTTCGATTTTATTTACACAATACATAGTATATTATTCTTTAAGCTTATTATATATGTACATCGATAAATAGTAGGAACAAATGCTACAGGTTGGTAAACATTTTATTTCATTTTGTTCTTTCAAAATTAGTAGTAAAATTTTAGATTTTTATGCCAAACACCAAAATTTTTTAAAAGTTTTTCAGCAATTAGTTGCTTTGCTCTAGCTTTTAGTTGATATTCGTGTATACAGGGTGTTTCGTAAGCACATGATCAAAAGGGTACTGCGATATTCTTTGAATCAAAAGAAGACGATCTGACCTAAGTTTTATTAACAACAAATTTCTGACTCCTCTGCTATTGATGGTCAAAGTTCTTCAAAAAATTTATCTTTTTTGAAATATCGGGAGAATGGTACAATGTATTTTGGTGAAACTCGCTGTGAATGTGTTCTTATGTAAGATTCATAGTTTGATGAAACAATCGAGTTTAGACGTTTAGGATAAGTGGTGAATTCTTGAATGCCGAACGTACCATTCTCCCGATATTTAGAAAAATAAAACTTTTTTGAAGAACTTTGACCATCAATAGCAAAGGAGCCAGACATTTTTTGTTAATAAAAGTTAGCCAGATCGTCTTCTGTTGATTCAAAGAATATCGCAGTATCCTTTTGATTATGTGCTTACGGGACACCCTGTATATTACCAACCGCAAATCTTAAAGCACTACAAAACATTCAGAACAAATGTGAATTTTTAATCAATTAAAATGAAACAGCTTAAAATTTGAAACTTATAAAAATGTTTTTCATAATTTACAAAAAATTTAAGAAGGAACATTCAATATTAACTTTTCTTTTTTATAGCTATTCTTTTGGAAATAATGACTCTTTAAAATACTGTGCATTCTAGAGTTCTAACGTATGATTGAGGCAATAAAAGTTAGAGAAAATTAACTAATTTTCTAATTTAGCCATATTTTTTCAATTCAACTAATTTGCATTTAAAATAATAGTTTATTGCAATACGCTTGCATTAAAAACCGTTCTCTTGTGTAGTCAATTTAGTTTTCTAGAGGCCAGTTTTTGCTACGTCTTTGAATATGGAGATTCTGGATTGGTTCTTATGTAGAAATTGCCTCTAGCCCTGAAACAAAATACAAGAAAAATAAGGCAAAGATAAGGTAAGTAATCTAACAAAAGTGTTTTAAAAAGTAAATTTTTTCTGGTTGATTTTCTAACTCCAAATCAGAACCAGCGAGATCACAAAAAATGCTGGTTAATCCTTTAAAAATTGAAAGAAATTTACCTGAGGTCAACATAAAGTCCCATGGGCGAAGTAAAATTATTTTGTTCGTTGCAAATTTCGTTTTCGTAATCGTCCCAATTATCGCAATTTATGGCACCCAAGAAAGCATGCGGATTTATTACTGATTCTGCAAAGAACTGGTACGACCTCCAATGACTGCAGAAAGCTAGAAAAAATCAATCAACAACACAATAAATAATGCATTTCTTGGAATCTTTAGTCACATTTACCATATTCTAAAAGAGCGTCTGGGTTCCTTTTTTTGACCTCCTTCAGGTTGCATCCTGGTTGCGGTGCTATGCCTCTGTTAGGCCAAAAGTCCACATGACCAATTTGATTTGGATAACCGAAAATGCCTGCATCAGTGTGAATTATATCGACAAATTCCGCATCACTTGCATCTAGTTTAAGGCTTTTAGGCCATTTGGTAAATAGAGGTCCAGCAGGATCCAAACCTGTTCAAATTCACAAGAATACTTACACAAACACAAACGCATCTTCATAATCATGATTAAAAATAAAACTCTTAAGTTGTAGATCAGTTCTATATTGTTGAGGCGGATTCATTTTTTTACAAACTTCTTTTTGGGTATTTCGCTTCAAAAATTTTTGTCTTTAAAAAAGACAGAATTTCCTCACGTCTTTTATTACAGATTGATAAATAGTGCTCCTAAATAGTGCTCCTATTTCGCAATAAGAACGAATTATTTATCAAAAAGTAATCAAGAACTATCACCTAGAGGGTATCCTGCGACACACTTAGGCTCAAGCTGTCATATATATAAAAATGGGTATCGTAAAAAGTCTATATGATAGAGCAAAAATAATTTGTCTAATTCTAATTTTTCCAAAGAAAACAATTTATAAAAGAAATTCTAAATTTCAATAATTATCCAAATTCTTTTATTGAAAAATGTTTTAACGAAATTGAATTCCCACGAACAAAAC
>NW_026017110.1:17394571-17415722 GCF_020466585.1 Dendroctonus ponderosae | reverse complement strand
GCACTATTTATCAATCTGTAATAAAAGACGTGAGGAAATTCTGTCTTTTTTAAAGACAAAAATTTTTGAGGCGAAATACCCAAAAAGAAGGTTGTTAAAAAATAAAACTCTTGTTTCAGAATTTTAATTGTTTTAGAAGTCTAAATAAGTGGGACTTTTATTGTTTCTTCGGATTTTTATGGGAAATTTAGTGTTGATGGTTGATTCTCCTTTGCAAAATAAATTTGCCGTTTTGTCCAAAAACGTTTCGCTAAAGAAAAACATTGTAATTAAATCATTTTTTTACAAATACGTACCCAGTGTTTAAACAAATTACATTCTTAAAATTGTTTGAGCTGTAAAATAAATTCAATTGTAAATTGTCTTCAAGTCAAAATTGCAACTTTACTAGTGAATTATCTATAAACATTCATATTGCTTTAATTTCCTCTAACAAATTACAGAAAAGTACTGTTATTTCTTTTTATATACTTCTCAGATACAACCAGAAGACAAGAAACCAAAGCAATTGTGGACAAAAAGAAAAATTAATATTTTGTATCCTAGTCATTCTCAAGAAGTAGACTAGCGAACGTAAATCTCAAGCGCATATCAAGTATGAGTTAAACTGAAAAGGCTAAAAGCACTACAGACTGAAATTTTAACCATCTGGAACCAAGTACAGTGGTAATGTTGATGATGTCGAAAAACACCCAGCAAATTTGATATTTTATTGATAA
Source organism: Dendroctonus ponderosae (assembly GCF_020466585.1). NCBI lineage: Eukaryota > Metazoa > Arthropoda > Insecta > Coleoptera > Curculionidae > Dendroctonus > Dendroctonus ponderosae. Next base: position 17,415,003 of record NW_026017110.1, on the reverse strand, counting down.
AAGCTCTTTTCTAAAGCTACTCAAATAGTTATTCAAATGGTTCTGACTGACTGACTTAATAAACTTGCACATAGCAAAAAACGAATTATAAATAACATTTAATAAAACCCCCCAAAAACAATTTTTAATGAGTATTTCAATATGCATAAGCACGCTGTTGAAAAACAATGAACGGAAAACAGTCTGAAGGTTATAACTTTGAGGCAAGTTTGAGAAAACAAATCTTTAATTAAAATGTTTGTATTTGCTGGCAGAATTTTTCGGCTGCTGTGAGCAAAAATTGCCCTGAAACACTGAAACAAAAGGTTAAGTAAATAATCTAAAGAAACTGTTTATTTTCGTGCACGAAGAAGAAAAGCTATTGAAAAGCAAATGTTGAAAAAGGATTCGACTTCATAAACCACCATCCTCATGCGTTTAAAAATATCCATAAAATTTACTATATCATATAAAAATCAGACATTTAACACTCGTTTTTGTATCATTTGAACCAACTTCAGTAAAACAAAAATCTACATTAGGCTCAGGGGGAGGTTAAGGCAGCCTAAAAGGGCCAAAGTTTCCATAAGCACACTTTTACTCTGGTTAAAAAATGCAAATGTAAGTTTTTTCGATCCATAGGGTTAAGCCAGAGTGCCACAAAAATGATCGGCTTAAAGTATTGGAGAGGAAAGTTCAAAAATATGTTTGGATGAATAATTAATTATAAATAAGCCATCGGATATTGATGTATTTTTTACAGCTTTTGGTTATTTGTAGAACTTTATGTTACTAAAGTTGTGCGCAAAAGAGTGGAGCGTTTGAGCCAATTGTTTCAAACTGGTGAGTTTTGGGGGCTTTTAAGACGTATGTTTGGAAAAAACATTTATTGGCAGAAATAATAGGTTGAAAGTGCTTATCGACAGTAAAATAATGCACAGTAATTATGATTATAACTGCGACAGGTAACATTACTTTATTGCGCTTTAGATAGTTCGTTAAAAGCTTATGCATTTAATAGAATAAATTACATAGAAGTTAGAAAGTCGTTAGAAATAAGTACTTGCATTCAGTAATTATTTTTTAGGTTTGTGTTCAGATAGAACAAAGGAAATATTTTCTCAAATATTTTCGATTGGAAATTGTCTAAAATGTATCTTGTGGCCGAGCAAATCGCAGGAAATATAAACGCCCCGTAAAGCACACAGAGCTTTATTCTAATATTGAAATGTACCTTGAGATAGTTATTTATTATTTTAATTTATTTACCAGTTATTCTTCTTATTCTTCCGCTCTTTACATTTCGTCCACAAACACCAGCCATTTGGGCACCTAAGCTCAATCCGGCTAGATGCAAACTGGGCAAGTAAAGTCCTTTGGAAACTAGATAATCGATGAATTCTGCAGTGTATTCTCCAACAACTCGGGTGTTTTGTGCTGCAGTCAAGTACCAAGGACCTGCCTCCAAACGAGGTGCATTCAGTAGGATGATATTGTGATCTCCTCGTTGTGTATAAGCTGGAAAATTAAATATTTCCAAAACGAATCTCCAGTGCATCTGCCGAGAAATTCGAAATAATTCGTATAAGACGTCCGTTTAGATCCTCATGGTGAATCTTGGACATAATCAATTTTTCATCTTTTTTAAATTAAGGTGGTAAAATGAGGTACAGGTTTAACCGATCTCTTTCGAAACATATTTACAAAATGTAAAATTTTGCTTGCTTAATACAATAAAATGTATATTTGAAGTATGTAATGTTACACAAGCGGTCCGGGAAAATGTGGGCATGTCTTTAGAAACGTATACAGGGGGTCAAAAGAACATGATGAACTTCTTTGAAAATTTTAGGTCGCTAAATTCGGTTTATAATAAATATCTTTTAAATTCCTTCGTATAATTTGATAAGTTTTTAATCTGATAGATTCTAGGTCCTTTTAAGGCCCCTTAAAACAATGTATTTGAAATTAATTTTGCTGTTTGACAAAGACGTGATCTTTTATTACAGATTGATAAATAGTGCTCTTATTTTGCAATAAGAACGAATTATTTATCAAAAGGGCAGAAAGGCCGATTGGGACGATACAATTTTTCTGTAGGAAATAAAGATTATTTATATATATATATTTATCAAAAAATAATCAAGAACTATCCCCTAGAGGGTATCCTGCGACACACTTAGGCTCAAGCTGAGTTTTTACAGCGTTTCAAATTTAAAAGTTTAGACAATAACAGTACACTTTAGAAAACCTGGCAATTCAATTTTTGAAAAATAAGTGAAAATGATTTTTAATTTGAAAAATCGAATTAAGAATTCCAGAACAGTTTAATTTAGAATGTAAAAAAATGTATGAATTAAAAAACACTCAGCTTGAGCCTAAGTGTGTCGCAGGATACCCTCTAGGTGATAGTTCTTGATTATTTTTTGATAAATAATTCGTTCTTATTGCAAATAAGAGCACTATTTATCAATCTGTGATAAAAAAACTTGAGAAAATTCTGTCTTTTTTTACAGGCAAACATTTTTGATTCGAAATACCCAACAAACAGTTTGTGAAAAAATGAATCCGCCTCACCAATATAGAACTTATCTATTAACTTTCTGTGGTGGACTATACTTTTTATTGTCTTGACAGGTAATTTGCGTCATTTGCAGGTTTTTTCTTCTTTAAATTAGATCCTAAATTAAACTGTTCTGCAATTTTTCTCAATTCGATTTTTCTAATTAAAAATCGTTTTCAGTTAATTTTTAAAAATTGGCTGGCCAGGACTTCCAAAGTGTAATGTTATTGTCTAAACTTTTAAATTTAAAACACTAAATGTTAAATTAAAGTCGTTCTGTTGTGAAATACGCTTTACATTGCCATCAAAGGTCATTATTTGTGTTAATTATTATGTTTTGCCCTTCTGAATTTCAAGAAGAGTTATGATACTAATAGTTAGTGGCGTTTTTTGGCAGAAATGCCTTCTACCACAACTTTTCGATGGTGGGAAGCTCACCATTCTACCATTAGAAAGCATATGCAGAGACAAGATAGAAGAACTTATCTCTGGCATGACTCCATTGCGTTTCGTACTGTTTCCTAATTTGCATTGTGGTCACATGTATTGAAATGTTGATGTATGAACAAAACTTTTTGGATATCCGTTGATACTTTTTAAATAATTTAAATCAGCTATCTTAAGCAATACAAGGAAAAATTTTCGAACTTAGAAGTGGTTGAAAAAAACATTTCCGGAAGAAATTAATTAAGAAAGTGTTAGTAGAGGGATTTATGGTTAGTTTAACGTTTTCATTATCGAAATCCAGATGGAATTAAACCAGATAATTAGGAACTCTTGCTTCGGTGAATTAAACCCGAAATTTAAGAGTTCTTGTAACCCATGAAGGATATTTTCACTCAGTTTTCCACATCACTCAGTCAGGTTTTCCGCAGTATTAACTTTTTAAATTAAACTTTTGAAACTACAAATTGAATCTGCTTAGATAGTCTTCAACATCAAGATATCAACACTAGTGTTTTTCTCTTGTAAAACAATTGTTTTGCTGTTTTCAAATGTTAAGATCCGCAGAATCCAGAATCCAGACTTGTTTATTGCTTTGTGATGGTGTCGCGGATACTAAGAGGCTGCAAGTGATACTGGACTACTTATTTAGATATTGGTATGTTTTCTGCCAAAATTCACACTCTAAAGAATTTATTTTTGCCAAACGATTCGTGCTAAGGAATTTCAGCGGCCAGGACCCGTCCGATATATTTCAGATTTTCTGCCCTCCAGCGCCCTTCCGACTGTAAGTGGTCCAGATCAAGAATCATTTTGATATGCAAAAACATAAATAAAATAATAGAAGGTGATCAAGTATATATAATTACCATATATTCCGGAAATTAACACAAAAATAAAAAATATATTCAAACCACATAATATCAACATAGCAGAAAAAACTAAAAACACCTTAGCAAATGAATGTTTCACAAAATTGAAACCTAGGATTAACAAGTTAGACACGCCTAATGTAATTTACAAAATAGACGGTTTGAATTGTGATAACACATACATAGGTCAAACAGGACAATATCTAAAGAAAAGAATATACGAACATAGCCTAAGAAAAAATAACGAAAATGGTACACCATTAGCACAGCATGCACAACAGATGTTGCATAATTTTGATTTTGATACCACAAAAATACTGATTAACGAGAGTAATTATAATAAGAGAAGAGTCCATGAAATGATACAGATTAAAAAACATAACAATGCTATAAATTTCAGATCGGATACCGTCAATCGTAGCTCAGTATATCATACATTAATTAAATGAAATAAACATAAAATATTAACTAACACCCGGTATATTGAAGAATTTTGCAAGCCAAAAATAATATCCTCAGAATGCAAAGAAAAATAGCTGAAAGTAAAAGAAATCAATATAAACAGTATTTTATTCGCTTTGTGTCCGATAATGGACAAAATTAATACTCCAAATTCATGCCAAGGCTTAAAGCAGCAACAACGCTACACATATAAGTAAAAATATTTAAGTATCTGAACGAATAATTCTAGTCTCTTCCCAAATTTGATTGTCCTGACTAATCACCTGTTAGGCCTAATTAATTTTAGAATGTTTTAAAGTATTGCAATTGTCATGTATTTTAATGTGTGATATGATGAGGCTGTTGGCAAACTGTGGTTGTTTTTTAAATTAATGACAATTTTTTTTAACTACCTGTTATTTTAGAAAAACTGATGATGTTGGAAAAATACACCGAAACGTACTTTGATTGATAAATAGAGACAATAAATGACTGAAACCCAGGAATGTATTTGATTTGGGAAGTATATACAATTAAAGCATATTAAATTGTCTTTCAAACAGCATATTTCTTTTTTTCATCTGATGAATTTTGATGATTTGAAAAAATTTGGTTAAAGTCACTATGCACTCAAGTTTATAACGGCTTTTTCGAAATTATAGCGCACTTCTTTTTGTATGCTCTAGACTTTTCTTTGCATAAACTAGGAAACTTTCTCAAGTGCTTCAATTCACTAATAACATCGATTTCTTATGGACACCAAAATAAAAGGTTCCGCATCATCCTGAGGCAGCAATGGAAAAATAAACGCAAAAAATACTGTTGAATACGGATTTTGAGCTTAATTCTCACCGATTTTTCTCAACAGAATTAAATATGTAAATATTTTAATTATAATTTGAATATTGTCACCACGCTAAGAGCATGCCTGAGTGATGAAAGAAAGGAACTTTAGAGCTAACGGCCCACTCTAACAAACAACATTATTCGATTGAATGTGGAGATGATGCTCCTTTGAGACATTCAGCTGCAATTAAATATTACTTTATTTATCATGTACGCACAAAGAAAGATACTAAGAGAGGACACCACAATTTAAAAAAAAGACCTCTGTAGGCAAAAAAATATATATTCTTTCAAAAATTCGGGTACTCGGCCTTAAATGCACTGGACATTTTTGAGTGAGAATAATTTGCTTGGAAAATGGTCTGTTCGTCAATAAAGTATTCATAAATGTCGACTTTTTCAACTAAAATGAATTTCTCAAATATTTTTTCGCAAGAAGTTTCACACTCTGTGAGTTCGAACTCGTTTTACTCCCTTTCTGTTGCCGCTATCCAATTTGAAAGCTGAAATTGTTTTTACAGCTAGTTCTTCGGGCATTTTGAAACTTTCGAAATATATTGACATTTAACGAAGTTACGGGCAAAAGAGTGGAGTTATAAGCAAATGGTACAGTCGAACGAACGATTGCCAACATTCAGGGTTCCTTATCTCCCAAACCGTTTGAAATGTCGATTTTTTCAGGACAACCAGATTCTGGCGAATACATGTGACAACTCAGGGCATTTTTCTTTCGGAAATATTGCCAACTGTTGCGGAGTTATGGGCAAATAAGTGCGAAAGAGAGTGAATGGCCGTTCAAGTCTCTTTAACTTTTCTTTCTTTTTAAATTCGATTTTAGCAGAAGCTATATACGAAAACCATGTTAATTAAAAGGGGAATATTAAAAAAATATAATTTTTAAGGTTTTAATTTTTTTTGAAAGCCATTGAGGTTCTCCTAAAAATACATTCTAGAGTTGAAAAAAGCTTGGTGCGCCGCAAAACTTGTAGCAAAAGAGCGTGTTTCCAGGAACAACTAGCGGCTTCAGATGTTTGAAAATCTAAACCCACTTCCACTCTGAAACAACTTTTTACGCCAAGTCTATGGGCATTTTAAGAGTTTTTAAATTTCTGAAAAATGTTGATAACTGACTGAGTTACAGGGTAAAGAGTGTATGTACAAATTTGAGAGTTTTAGGCTTCCCAATATTCAGAGCCCATTTCCTTCCAAACTATTGCCAATGCAAATTTTCTTATAAACAGTGGAATGTGCCAACAATAGACTTTCCAAGCAATCTGATGTTTTATTTTGAAAATGAGTTAATCGAGGTGAAAATTTGAAGTATTTTGTTCGGAAAATCGTCTTTTCGATCTGTAAATCATCATAACTTCCAAGTTTTTCAACTGATTGCAATTTTCGGAGATGCATTTTTTATAGAAAATTCTACTTTTTTCCATAATTTTACGAATCGGCCCGATATTTACAGTTATGCACAAACTTTCTACATACAAAAAGCTGTTTTTCCAAAAAATTGCAACCTTAAATCCACAATGAAAACATTGCTGGGTAACATTTGCTTTGAAAAATTATCCTCATTTCGACCTTCACATTCCTATGACTTTCAAGATTCATAACCGATTTCAATTTTGCAAAATTCTGTTTTTAGACAAAATCACTCGCTTTTGATCCAATTCGGGCCCGTATTAAGAGTTACTTATCTATTCATACGGAAGCATCTAATATATCATTGGTCGCTTTTAAGCCCAAAAAAATCAAAAAAATACAATTGATACCAAATCATTCATATAAATTGACATCCGTTACAATTACTGTGCGTAATATCAATGAGAATTCTTTGTGCCACATATGCTTGCAGTGAAAAGAATTAATCTAGTTTGTTAACTCACTTTTGCCTGAGAAATACTTTTGTGCTAACCACCCTACTTTTACTGAATAATTAACTAATCATTTTACATTTTTAAGATGTGGCGTAATACCTGACATGGAAATTACATTACTTTCAAATTTAGTCGAGTTTGTAATTGATATGTTTTAAACTGTGCGCTTATTAGTTAGGCGCTTTAATGTTCACAATGGGTTCTGAACTTTTGAAAATGTGTTCGAAGTTACCCGGTTTATGATGCAACTCAATGCACCATGAGAAAATTGGAATTTTTTACTCAAGTAAACCTTCTTCAACCCTATGAAATTTGCTTTACCAAAGGCTCATTCATATTTTCCAGGTGCAGTCAGTAAAACTTATTATTTTGCTTATTGTTTCCACACTCAAACCACATTCATTAGCGCGAGGCATGCACATATTTCAATCGAGTTTTTTACGTGAAATCATTGAGAAATGAAAACGGAAGGTAGTACCATACTGACCTCTCCAACAAACTTCATCATACCCGTACCATGTAAATGTAAATAGCACAGTTCAGTGGTCTGAAACCCACAATTGCATCTGTTGCAGTTATTGGCTGCGGATGGTGAAAGTTGCTCGACATTGACCGTTCTTGACATAGAAAACCGTAGCAGATCGGTGCAATTATGTGCATAATCTTAAAATGTCATTGATTTCCTAATTGTTATCATTTAATTAGTTTGAAACTGTTTAAGGAATACATTCGTTTTCAATTTGCTTAAGTTTTCTCTTATGAGAAACTTCTCAAAGATTTTAAGCTTTGGCAAATTCTAATAACACGCTGATCAAATATAAAATGACACAAATTTACCTGTTCTAATGTAGGTAGCCGGAATAAGTTGATATGATTCAAAGAATGCGTGGAAGAAGAAAATTGTAGGTTCGGAGAAGTTGAAATGCGAATTCTCCAGGGCTTCATCGTCTCCTATCCGGAGAGGTGTGGGCATTAATGGATTATGTCTAAAAATAAGTACAAAAATAATTTAATTTACGTTAAACAGTGCCAGTCAGGTATGACTTCTCTTGGTAAATTTTTGAACCGAAAATATTGAAGAAAATAAGAATGAAGGACTAAAGATTGATATACACAATATAACTATTAGAATCGATTTAAAAATTTGTCTTGCTATGTTTCACAATTTTTGATTAATAAATCTGTTATTGGATATTCGTGTTCAGATATAAACTCAAAACGTTTTTTTTTGCATGAAATGACAATTTTAATGCTGAAATTAACACGACTGAATGCTTAAAGAAATGTTATATTTTGCATTCTATTTTTTGTATAATTTTGCATTTAAAATTTTAAAACAATATTAATTTTAAGAGAACTTTTCAGAGTTCTGTTCAACATCTTTTGTTGTCTTTTTGGCTAAAGTTAATTAGGAGTGATTGTACTTCTTAAGTCTCGGTTAAGTAATCGACTAATCCAAATTTATATTGATTATTAAAAATGCGTCAACTAATCAAAGTGGAAAATTTGAAAAGCTTTTATTTGCCAAACAAGAAGACGTAGAATTAATGCAATTTACTTTAAAATTCATAAACCTAAAGACATTTAATTTAATCGTCCGGTAAATGCATCTTTTAATGAGATTTCTCTCTCAATTATCGTATACATATGTGTTTTTCATAGAAATACGGTCGTAATGTCTGCCATAAATTAAACTAAATCATTTAAATGTCTGAATAAGGTGCGAAATCATGAGCAGCTTACTTAAATTGCAGTAAATGGCCCCATAATATCCGTAAATGCTGAATTGCTTTTGCTTGACATGTTAAATATAATTTTTTTAGAGTATTTAAGGTGACTAAGAACCTTAATTGGCCTGCATTGATTGGCACCAAACTAACACGGTGTTACTTACTGTCACATATCAATTACGCTTTAATTTGCATGTAATAAAAGAAATAATAAATCAAACATGACATGATACTAATTCAATTTGCGCCGTAATTATTAACATCGCATTATGTGGAATTTTTCATATTGGATAAATGATTATTTTCAATTGCACATCAAAATTAGGAAAAGAACAAGATGTTCGTTCAAGTTGTAAAAATGTAGCTCTTTTTGGTGAAGATTAGTTAGGAACAGAACCAGCACTTTTTTATTGAGTAGGACAATTGAATGTAGAGTCGCAATAAAAAAATTAAAAATCATCTTACATTAAATGTGATAAATTGTACTTGACCAATTTGTAGTATCTCCTAAATCGTGAAAAATCAAAAGACGAGCTAAAAACCTGACGGTTTTGCATTGGTACGAGCGATTTTGATTTTTATCAAATTTGTTTTTTATCCTTTTTACAAAATTAGAAAAACAATGTAAAATTTCACCCAGGGGAACAGAAAAGTGTCTTTGTAGATTTCAACATCAATGACATAAACTCAACCTTTATATCTCGAAACGGTTTTTTAATTTTTCGTTTCTTTTATTTACAGTAGTCTCAAAATTTTTTTTCAGTTCATGGCAATTTCATAGTCGACTTAAGATAAATATTTAAAATACAAGTGACCCAAATCAAAACTGTCGCTGAGGTCTGAGAGCTTGGAAAACAATAAAAGTAGAATTTCCTTTCAAAAAAATATTTCGTTTATGCAACCCTGAATATGTAAAATTTTTGTCTTAAGTTGACGATGAAGTTTTAGTTTCAGCATGAGCTTGATTTTGAAAAAAACGGATCAAGAGGCAAAATCTTATTACTTGTCACTGTAAGAACAAAATGTAGACTTTTTAACATCACGTTGTACATAAAAGTAGGCGAAGAATTACAAAACCGTTTTAAAAATTTTTTACAACGGTTTTTTGTTCCACTAGAAGCACGCCGAATTTTGAGAATATTTGAATTGTTTCATCTGCCACCCTGCAGCAGGTTTATGTATAACATGTAATTCTATGCAACAACACGGATTAACAGAGAAAGAATTCGACTAAATAAGGCGTTAAATAGGCACAGCACCTAAAGCATTCAGAACTTATCCAGTTTCAAACTTAGGGCAAATTTGACTTAACGTTTATTCGTTGAGCAGTTTATTTTAAGCATTTATTGCATGGAATACTTTGTTAAAGAGGTGTCCAATATTAAAGTGTCGTGTCTTTGAAATTTATCTACTTGTTATTCTTCGTTGATAAAGCATCTTAAAAGCGCTTTGGCAAAAAATTGGCTTTCTTCATCTACCAACTCTTCAGAGCTACGAAAAAACGGTTGTGAGGCGGGCACGTTAAACCTGGCTGTTTCTTTTACTTCTTCCTTAAAGCAGCTTTCTTTTTCTTCCGCTTTCTTATTCTTCTGTCGCTGAAACCGTGCTTCTGCGCTATATTTGTATATCCATCTTTTTGGTGGCGGGCCTTCAGCTTCATCTGGTCTTTGTCTAGAGTTAATTTTTGGAATTTGCCATATAATGTTATCTTCTAGGTTTACAGAGCTTGAACATTTTTTGCTTTATTATATCGACGTTTTGCATTAATTTGATGAAAAATGAATTAAATCCCCCTTTAAAAAAATTATCTGTCCACTAAATTGGTTTCAATCTCTCTTTAGCTGCGCTACTGAACCTTCAAATCAAGCCCATCATTTTTAAAAGAACTTAACTTTTCCGTAACGGTGTCTTTTCTGTTTGGACATGAACCGCTTAAGCACAGGCCCTCATGTCCTACTTTTCTTCAATCTGTCGTTCACGATTCACGACTCGAACCGTTCAGATTTTTCACGATTTTTCAGCATGTATTGCAGGACTTTCATTTCCAAAATAGACTTAAATTATACTTCTACTTTTATATCAGCCGGTATAAAAAGTACATTCCATCAGTTCGAATGTGAACATAAAAAAGCAAAATTTGCAATTGCTTTTAGATATAATTTGCCTTTTATCCATAAATCTAATCACACGAATTCATTGCAGACTGATTGAGTGTTGTAATGCACTAACAATAAAAATTCCTGTATTACTTTCAACCTGTTTCTTTAAGAATTTTATGAACAAGTACCGAGCAACCACATTTCTATACATACCTGGTAAATAGCTGAAAAGATATATCTCGGACCGGGTCAATATGGTGGCATTTATTTTTGTTTATTGGATAAAGCTGCAAGTTGGCATTATCTAATGATATACTAGGTGGGCCTGCAATTATAATTACATACAATTAGCCTCACAATTACCGGATCATTTTGGAATTTTTAGCAAGTCTGCTTAAGTGAGATATAAAATGAGTAACCTAGATTTTACAGTAATCTGTTGTTGTTGAATATATTTTAAAAAGTCCATAGAAGTTTTTTAACACGACCCACAAAAAGCTGGAAGTGTTTGAAGAAACGACGGCTGATTAAATAATTGTTGACTAATTTACATTAAGTAATTATTGCGGTTATTTAACGAGCTCGAACTTTTACTTTCTCAACTTTATGCTCAGCTTATATCAATTATTTGACACATTAGTCGCCGATTCTAATGAAGGATGCTAAAAATTAACACATTCTTTCGATGCGGTAACTAATATTAATGGGAATTTGATGAATAATAATAATTTGTCCGAGATTAACTTCACACAGTCAGCATTATGCGATTTAATATCTTTTCCTTGATATCTTTCATCTGATTTGCACGCACATGTCTTACATCATTGCCTCGGTCGCTTTAGGATCTTTCTCGAGTTAATGCAATTTTCCACTAAGATTTTATGTTTTTTAAAAATCTAAATTTTTTTAAATGAATAGCAGAAGTAATATGATTTTAATGATCATGAAAAATGAAGACGATTTCTTCTTATTTGCATAATTTTATTGCCCCTTTTATTAAGCAAGTTTTCATAACGCTTTATCTAATTTTCAACATGTTCTCTTAAATAGTACTTACAAAGTGTAATAGTCCTCCTATTAGAATAATACATTTTCAGTGACATGAACGGTATCTGATCGTTATCAAAAGGTCGCATAACAATAAGTATGAATGTTTCAATAATGTTTGTGAATATTAGCAAAGATCGGATAAGCCCATTATTAAAGTGTGTAAATTATAAAATGAAATGTTAATCGTATTCAAGGAAGTAGGGTAGGTACTATTATTGGCACACCTTCCCATATGGATGCAATGGGAAATTGGAGCACAATAACTATTGGAGCGTAAGTGTGAAATATTGCAATTTTTATTTATAGACAACAGGCTGATGAGAATTTTCTTTTGTTTAAAGCTTCGCTTAACGAATGCCTGCTGAAAATAAATGTAATCAGTGGATAATTTATTTTCTAATTAGCTGGTTTCACGGACAGAAAAACTATACAGCGTGTCTCAGAGTCAGCGTCCGTTCGAATATTTTGGGAAGTAATGCGATTTGAATCCTGAAATTTGGATAATGTTAATTTCGGTGACGTTCTTTTTAGATGAAATAACAGCGCCATTGTACGACTACCGGCTATACCGGAAACTGTTTCAAACTTCCTTATTTTAAATGTATCACCCTGTATAATGTTTTTGCTTTTGACTTTAATGAAAGGTTTTTCTACCCTACTCTATCCGTTTCCGTTTTTTCTAGCGTATTTCTTTTTTATTCAAAGAATGCTACATTCAGTTTTAATTTTTAACAGATTTTAAATTTCTTCAATTTTCCGTTAGTTTTTCGAAAAACTTTACCTAACTGTAAAAATTAAATTTTTCAAAGTTTTTGGATTTTAAACAAAATAAAACTGCGTTGATGTTCTCTAAAAATGACGGTTAGAAAACTGGAAAGTTATAAGGGTTTGAAGGCCGGATATCCAATTTTTAAGCCAAAAATATTTTGAATTTTCACACTTATGTAAACGCCAGATGGAAAATATTGAGAATTGTTATACTTTAGGCAAACTTTAGATGGACTTGAGTGCTCACAATGCATTTTTCGAGAAGAAAATCGAAATATTTTATTGAAAATTGTACGCAAGTCGTAAACTCAATTTTTTTAAAAAACAATGACGCGTTCGCTTACTTAAAAATGCATATCTCCCAGACTAAAGCAGGTTGCATGCTTTGCCATCGTTAGTAGCCATTTGATCCTATAGACTTAGAAAGTTTTAGAAAAATCCATCCGAAACCTGATTGTAACCTATTGCTTTGTAAATGTGACTCACAAAATTGATGGTCAATTTATCAATTACGCCCGCTTACTTCTCTCATCTTTTCGCAGCTCCCACACTAAAACACACAGGCTTTTGGGTGTTTCATCATCATGCCTCTGCTATTTCATCTGAAAACAGCGTTGTTTTAAAAAAACAGTTTGCTGGATTCAAATCGCATTACTTCCTGAAATATTCTGGTGGACGCTGGCCGTGCGACACCCTGTATAGTGGAAAGACTGTTTCGTTATGTTTTATGACTATACAATATTCGTGTAAAATAATTTTTGTAACATAATAATAAAGTGACTACAGTTAAATGAACGATGCTTAAATTTTCAAAAGCATTTCTTGCTGCTGTGAATTTTTTGAGGCCTAAATTCTACCAGAAAAAAGGAACAATTTTAAAAGATAATACGCATTAGGATAATAAATCCACCTTACCTCAAGACCAGCCTCAGAAAAGCCGCGTGAAATAAAAACTGGTATTCACATAAAAAGGAATAAAGCAAACAACCCATTTGCTTCTGCAACTTGAAAAGTAGTTAGTATAAAATAATAAAAACTTTCGTAATTAGGACACTAACAAAAATCAAACCTGTTTGTTTCTTTCTAACTCCTAATGACGCAAAAATGGAGCCCACTTAAGCAAGGAAGTATTAACAGCTTCAACAATCAATCAACCTCAATAATAAAAAAATATAAAATAAAAAATAATAAAAAAGTATGCATAAAATCAAAATAATTCCAAGTTGCAAACAAACATCTTCTTTCATTAATATACTATTTCCTACATGCCGTTTTAGATAAATGGCCACTCACAAACATTTGACATTTTTGGCCATTCACACCACGACAATTTTCACTAAATGCTAATTAATGAAACGAAAAATTGCCTAAACGAGATTGTCGATAAATTTATGTTAGCGATAAGTGAAAGTAGGAAATGTCAAAAATGTAAAAAACCTACCAGGCAATGCGCTCAGCAAACACATAAACATATAATCAGAAACACCCATAATGTGCACTATCTTGGTGGTAATTGACCCAAACCATTTCTACCAACTTTTGGTATAGACGTTCTTGTATTTGGTTGTGGGGGCAGGGGTTTAATCGACAAAAAAAATGGCCAGTCTTGCTTGGTGAGAGCAAATTTGCCATTAACCGCTAAATCTTTATCAGCGAATTTTAGTCTGCGCTTTGCAAGCCGAGTAAACGTAACAATATCGATCTATTATAGTTGCAAAAACGTCTTTATAAAGGGTGTGTGATTTACAGAGTTATATATATATATTTATTTAAAATATTATACGCGATACATACAATTTTTAAGCAGAAGAGTTAATTCCAATTAGCGGTAAATTCGCAACATCGTCTTCAAATAAATCATTTTACTTTTAGGATCGCGTCTTTAAGTTTTTTGACCTGGTAAATCTCAGAAGTGTTCACTGTTACGCCAACCAATCTTTAATTAACCAACATTTAACAGACAACAGCATAATGAGTTTATTATTTATCAGAAGTGTTACAGTAATGACCAGAAAACATGTATATAGAAGAAACATGAGAATGGAACACTAGTGAAAATGTTTCTGAAAGGCAACAATTCAATTAGTAAATAGAGAAAAATTACAAGCGAAAAATCTCAGTTTGCCCGTAAGCTTTCAGACATTTTATGTCCGTCTTCAAGGCTAAAACGTATAAACAGACAAATATTCCTTATAACTTCTTAAAATAGAGTAAATAAATGTTGATAATTTTTTCAGTATTTCTAGAAAATTTAGAAAACTTGGCTTTCAAATTTTTAGGAAATTAAGTATTCTTAACAAGTATGCAGAGTGCTTTCTGTAAATATTTAGTGTAGTCATTTGTAAGTAAATTTGTAGTAAATATCTGCTCTGGTTTCAAAGGTACTTATTTATTTTGATTTGATTTATCTTGAGCGTTATTTATCTCGTATTTAAGCAATGAAGAATTTTCCCAAATCTTAGCAATTTATATTTTTTTCTAGACCACGTAGATCGGTTGCCAATATCTTTTATTTTGCACTTTTTAAGTAAAAAAATTTTAAGTTTTACCAATTTGCAATATATTTTTGCATATTTTAGAAATAATTGTTGATTGAAACCTACACACTAGAAAGTCTCAAGTAAAATCGATGCAACTAAAAAAAGGATCTCGATTTATTTAATAAGAATTTCTTTCAAATAAACCTCGGAAACTCTTTGGACACAAAGAGCACAAAAAATTAAGTGCCTCATAGAGGAATAAGAAAAATCAGAGCAGCACAAACATTTTAAGAGAAGCGTGATATAAAAAAGAAAAATAATAAATAAAGAGCGCAATTTGATATAGAATAACAGTATCACTAATTAATATACAGCTTGGTAGTGGCGGCTCCAGCATTGCAAAGCCACTGAAAAAAATAACTTCCAAAAGGAATTACGTAGTCTAAAAAAAGTATTTTTATTACCAGAAAGTCAATATAATAAAATAAATTGAGATTTTCGAAAACAAATAGATTACAAAGTTTGTGAACAGATAAGAAAGTAGGAAAGGAGTTTTTTTTTAAGCAATACGTAAGCAAATTTTGCAAGGAGCTTTAACTTAAACTGGTCACAGTAAAGATTGGACAGTTTTGTCACAAGCGCTGATGGAAACTAAATTTATAAAGTTTATTTTAGAAATTTTAAACAAGAGATTTACATTTCACAAATTACTACTAAGTTTAACAATTAAAAAAAATTACCACTTTTAAATATATTTTTAATTACGCGTTTGGGAGTCTGAAGTAAAATAGTTTTTTACTATCTAGATTTGCGCTCTACAGCAAAACTATTTAAAATTTATAATTTTTTGAGTGCAACATTATACACTTATTCTTTTAATGCACATTGAATTTTTTCACAAATAAAAAATTGATAATGTATTCTTTAAATTGTTTTAAGATGTAAATTAAATTTGAGAAACGTTTTGGATGCAAGGAGACCTGAAAAGAAATTATCTCAAGAGAGAATCAGAAAAAACGAGAGTAATCAAACATTCTATGGTTATAGAAAGGAAAAATAAATATATAGAGCGATTCCATAAGGAACCAGAAATCAGAAACAGGTAATCCTCCGGAAAGAGGTTTCGAACTTCCAAAAAAGATTTCTGTGTTTTTGCTAAAGTATGTTTTTAGTTTAGTTTTAATGATAAAGTGATTAGAAACTTTAAGAATAGAAACGGACGTAGGGTATACTTTATATTTATAATTTTCACCAGGAGCTTTAACTCAAACTCGTCAAAGCGAAGACAGATAATTTTTGTTACAAGCGCCAATGGGAACTTCTTATAAATTTATATAAAATTTAGATTGAAAATTTTATACAGAAATAAATTTTTAAAGTCTAAAAAGTTTATCAGATTTCTGTAGTCGTACGTTCAAGGAAATTGGGCACTGAAGAACCAAACTAGACTACCAACATTTTTCGTATTAAAAATTCGTTTAAGTCAAATCCATTTATTGATATCCATCTGTTGAACATTCCAAATATATCTGCCAGCTTTAAATTTTTGCTATGGATTTTTAAAGGTTACATAAAAAGTAAAGGTCAACTTAAAAACAATTGTCGCTTCATACAAGATGTGCGATCTCAAACAAAACAGACATCCCCTGGACAGGAGATAAACCACCTCTAAAATTTTCTGAATTCAATTTAAATGGGAAGAGTGGTCGTCTGGATACATCAGATTTAAGGTGTTTCAGAGTGCTTTTATGTATGATGTTATGACATGAGTTATGTGACGCTCAAACCTCTAAACTGCCCGGACTATCATAATTTAAGCTAACTTGCATTTTGTAACTTATATATACTTGGTAAGCGCATAATTACAGTTAGTCAGAGTAATCCGAGAAATCAGAGCTAAAGGAAATATTGTATCTGTAAAAATAAAGTTTTTAAAAAGGAAAATTCAAAAGTCCAAAATATAACTCATGTATTACAATCACAAAATAGATTTTAGTTCTTCATGAAGACTAAAACTGCTAAAATAACGCTTAAACACAGGTAAATCAACTGTTGAAAATGCTTCCTGGCAGTGAATTCTCAGCAGTATTTCTGTAGCATTTCGGGGGATGTTTGGTAAAATTTATTAAAAATGCGTTCCTGAAAAAATTTAAAACTTTAGACTTGAGATAAGCTCATATCGAAAAATCTAATGGAGTAAAGTCTGGAAGTCTTGCATGTCATTATTAATAACATAATCATGACAATTGAGTGAAATTGACAAAAAATTGGAAAACACTAATTGAGTGAAATTTTAAAGTTTATACATTTTATATAAGAATTAAAGTTCAGTTTTCAATTGAATCACCATTTAGTAGGAAATATGTTAGAGAAATATATTTGGAAATCATTAAGCATCACCACGGCATCTAAAGAAAATTCTTGGGTGCGATAAAAAAATTAAAATTATTATTAAATATATGACCAAGTCAAGCGTAATAAAACTCAACAAATATTTGTTAAAATTATCTTGCTGATGGAGAAAGACCACGTTTAAAAATTTAACTAGTTCTTTAATGTATTTTGCTCAAAAAAAATTGTTTTTTATTAATAATTTTGATTTCGTTTTGTGTAGTTAATTTAAATTCTTGTTTATCCTGCTTTTGCTTGTTTTAATTGTGGACTTCATCAGCTTGCTTCACTTTGCACTCATTTGCTCTACAGTTTTCATTAAAATTTGCTATGTTTAAATTTTAAATATATATTTCGTTCAAAATTTAACTGGTTCATGCAATTTATTTTCCTGATTGCTTCATCATTACTAGTTCGTTTTCAGTAGGTACATATCCTGAGAAATAGGAGAACAGTGCATTAAATTACATCTGTTCATTACTTTAAATTTCACTAATTTCGTCCCATTAATCATGTTTTGCTCAAAAAGATGCTAAACCAAACTATTTGTTTCGTATTTGGTCAAATCATTCTCTTGGCTTTAGCAATTAACTTCAGCAAATAACTTAAAATACATATTTAATTATAAATAGTATATCAAAGTACTGGTATGTCCGGTGCCTGTTTTTCTTGGACATGTTGTAAATAGGCCGATTAAGTCACGCTAATCTAAGTACAACAAATATCATAAAATGTTTTTTTAATGGAAAGATTAACGATTTTGATTAAATATCATGCGGTTCCGACATGAAAAACCGAATCAAAGAAGCATGTCGTTAATTTCAACGAAGGTTTGACCTATAATTGAGAAAACCGTGACTAATTTCCATTACGGGAAAAATTGGAACGGCATTGCCCTCATGGCAATATACGCGTTTCAATATTTTATTCTACAAAAAGCTAATTTGCACCTTTCGTTTTTACACTTCACGTGCTAAAATATATTTTGTTTGTGCTGTAAATAAATCAGCAGAAATGTGCTTTATTGTCGTTGAACTTTTCGATTAAAAGAAATTTTTTTAAAGCCATAACGGTTAATTATATTTATTATTTGTCTGTTCAGCCGACATTATATCAATAAAGCGTTCCATCTAATAGAAGGCTGTTTTGTGAATATGCAATAATGGTCTCTATTTTTTGGAATTTGTATGAACGTTTGATAGGATTTTATTGACACAAACATTTGTTATTCGTTTTTTGCAGTTATTCTGAAATGCATTAAACAGTAATAATAAAAATCCAAATATCTAGCTATTTTTCTGTGTTAGAAAAGCATGCATATTATGGATTTTCAGCATGGTTTAAAGAAGATGTATGGGATTAACTAAAACTGTTGCTTGCAATTTAATCTTCCTAACGATTGTTGTATAGCTATCGGAATACTCTAAAAAATAATTCATTCAGTGTTTCCTTTATTTTTGTCATCAATTCTGCTGAATGACTCAAATTCCAAGTTTCTGGCGACTTAAACTAAGGTTAATGTCGTTACAAACAAACTAAAAAGTTTTGTACTCTTCATATTTTTTGTGTTTTGCTTACCTCCTGTTTTTTCAAAATTTAGCTTGTTTTGTGAATTCAGGAGAATTCATCAATATTAACAGAAAATATACGAGAAAAATACGAAAAAGATATCATATGATCGATTGAAACAGGATGAATTTAAAACTATGAAAACGAAATATGTTTTTACCCACATAACTTAAAATCGACATGGTTTTTTATTATCACAATATATCGACGGATTTGAGAAACGTTTATGTCATTTTTAGTCTATATTTGAAAGCATTTCATTTTGTATTTTTTCCTATGCATATTTCCATGAGAGAAAATATAACTGCATTTACTTGCAACATTTATTGTTTAGATCTTGTACATTTAAAGCACCATATCCTATTATGGCAGCTGTTTATCTAAATGAGTCTCCAGCTCAATTTCTTGCTTAGCCATAGACCGACTAAATAGCGATAAAAAGTTTAGAAAAATCAGAATGTACATTATTGCGCCATTCTACACGTCGGAAGAAAATCGGCAAACTATAGTGCTTCTACTTAATACGAATTTTATTAATAAACACGTGCTTAGGATGAAGATGACGTCTTCAGAACAAAACAATAAATAATATGAATACCAAATTATTTAAACAAGAAATATTTCATAGCTTTCGCCGCTTTTCTGTGTTATAAACTTCTTCAATCAATCCGAGTAAACAGCTTCAGTTGAATCTTACTGAAACAGGAAAGCAAATATTGTCAAATATTAGTAAAATTGTTCTCTAATCAACAATTTTCTATACCATTTTATTTGTTTTTCCAACATAGCAAACTGAACATTCTCTACTCGTTAATTGGGTTTATTTTCCATCCCCACATATCGTTCAATTGTATTCTCCCAATCATTAATAAACCGTTACATGCACTAATAATTGGCAGTTATGGCTTATACAGATTTAAATAAAATACTTCTATAACAATTTTTTGCGATACTGTTAATAACTACGGCCACGAGCCATTTCAAAAATAATCCAAATAAAATACGAATTTATTAGAATGGATCGTATGATTGTATGGTTTTGATATCGAAATTATTGCATTTGGTCTCAGTCATGCAGTTGAGAAACTGTACCAGGTACTCAAAATAAAATTGCTGTTATTTTCCACATTTACATGAATTATTAATGACCAATGACGATTTCATTAAATGTTGGGTAATGTGTGCATATAAAATATGTTGTAGGTTTAAAAAATATTACGTTGTTGACAGATACCGACGTACAGAAACTGGCAGTATATCTGTAGGCATGGCAATTCTGTCAGTCACGCCAGGGGCGGCGCCGCAGTGCTCCTCAAACCCATC
>NW_026017110.1:17394250-17394529 GCF_020466585.1 Dendroctonus ponderosae | reverse complement strand
TTGAACGACTGCATACATGTTACTATACCCTACTTAAATGACTTAATTCACGTATTTCTGACATACATACACCCACACTCCAACCTAGAACAAAACATACTGACCAAAGCAAGTCTTTACAAATACTCAATTATTGTGGGCGACTTTAACTTCAACAAAAACAAAACAAAACAACTGAAAAGATTTTTAGACAATTCGGACTTTATAAAACGGCACACCCCACCAACTTTTCTGATGCCCGGAAACCCAGACTCCACACCAGACGTTTTACTGCACACA
>NW_026017110.1:17345206-17393251 GCF_020466585.1 Dendroctonus ponderosae | reverse complement strand
ATTTATTACTTTTAAAATCCTTATTGTCGAGCTTTTTTATCTCAAAAATGTTTGTCATCTCTTTGAATCTACTTTGAATTTTACTTATTTTTATTAAAATTGTTGAAGCACTCCATTGAATTTTGTGAAAAATATCAAAAGTTGGCAAATACGTGTTCTATGAAATACTTTGTTTCTTATGTGTTGTGGGTACTTTTTGATGCGTTTCTTTAATAGTCTTGTGGTTTTTCTTATATAAAATTTTTTGTTTCGCAAATAATTTTGTAAATTAAAGTTTTTATATTTTAAATTTTGTCATAAGGATTTCTTCTTGAAATTTTGCTTCAACTTGTATTTTTGGTCTAGAAATAGTTCTAATAAAATAATTTTTCTCGAGAGTCCTATAATAAATATAATGAAAAGGTTTGTAATCAGCTTTTCTTGATTTTGTTTCCATTGGGATCCTCAGTTTCATTAAAACAAATGTCAATAAATCGAACAATTAGTGAAATCTAAAACCTAATTTATGAATCGCTTTTTTTGACAATTCTCACAAATTATTTTAACTCTATCATAAATTCTTCAATTCCTTCTCTTACTATTATACTAAATTTTTCTTAAATTTTGTGACCAAATTGGTTGTTTTGTTCTTTATCAAAATTTAATTTAATGTTCGTACTTTATCATTAAAGTATTAATTCTACAAATTTTTTGTTTTTCATTTTTATAAATTCAATATGTCGCAATCAAATTATTGGTTTAAATTTTTAATTATTTATAAAATAATTTTCAAAAATTTTCGTGCACTGCTATTAGCTGTTGTTAATTTCGACCTTTAGTAATCTGTGAACTCATTTTAATTTTTTTCAAGATTGTCTTTAATTTGTCTTTCAAAACGTTTCATTGGATTTTAGTTTAATTTGGATTAACTTTATGCATTTAAAAGTTCATTAATTTTCTGATTAAAATAATAATAATGATATTATAATCCATAATAACATTTGAATTATTTTCTGTTCTATTGAGCTTATATTTTGCTTACATTTGAGAACTCTAAAATTATTTTTTATTTTGATCGAAAATTTTCCCTTTGTTCTTCTGGTAAATTTTGAGTTGCGTTCTCTATACCTACGGTAAATTAAACCAAACAGCTTTGGAACGTTCTTTGGTGAAATAGAAAATTTGAACCTTTAGGAAAAACAATTCTTTCGACTTTTGGAGTTTTGCCCAGAAATTAGTTATTTTGTATAGTTAAATTTTAAGCAAGTTACATTACCATTACTAACTGAATAATATGGTTAAGTCAAAAAATTTTAAAAAGAAAATGTTTGGTAAATCTTTTTTTGCAAAATTTATTTCGTTTTCAATTTCATCGGAATTTCCAGTCTCTCTTAAGCCCACTAAGTTCGGGTGAAAATAGAATGGAGAATTATTCAAGCTTTAAAATTGTTTTAATCTTTAGCTTTCATACCTGTTTTAAATTTTTATATTCCGCTTAAAAATAAAAGATTGTTAAATTGTTACCAATCATGCATGTTCTAATTATTTTCACTTTACACTTTTCGCATATTTGATGTTTAACCGGGCAAGACTTATAGGGGCATTTTTAAGTGGCGAAAAATGACCATTTGGGAAGCCATTAATTGGGAATCTTTTGCCATTATCTGAAAGTCAAAATGAATAAGTACAATGCATTTTTTTCACGATCAGTTCGTCGCATTTCAGCTCCTATCGCAATGCCGAAAATTATGAAACAGGGGCGCGAACGAAAAGGAGTAAGATACTCGACACAAAACGGAATTGATATTCGATGTTCATTTTACGTTCTACATGACAGATTCGCTATTCAAACAGAACTAATTCACGGAAATTGAATTTTCAATCTCGCTCAGTCCAACATACGTAAATATCTGTTGAACTATTCGGTCGTCAAACAGAGCCCCGTCACATATTGCCTTTTGTTGACTATGTATTGGCCTGTCAGACGTTCGTACGATACTTCTGATTGAGTTATAAAATCTATTAAAAACGAAGAACTGGACAATGGTTTTATTGACATTCGAAATTGAAAATCCTGATGTTTCCCTGCGTTCCGTTTTACCCTATTTACTTTTACCGACGGCTTTTATATGTTACTGATTAACTCTGTAACACAGTGCGAACATTGACAATCATCTCTGGTCGACTCTAAAACTTTGGACTAACTTAAAAGTAAAAAATTATACTTTTAAAATGTTCTGGAATTAGTTGGAAGCGAGGAGCTTGTGTAAAAATGACATAAAGCAAATAATTTTTTTGAGAAAGGAAACTTTAACAAGCTGCTTTAATGGCCCAGACTTGCATAGTCTGATCTTTGAGTTAATCCAAAATTTCTGGTTGGCGTCATAGACAGTTTGCATGCAGACCCAGGTTCAATGCTTTCTAGCTTTCTACAGAGTTATTGTTTTCTATTCAATAGCATTTTATGAATAAAAAATAGATGGCAGGAATATGGAAAACATAGAATTATTGTGGCCCCTAAGGGAAGTGCGGCCGTCATCCTACTTGCTAACTGCAGAATTAAAGTTTTCTAGTTCGAGTAGATTTTCATTGTGTGTTCAAGTGCTGTGTAGAATTTTGGTAGATTATTTAGTGTAAAATAGAGGATGGCGCGCCAGCTTTCAGAACTGTGGTTAGAATGATCTTTAATCCATCAATACCTTAGCTTGAATCTGAGTTAAGGCTTTCAAAATGCAGTTGAAAATTTATGGTTTTTTACATTTCCTTTTCTTTGCTTTGGTATGTTCAAATTAAGTGGTTTTATATAGATTTTCTGCTATACTAAACCCATTCATCTTAATTTTTTCTAGGTGGCACCATTCAGCTTTATGTCGGTCTGCTATGTGCGTATGTACGATGACGTATGTAGAGCTTTTAGTACCATTTTGTTGACTTATATTTTATGATATTGTTGCCTGATATATTTATTTGACGAGAAACGACGAACGAATAAAGTTTCTGAATTGGGTTTATCAACTTTTTAGTTTATTCTTATTTGAAGCAAATATTTTTCGTTTGATTTTGTTTCTGTTGTAAAGTTTATGCTATGCTGACGAAAAAACGTTTACTAGTTTGAGAATAAGATATTAACATTTTTTTCCAGTAGAATCACTTGAGGAAATTTTGATTCGCAGTTTTCCATGTTGAACACAACCGAATCATGATTCCGTTGTCCTTTCCTTTTTAATAATTTCGGGTAATATTTTTTTTATAATTATAGGGCTGTATACAAAAAATTATAGGGCTGTATACATTACATACATAAATATATGTAATATAATAATACATATTTAATACTACATAAAACGGGTTTTTGCTTTTGAGAAAGTTGGAACGTTCATCTTAATAAAGTAAAAACTAATACTTTGTTTTTGTTTTTGTTTGTTTCCTTACCTGTCTTTCTTCCGTTTTCTGCAGGGCGATCCCAAATTAAATTTTTCCTATGAAGATAATCTGAGGGCACATAGAAATTATAGAAAAACTAGTAAAAATATTACAGCTGATGCTTCCCAGAAAAAAAAGAGATTTAAAAAATTTACTGCTATGGATCTAATCGCACCTGTAAGAAACTCTTTTCTAATTAGTATCGTCATGCTTTTTCTAATTAATTCGTAGTTCGTCTAGGGTTTCCACGCGGAAGAAAAGGTTTTCCCATCATCAAAATTGCTAGACAATCTAAAATTTGAAGAGGACAACAGAATATCTAACCACAAATTCCTGCCTGGATGCATGGCTGTCGTTCGTTTATCAGCATCACCCTGCATAATACCCGTTTCGACTGTCTTGTATCACTATGCAGACTTATTATTTGCGTTTCTGCCAAAATGATTGAAATTTTGCTGATTTTCCCTGCAAAATATACCCAGTAAGGGAATTTATATGTTTCAAAACAGATATTCGCACTTAAATATATGACACGCCACGTCCTACCTCGTAACATGCATGCATTTTTTATGAAGCCATTTTCCTTCCGACGGTGTTTTATATCTTTTTTGCTCAATTTGATTTAAAACGAAACAATTGGCTTAATGTTTGATTGGGTCATATTTTAGACACTCTTATACGAAAAAATAAACGTGTAAAGTGCCGATATTTTTCAGCCTTCATATTTATTTTGAATAATTTAAAAAATCGTTTTTAAATTCTATTTGCAACTGAGAATTGTTGGAACAGTTTGTTTAGAACATAGAATAAATTAATTTAAGGAACTTTTAACCTACATTTATCTACTTTTATACGGTATGTAATTAAAGAATATGCGCATGTATTCGACATTGCTGTTGAATTTGTGATTTAGTTCTGCACTATTTTGCAGGTCATATTTTTTATATTTCTTTCTGTACTGCCTTTATATGCGTACAGTCGGAAATGTAGTATCATCCTGTATTTAAATAGAACTTCTAAATTAACTCAAATTAGCGGGCGATCTAAAATCAATGGAACCACAAGCCATTTCTCAGCGGTTTTGTATTTATTGCCAACCCCAAATGTGAAGTAATGAAATTTACGTGTCGGCTATTTACTTCCATTGTAACATCATGTCGCTATTTTTGGTGTGATATACAGTGTGTTCAAAAAATATGCCGGGAGCCTTAAGGAAAGCCATAAACATTTTGAACAGCTTGCTAAAAAAATTTGCTACTTTATTTTTGCAATTCATTTTGCGCTTTTTACTTTTAGAGTTATTAGTATTATACATTAATTATTTAGCATAAAAATGTATAAGGTTTGGCTAGTTTATATAATTTACCAGTTTGTAGATTCGGACGACGATTTTAGATTTAGTTTCAGTCATGATTGTTAACTTTACTAGAGCTTTTCGTTTGTCTCAACTGAAACATTTTTAAACGCGATTTTATAAGTTAATTTTTCTCTGCTTAAAAATATTATTCAAATCGTTGGTAAGTGAGGATACTCAACGGAATCAAATTAAATATCATTTCGGTTCTTTTGGGCCTGATTCATATTCAGATACATATTAGAAAATATATCTCATAAAATTTGTTATTTCGTTACTACTTCAGCAAACGAATATGGTTTCGTTTGTATAGTACGATTTTTAGTGCTTCCGCAAGCTTTTATTGGAAGGATAAATAATTTGCTTAGACCGAAAGTGCGGTGTTTCTTTTTTGCTTACTTACTCTAAACTTATTTATTTTTACTTACTTATTTATTTATATAATTTTCGTTGCTCTGATAGGAAAAACGGTGCATTTCTGGACCAATTCCGGAATTCATTCTAATATTTTTAAGAGTGCACTCTATACAGTGAATAATAATCTTGAAAATATTATTTGCCGTACCAATTTGCCGTTTTATTATTCAATCGAAGTTTTCTTCGCATTCCGAATGCTTTCCAAGAAAGTTCTACCGCTTTACTGTACAGTTTATGCAAAATGTCGTTTCGTCGCTAAATAATATGTATGCAAATAGGGCATTTGCTTTATATTTAAATATACATCATTGTTTTACGAAACTGTAAGAACCCTTACGGCGGTGTTCATTAAACTTGCGGGGCCAAGTTGCTTTTTTGAAATATGTTCGTTTTTATTGTTTAGTAGGTATTTTTGCAAAATATTTTTCTGTGGATTATCGGAAAAACGGTTATGGATTCGTTCTAAAGTATGGCTCATTTTTTTACACTCACTCAAGTGTAAATTATTAATTGACTTAGTGCAAAATTTTGCAGAAGTTTTACTTGGCAGCAGTCTTTTTCTTATTTCACTTGTTAATTTTTTCAATTTTTTTGTGTTCTTTACAAAATGTTTTAGCATTTGTAGTTTCCGTGCAAACGACTTAGTACAAACGACATAGTACAAAATTGTATAAAATGGGTATTCGATGAATGCTGTTAGTTTCGAATCGATGGCACCCTTAAGTCATTTACAATCCTACAAGTACCATTTTTTTTAAACTTCTAAATAAATTCGAAACTTGTAAGCACAATGTAAGAACAATACCACAAAAACAACAATCCATCTGTAAGTTACTTTTTAACAATTTTAGTTTTAGAGCCATTGATATTTTTTTAAATGCTTTGCTCCATTACATGGGGGAAGACTAGAACCGTCAGAATTTTTTTGAGTATTAGCTACTTTCAAATTAATCCAAAAATTCTACTGAATAAAGCAATAATCAACTTTCCACTTCTTTGGCTACTACGATGTTCGCAGTTCGCAAATATTTGAAATTGGTAAATAGCAACAAAACAGAAAAATGTTGTTTGCACAAAAACTATGAATGCTCCGATATTTTAAAAAAGCGCGATAGAAAATTGCGACAAAAGATTAACGCATCGACTGACAAAAATTGATTCCAACTTCCAAAGTCACAGTTGTGGTAATTTTTGGTATCAAGAAACTCAAAAACGTACACATCAAAATAATAATTCTTAATTAAAAAAAATATTTCCAGAAATTGAAATTTAGAAGAAGTTAGTGATTTTTTTTGAGTTGTTGAGACAATAACAAACAAAAAAAAATGACAAATAAACAAAAATAAAAATAAACGATTAACTCTCTTTAACTGTTAATCGACCTGAAAAAACAACGAAATAAAATGAAAACTCTTTAGAGCTTTCACCTCCTACACTCAATTTAAATGCAATTAAAGTCACGCAGAAAAAACTTACATCTAAAAAATAAGAACAAGCCCATTACTAACAAAATGTATCAAACTATGTTAGAAGCTAGAAATATTGAAGAAAGATCAAATTTAAAATGATTGGCCGGAGACACATCTGATCCCTGAATTCTAGTTAAAAATGTTTTAGTTGGAAGGAAAATGTCTTAAGAACGGTGAAAATGTATAGAGAAATGACCAGATATTGATTTAAACTTTCCACGCCTTTATTGAACAGTTTCAAGTCGACTATTGTGAGTTTCTGTCCATTTTTCCGTACAAGTGGTGAAGTATGCATTTTCTTTTCGTCTGAACTATTCACTTATTTTGCTACAAAATATGATTGACCTGTGCAACAATAACTATTACGATCCAGTTCATGATCAATCTATATTTCAATGTATCCATAATCCGGATTCACAATTCGAAGACCGCAAAGTAAAAAGTTACAAATTCTGTTAGCATCTGTAGTGAGGATTCCATAGATGATCTTTAGATGTTCACTCTTCTTTTAGATAGGTCATCTCTTTGACAATCATATTCAAGAAAGTCTCCTTTCCACATTGAATAAGCCTTGTTTAACCGAATAATATTACGTCTTTGCTGATCAAATTACCTGCATTTTTGCTTTTTTTATTATTTTGTTACAAGATAATAAATAAACCCACATGAAAAAGGTCAATCATCACCAATCGCTATTAACTTCTGGTTGTCTTTTTCAACGTTTCCAAGTTATTAACTGTTCGAATATAGCGGGTTTAATTTATTTATTCGTTTCCTCTACACAATATTTCGCAATTAACTTTATATAATAGAGACCAGGGACAATAATAAACTGATAATGATTTTGTCCGAGAGAGGCCTGTCATGTCCAGATAGCGTTGACGGACATTTCAAAGCTTACGTGTATTTAATTTACCTGCTGGCCTCGTCCCACAGGGTCTGGATGTAGACCCAATGTAGCCGAACTATTGATTTCCGATTTGGCCTATGCAGGACATTTGCAATATTTCTTAATTATAATTATTGTATTTCTTGTTGTCGAACTTCGTCGGTATGTCCTTCTGCTTTCTGGTTCTCCTTCAAGTTCCGTCTTTAATTTTATTAGCAGCTACGTACTCTGATTAATTGGATTGCTGTTAGTCCATGCCAGTCTCTCAAGTTTTCAAGGCAGCTTTACTTCTTCCTTGAACCCACTTTGCTTTAATTTTCTTTTATTATGTTTTGTAGTAGCGCGTATTGTCCTGATTGGTTTTAAATTATTCGAAGATTAAGAGGCATTGGCTTTCACATATTTTTAACTTTGCAAAATTTAAAAAACGGTATAAGAAGCACGTTTTCAGCTTTTTAAGTTTATTTATTAGAACTTTTTAAAATTGCCTTAAAACTTCCATTGTGCTCTTATCTATTTGGCGCTTATATTGTCAATGCGTGAAAAATAGTAGAAATGTTCGAGTTTTAGTGAAACTTTCTTAGTTTAGACTGCAACTTTTTTCAATTAAATAATAATTTGAGAAGCAAGTTCTAAAAATGTTATGATCAGCAGTCGTTATTTGTAGAAATAATGCAACCAAGTTATTTAACATATTTTTGTCGGCTTTTGCAGTAACTTTTCGGTTTGCTTATAAATTAATTTGTTTTTAATTAAAGATTAACGTTATTAGTGAAATATTATATAAAAAAATTAAAAAATATGAAATAATATAAAATATTTAACCTGAGCCCATAGAATTATGCTCAAAAAGCAAACGAAAAATTAGAAAGAAAATTATTGATCTAAAATAACATTTTATTTGGTAGTAAACTTATGCGTTAATAATTCAAATAAAATAAAAACGGAAACATGAAAATTAATAATCACTTAAAGTAATTAAATTGAACCAATTGTAGCTCTAAACAGATTCGGTGGCGTTGAAAGAAGTTAGAAAGAAAAATAGGACTTTTCATATACTAAATAATTTAAAAAGCACGATATCAGATTTTCCAATTTTTGTGTAAAATAAAGGTTTACTTTGCTTGTGTTTATTTGATCATTTGGGCCTAAACGTGGAAAAAATCAGAGAAAATCGGCAAATAAATACAATTTTTAGATATTATAGAACCAAGATCTCTGTATTAAACGGGACGCGAAGCACGTTTTCACCTTTTTTATGTAGTTTAATCCTTAGAAGCTTTTGAAAATGTAAGGTCTAATGTGCTCGTGTCTATTTGCAGCTTCTGTTAACAATGCGTGAAAAATACCAGAAATGTTCGAGTTTAGTGAGACTTTACTAGTTTCAGTGCCGATTTTTTTCTATTAAATAATCAGAGAATATTTTTGGAAGTTTTTGGAAAGTAAATTGTGTAAGTTCTAAAGACTTTATGAGCAACAGTCGTCAGTAACAACAAGTTTTAACATATTTTCGTCGGTTTTCGCAGATACTTTTCAGTCGGCTTATAAATTAATAAGCTTTTGAAATGAAGATTATTAAGACAATTGAAATAAAACACTTGTGAAGGAACGCACTGATTCAAGTTTAGGAAACAAGCAAAGAGTTTTAAAGAAAATTAAATAAAATAGCATGTAAATGGAAATGTTTCAACTAATAATAATTATATGCTATAATTATTCAGATAATAAAATACAAATGGAAACTTACGATTCAATAATGAATTAAGAAAACCGTTGATAACTTTACTGTCGATACTACAAAAAAATGAGAGAAAGTTGAATAGACGTACGAATATATATTAAGGATGTAACAGTCCAAAAATTTACAACTTGCATAACATCTGAACGATTATTAATTGATAAAAGACCTCGAGTCTCGAAAACTTCCTCTCTACAAGTATACAGTACCAGAAAATACAAAACATCCTTCCTTTTATTGGCTTCTTCTCAAGAATTTCAGATATCTCGAAAAAGTCTGGATAATTTAAGTCAGGTTTTTGAGGAGACCAAAAAGGAGTCATCTTTTAGCATTTGGTGTCAACTTGTCAAAAGAAATATTAACATTGTAGCAACGAAGGAAATGTTCTTGTTCAATGTAGGACTTAAAGCAGGTTTTAAAGATATCATTCAATTATATAATTGTGAGTTGGTACTTACAAGGAAAAATTGTTTCGCAAATATCAACAAACGACGGTCTCTTTGTACCTAACGTAGTTAATTGTTTTGTTAAAAAACTTTATTTTAGAACACGATTTTTGCTGAAACAAACAAAAGGGCAGCATAAGTTTGAAAAATTGAAAGTGAACATTCGACAATATCAAAAATAACACCTAGTTAGTACGATTCTAACTAGTTATACAAACAGTCAATAGGTGGTAATCAAATTTAATAGAAACAAAAGGACAAAATATTAAATAAAATAGAAAAAACGAATTTAACACGCTGCTTCAAAAAAAATACAGTGCGAATATTTACGAAACGCATGAGCCTCAAAAACTTTTGGTTATTAGGAATGCTTGAAATAAATTCCAAAGTCACAACTTGCACATCATTTGTTAGAACAAATTAAAAACTCACCCTCTATAATCGATAACTACGTTCTTTTGAATGGCTTTCTCCTGCTCAGGAACATAAAAGTTCAAAGTGTTTTCACTCCATTTCGTTTGTCCAAATAATCAGTTCGAATGAAGAAAGTTGTTGGAGAAATATCAGATTCGAACCATATAATAATAGGATTTTTTTGAAAGACGTGACTGGAAGGCAGAGTGGCAAAACACGCGGAACATACAATCCCATATTTATGTGATATTGTCAAGGAAGGATGTGTTTTATTGATGGAAGGGATCAGGCATGGATCACTGGGTTTTTCAGACGAGGGTTCTAAAAATGCCGAGGTGAAAATACGTTTTAAAGTTGATTTATGTTTTGCAAAGAAGCTTTATTGAATTGTCTTTCTTATAGGCCTTTTAGGGCCTTTTAAGGGCATTGGATTAGAACAGGGTGACCAAGGGTGGAAATAATTTATTTTCAACGATATTTTATCGATGTTACGGACTTTCTACATTTATTGTGATGAATTTTATTCATTTAATATCCTGTGAAAATTATTACGTGCAGCAAAAAGCTTTGATGAAACGCAAAACGAAGAACTAAAAAGGCGCAGCTTGGTCTTAACAAGTTCCTTAAAAGTATACAATAAATTAGCGGAAAGTATTCAGTTTAGTGAATTTTAACGACAAGGAATAAGGAAAAAATAAAAGTTGCGAGTGACAAATAACATCAAGTTCAATCAAGCTGAAATTTAGAATCAACCTAACCAAAACGAGAATAAAGGCAAAACATACAAATAATCGCAAAAATTGATAAGAACGTTGCAAAATACTTTTTTTAGTAGAGAAGTAGGTACATACTCAGATTTCATGAGTTTTATCACAAAACTGCTTAATTTCACTTTATACCATCACTTAACAGCATCAGTTTTGTTTGTGTAGAACTACTTTAAAATATAGGTAATTACAAAGTTGTAAATAGCAGCTTCGGCGTCCGAACGTGAGAAACGGTAAAATCTTTCCAGATTAATGAGAATGTGAATGAAAGGTATAAATTTTTCTCTATTTGTAATCTAGAAAGCACGCATTGAGATTTTCTAGTTTACGAATGAGGATTTTTTGAAAATTAGGTGTTCACCGTGCTTGGGTCTATTTGAATATTTGCCTATTAATGCCAGAAAATTAAGAAAAAATATTCACGAGTGAAATTTTCTAAAATTAAAAATCAAGTTCTCTACAGCATATCGGTGACTTTTTCGGGTTTTCCAATTTATTAATTAGATTTTTTGAAAGTTTTTCATTGCGATATTTTCTATTTGCAGCTTCAGTTGACAATGCGTGAAAAATTTCGAGTTAAGTGATAGATTTTTTGAAAATCAGTCAAATGTCAGAGAAAACATCAAAGTTAGTGCAATTTTTCCCCCTTATAATGCCAACCTTTCCCTCTTAAGGAGCGTTATGATCAGTATTTCAGCCTTTCTAGTATATTAAACAATTTTGAATATTGAATGACCGATGGAATTTTAATTTTTTTCAGCGTCAGTTGTGAATGCGCGAAAAATCGCAGAAATTGTCGAGTAAAACAAGATTTTCCCAGCTGATGGTGCCACTTTCTTTGCCTTTTCGTGCCTTTTCTTATGAAGTAATACGAAAAGTAGAGTTTAAAATTTTTTAGTTCTGGACTAGTTCTGTTTGTGAGTTTACTATGCATGTGTCCGTTTGAAGATTTTTTTATTAATGCGAAAAATATCCGATAAAAGAGTGAAGTTTGCTAAGGTCATAGAGCCAAGTGCTGTATCTTAAACGGGATAAGAAACAGTTTTTCAACAATTTTAGTTTATGAATTAGAACATTTCTAAAATTGAATGTACAATGCGCTATTGTTGCGAGAAAAAACAGTATAGACTAGCTCAGATTGCCAAGTTTTTCCTTTTAAATAATCTAAAGAACACGGTGGAACCTTTTCTAGATTTTAACCCAACCACTATAGGAAACTATGCCCAGTGCGTTCCGGTTCATTTGCACCGCCGGTTGTCAGGCATGAGAAATCGCAGAAGTTTTCTAGTTTAATTGAAGTTTCTTAGTCTGTAGTATCCAGTTTTATATATTAAATAATATAAAAAGACGGTTTAATCTTTTACAGTTGTTGGCTCAGGATGTCTTGAAAATAAAGTTTTTACTATGCTTGAGTCTATTTGAAAATTTGTTTGTTATCCCGAGAAAAATCAGAGGCAATAACAAAATAAGTGAACATTTTATAGTTTATAGAGCCAAGTTCGCACTTTTGAACGGAATAGAGAGCGCTTTTGCAGGTTTTCAAGTTTATTATTTAAATTTTTTTGAAAATTTAATGTCCAATACGCTCTTTCCTATTTGCAGCTTTGGTTGTATATGCGTGAAAAATCATAGATCTTTTGAAATTAAATAAAACTTTCCTAGTTTATACGCGCAAGTTTTTTCTATTAAATAGTCTAAAAAAGATGGTTTAAAGTTTTCTAGTTTTCGGCGCTGGATTTTTTGAAAATCAAGTGTTCACTATGCTTGCGCCTAGTTAAAGTTTTTGAGAGGCCAAAAAAATCAGGGAAAATAGGGACACGAGCTACATTTCCACCACTCATAAAGCGCAGTTTGCCCTATAAACATGGATAGCACTCGCCTGTCTATGTTCTTGAGTTTCTCAACTATACATTTTTGAAAACAGCATCTCAAATGCGCTTGGTTTTGATTGCAGAATCTGTTGTCAAAGCGTGAACAACAAGAGAAATTACCAAAGCTTATAGAGTCAAGTTTTCTCTATGATATTTTCCTATAGCATAAGGGCACTTGTGTATCTTCTCTAGTTTCTCAGTTAGCAAATTTGGAAAATCGCATGTCAAATACGCTCGCTCTGTTTCATTTGCAGCTTTTGTTGGAAATGCGTGAAAAGTGACATTTTCAGGCCGTATAGGGTCAAGGTTTCTCTATCAAATGGCAGAACGGTCACTTGTATCGCTTCTCAAGTTTCTCAATGAGCAGCTTGAGAAAATGAACTTTGTTCAATTGGCAGGTTCTCTTGCCAATGCGTCAAAAACCAGAGAAAATCGATGCAAAATGAGTGAAATTCCCAAAAAAGTCATAAATCAATCTGTATAGTGCGAACTTAAAGAAGTTATTCTGACAAACCCCATACTCTGGTCAGAAGAATGTGTAGATTTTGCTTATCTGTTTTATACTTTTCGAGTTTTTATATTATTGAAATCAACTACAAGTTAAATTTGATTGAAATTATATAAACGGATTACAGTTACCTAATTAAGTTAGAGCAACTAATTATAAAAAAAAGTGTTATATAACACATTTCTGAGACATTGTCGGATAGCAAAGTTTCTCTAGTCTCCAACGGAATGATTCGCATAAATATCCATTATCTTCGCGCAACGGATTTTAAATAGTTAACCATCCACTCAGTTTACCAATTTTCATCTGGAATAATTTCCGAATTAACCCTCGCGTTCGTATTGGCTTACTATGCTTGCAAAATGTCGAATTTTAGCGAAATTAGGCCATGTTTGCAGGAATAAACATCAAACTGTTAATTCAACCATAGGAGGATTTATCCGAGGCGTCCACACATCGGGAAATAACCCCAGTCAAAAGATTAGGTTCCGTTTGAATAGTCAAAAGATAAACATTTTTGTCCCGAAAGGAGTTCGAATCGATAAGATACTAAATATGATTAAACCTGTCTGATGGAGGGTGTTGGGAAATGAGTAAATAAGATCTATTTGTCTCTCCTGCCAACCACATAAGTTAGTCTAGGGGGCGATGTGACAATTAGTTTTTTATTTTAAGTTGTGTTTGTTTCTAGTAACTAAGGTAATTGAAAAAACAACAAAGAAGACGTGTGTAGAAATAACGTTCTGAGCAATATACATTTTAATTTTGCCGACAATCGGGTTTTAATTCGTCGGTTGGGTGCATTCATATACTTAAGTCGGTGTCCATCTCAGATAGGGACGCGCACGAAGAAAATAATACAAAAATACAGTCCACTTAAACATTCACCGACAGAGGGAACTGGCCTCCCTCAATTTCTAAGTGGGTAGTTTCAGGCGGTAAACTTTCCGTGCTATTTGTCTGCAGAAATTGATTGGGCACAAGTTCTATCTTGTTCGAGCATTAAATTACGTGTTATCATAAACGCTTATATTGCAGATAAATCATCAGTCAAGTAAATGAAACACCAGACATGGGATCAAGTGGGAAAGCGTGGTAAAAAATTTACATATCTGGGGAAAACTGTCTTGGGGAAAATAGGAAATGCGATTTAAAGATTTGATTTCAAATTTATTGCTTATAGGGTGTATACGACTATATTTAATCTCGTAGAAGGATTTTTGGTTTTCAAAAAGGCAAGAATTAAAAAAATTGGTTTCGATGGCAGGTTCAAAGTAAAACAAAAAAATTTACAGAAAATTAAGCAGTGAAGTCGAGATGTGAAAAATTTATTTTGTTTAGAGTCGACGGATCGTGTCCTCAAAAAACGATTTCTCGCGCTCATTGCTTGCTTGCTGAAGCTTCTTATTTAATTCAAATTCAAAATTTATTTAAAAAAAAAATATATATATGTAAACAGAAAATTATTTGTCAATTTACAATTCATATAATGTAAAAAATATCTGTTGAGTACCTAGATACCTTGTACCTTGAGGTTACATTTTTTTTTTTAATATCAGTAATCATATTTTTATTTTCTGTCCTGGTTTAACAGTAATCCACCTAGCATACCATACATGTATATTCTTACCTAAAACTAGCAGCTGAAAACATTTTCCCGAGAACTCAACTTTTGAGAAAGTATCTGAACAAATGTGTTCCTGTGTATAGTAATATATTCTCTGGATTTTTTATTAAACAAATTGAAGTTATTTATTGAACTTATTATACTTGGCAATAAATTATACAATTTTGGGCCTACATAATTAAGAAACTTAAGATGAATTGCTCGATTATTTTTTTTAGGTAGAGCAAGAAAGTTGATTATTTTTGTTCTTATGGGTAAATGAACATGCTGAATGTATGTATAGCAATGATATGTCGCTAATTTCTTTGATATATAACTCTCTAGTAGGACATAGTTTGTCCTTTCTGTAAATTATTCTTAAAATATAATTTTGAACAACTTTTAATGATCTTAAATTAGATTCATAAGCTCCACCCCATATTATAAGGCCATATCTAAGCAATGATTCTACTAACGATTTGTATACTTGTATGAGTAGTTTTCTGTCCAAAAAATCTCGAAGAACATAGAACTTATGAATGAGTTCTCGAACTTTGCCTGTCAAATAGTGTACATGTTGTATCCATTTCAAATTTTGGTCCACTATGATTCCTAGATATTTCACCTTTGACACAGCCTTAATTTCAAGGTCTGGGTTTATTTGGCTAACCAGGCTAAAATGTGGCCTATTAGCCTTTGTTATACTGAACGGGATAAAATGGTTTTTCGTGACATTTAGTGATAATTTATGTGAACCTAGCCATTGTTTTACTACATCCATCCCGTCCATTGCCTTCCTTCTAACCTCATCCCACAAAACCCCCGAAAAGATCAATGCTGTGTCATCAGCATAGGATACAATCTTGCCATTCATGTTTAACCCCAGCAGAGAATTAATATAGGTTATAAACAAAATGGGCCCCAAAATTGTTCCCTGTGGAATGCCCATCTTAATGTTTAGTGAAGAACTTATTTGGTTATTGACTTTAACATATTGTTCTCTGTTCCTTAAATAATACATCATCTTATTAAACAATCCTGGTGTGCACTCCATAAATATATTCACATTGCCATTTTTTAACTCCTTGATGAATGTGACTTTCAGCGAATCCCCTTCATCAAAAAACCCATTCTGACTGATTATTAAATCCTGTATCGCTTCGGCAGACCTATTTTTCCTATTATTAAAGCCAATTAATTTAATACGGGGATTTTTTAGTTTGATTTCCTCTACTTCATATCCTTTTAATGTCTCTTGTGCTGCCTGTTTTAATTTTTGTATGCCCTCTTTAGAGTTGTATCTTATGGTAACACTGCCCTGTGATGTTTCTCTAAGCTTATTAATTCCTATATTTAAGTAAGATGGTTTCAATTTTGAGGTGACTTAATTTTTTGTGTGTTCAGAAGTTTGCTTCTTTTTTGGCCTTATGATTAAATTGGGAATGTTAACTGTCTTCTGCCTTCCTTGGAATGTCTGGCCCTTCACTAGATCGGCATAGCTAGTTTTTTCTACATGGATTTTTCTTTTAGATCACTGATTTCTTTTTTTGATAACTCAATAATTTCATTTTCAGTATCTAGAAGTTGATTTTTCGATTCAACTAATTTTAGTAAAAGATCGTGAGGTTCATATTTTTGACATTTTTCGCAATGAAATTTCATAGATCTCCTTGATAATAGTAGCACCTTTACCTCTGATGTCGTGATTTCTGCACATACTTTGCAGATTGGCAGAGAGCAGATATCGCATTTAAAAAGATCTTTATTTAATTCCCTTCTTTGCTTACAAATGTCGCACTCCATTTTATTCGATCTTCTTCTGGACTATAAACTCGTTGGCCACAATACATGCGAGACGAACAATCGTTGGTATGTGCGTAAGTTTTTATGGAATATTATGGTCACTGATAAATTCTCAATAAATATTGTTCTGCTATAAAGTCCACATTTATCAGTGAAATAGCCTATAACTGATGTTAATAGTTACACATATATGTAGCATATACTAATATATGTCACTCGTGTAAAAATCAAGATTTTCAGTTTACTTTTTCTATTAAAAACAAGCTTAAATCGCGGAGCGTGACATTCGTGCTATCAACCGACGAAACACCGAAAATACACTCACTTAACACTGTTTAATTAAGGAATTTGGTATGCATTTCCAATCAATCCATTTGAGTCAAAATTAACCCGTCTGAATTTTCCACATACATATTTTAAACTCCTTGTATAATAGGAGATTATAAATCAAACATTATCGTTCAGGTAGAGCTGCGATTATTGTTCCATTGAACGCATCTGCAGCTTTAATTGGTTCAAGCTTTAAAGATAACTTAATATTCTGCCGATATGCTTCGATGACACTATTGTGTCATGTCGTCTAATTAATTCAATAAATTTACTAATCGGAATGAGGCCGAACTGGCACTACTTCGCCTAGATGGGCAACTAAATTACTTATCGGGTTTGACTCCATCATCGATTACCGACTGATTACTGAAAGGAACAATTTCACAATCCACCGCATTTATCATTTCATGAAGCGATTTCCGCAATGAAAATTGTATTGAACATATTCAGGTCGAAGTGATATATACAAAATAAATCAGGTTTTAAAACCTGAAATTCATCGTAACTGCTCAAAGAAATGAACATTTCACAAATGGCCAAAATTGCCTTAATTTTGGAAGTGGATGAGTTTTGATGGCTTCAAGCGATTTGCTTTCGGTTTGAAGGTTTATCCAGCACCAGTGGCATCCTGTTCGTCAATGTTTTGGAAAACATTAAGCACCTCGGAAAAATGTTCTACACGGCGGCAAATTAAAAATTGCCAAGTTTCGCAAAGTTTGAGATGCTCTTAGTTGGACAAAAATGAGGTTTTCTGGATCTCGGCCTTCTCATTTTTTACAGAGTGGTCTCAAAAATCAAATTTCAAGTGTTTGGTCTTGCGGCGATAACTTTTCTGCCCTTGGTCGGATTTTCACGATCTTGAGCTTATGTTGAAGCTGAAACTTCATAGACAATATCACCTGAAAATTGCATTGGGTTGCATAAAAGCCCATACATACAAAGTTGCATAAAAACTACTCAAATCAGAATTGCTCCTGAAACCGGGGATTCTGAAAAGTTTTCAATTAAGTGAAGTTTTCTTTCAAATAATTCGTTCACTCATGCAACCCGATATTTTAATTTTTTTTCTGAAATCCACTGC
Source organism: Dendroctonus ponderosae (assembly GCF_020466585.1). Taxonomy (NCBI): domain Eukaryota; kingdom Metazoa; phylum Arthropoda; class Insecta; order Coleoptera; family Curculionidae; genus Dendroctonus; species Dendroctonus ponderosae. The sequence continues at coordinate 17,375,156 of NW_026017110.1, read as the reverse complement.
GAAGTTCCAACTTCAACATGCGCTTTAGCTTTTGCTAATTGGTTGAAAAGACAATAAAATACTGCAATACCAAAAAGTTGATTTTTTTAAAACCACTCTGTAACTAAACAAGATACGCGAAAAATTCAAAAACTGATTTGAGATACGAGGCCTATGTTTATGTGGTATTCAAACAGAAATAGAATCGCTAGCAGCAATCAAAATTTATCCAGTTCCTAAATGGGTCCTTCAATTATCAGTGTAACGTAAATTTTGTTAAAACTTTATTTAAGAAAACTTTACTTCAAGTTTTATGTGGTTGAGGAGAAATCAACTTTAGCAAAACATTTTAAATAAATCGCCTCAAAAAATGTTCGTTTCTTAAAAACGACGTCTATTATTACGAATTGATAAAGAGCGCTCTTATACAATTTGCTCAAAAGTGTTATCAAGGATTATCACGCAAAAAGTGTCTCTGAATAAATTGTTAAACAAGGCTAGATAAATGCAAATCTGGAAAAATTTGTTCTGAATTCTCGTTTCTTTTCACAAATATTTATTTTTGACTCTGGCTTATTTCTCATTGGTTAAAAACAAAAAATCAGTTAATAATTTTTGTGATTTTGGAGACATCCTGAGCCAACATTTAATTTAGGTGCAATTGGTCTACTTTATATTTTTGCAATTGTACCCACGTATGGTTGAAAATAAATAAACTTAAAGCATGGCAATTGTCTTGATTTCATAAAATGAATACTTTGCTACTTTTTGAAGCTTCCATATATAATTTTAGTTACCCTGGAACTTTTAGCACTTTCTTTCTTCAGAAACATTTACAAATAATTTTGTAAATTACGTGTTTCGTATTTTCAATTTTGCCCTGGAGTGTTGCACTTGAAATTTTCTTTAAATTGAATTTTTGTTTTCGGAAATAGTTCTAACATTGAATATACCTATTACATACTCGTTTAATTTTATTTTAATTTCAGGTTTATTTTGATTTTGGTTGTTTTAATTGAAAATTTCCAACTTTTTCCAATAGAGAATTTGGTTAATTCTGGAAATGGTATCTTGATCAAACCAAAAATTAATTTATTACGAATTATTTTGCTCTTCCATATACATTTTTTACAATGTCTTTCTTTACTACCATCAGGTGATTTGCGCTAAAGTTAGATATTGATAGGAGTAGGTGTTTTTTATGCCAAAGTTTAGAAATTGGCCAAATTGTTCTTAATTATTATATGGAAGGAAAATTGGGTTGTTTCATTCTCTTTCAATAGTAATTTATATGTTGAATTTTTATTGTTAAGATATGAAAAAATCATCAACATTTTTGTTCTCCACCCTTACAAATACGTAATAATTTATGAAATTGGTTTCAAAACTTTTCGTAAATACATTACTGAAAAAAGGTGATAAGGGCGATTCCAAAATTTTATTGATAAAAATTATCATTATATTGAAAATAAGTTTACTTTATACCCATCCTTAAAAGTTCAATAATAATGTTCATACTTTATTGTGTGCGTTTCTTAAGATTGATTCTTGTCCTATTTTTAAATTTTCCAATGATTATCTTTTTAATTTTTAACTAAATTTTGTCAACAGGTACGTTGGTGATTGAGCTCGCATGCATTACATTCTTCTAGTTCCACAGTTTCACATTTTGATATTCGCTTTCCTTGCTTATGTTAAGTTCATGTGTTATGTTTTAAGGAATGTTGGTTTTATTTTCACTTACCGTAGTCATTGATATTTCAGCAGCAACTCAATTAATTGCCATATTTTCAACTTTATCTCGAATTGTTGTTATTTCCCTTTCGAGATAATATCGTAATTTATTATTAAATTTCGTTTCAGTTATTTAGAAACTATTCCTATTCAATTCCATGACGTTGTAATTTTCTGTCTGTCTATCACACATCACATTTTTTATCTGGTTTGTAAAATGCCTTTATTGAACTTTTTTTGAATGTGTTTAAAATATGACTGACCGTTGGTGCCTTTATATGTGTATATTTAGCTCCTTATATTACAATTAATCGAACTATAGAAAATTATATGTTATTAGATGGATACGTTTTTGCGGCCTATTCTAAAATTCAACGTCAAAAAAATGTATAAATAAAAAATTAAATCAGATGAATCGCAAACAATATTTTTTGTTTTAAGGTTAAATAAAACCGAAAAATTGTAAACCCGCTTTGTACAAAAATTGAAATTGTTAGAAATAAATTAGAATAAATCAATATATGCCATAGAGGTTCAGATAAATAAATTAAAACAATTCAAAGCATTGCAAGAATGACAAAGAAATGACAACAACAACAACATCTTTATTCGGTGAAAAAGCTATCGACCAAGCCTCTAGAATTAAATCTCGAGCAAACTGAACTTCGTTTTTGGTAAATAAAATTCATTAAACCGTCTTTTGTTTTCACAAATCCATTGACAAAAAAGTAATCATAAGAAATATCGCCTTTGTATTTGCCGCCACTCAAAGCAAAATATATTTTTTTGAATGCCTTACAATATTTTCATTTCTTCTTGATTCACCCTGCATTCCAGTTTTTTCATACCAGGGTCTTTAAACGTTAATCTTTGTCTACTTGTATACAACAGAACATAAAGAAATCTTTTCTTTCATCCTTATTGTTGATGTCAGTTAATGATGTGGAAATCCAGGTTATTTAATAGTAAACATATAAGAACATAAAAAAAAATAATGGCTCAAGAATAAAGGTCCAGATTAGCCCTTTTTCAGTTTTCGGCTTTCATATTCTGACCGGTTGCAGTAATTATTATTACACCAAAGAAAAATCTAATTAATTTCCACTGAAGTTATGAGGGCGGGAAATTACGATACCGGTCAGCAAAACACCGCACAAATATGCTGTGCAATATCTTTTAACTAACTATACTTACCTGGGTTTACAATTACTTACCCGGGCTCAGTTACCTCAAAGTTTGGCTTGGCCTGTTACAATATTTCTCGCAAATGAAACCATATGCTTCAAAGGTTTCCACAGCAATCATAATATGGATGGAAATTCTACTTTATTTATTGGCAGTTTCCAATGGTATTTTAGTAAATCCCGTTTGAACGAAAATGTAATTACTGTGCATAGTTGCTGAAGTCGAGTGTAGAATATGCGAAAATATAAGGAATCTAATACCTTTCAACAAGTATATTGTTCCATGTTTAAGCTGGAACCGCATTGTAATTAAATATAATCGCGATTCCATTCAATTTGAATCGTTGTAAAAAAATTTCGAATCTTTGACTATTGCTGCTTGGTTTATTGCTGCCTGTTTCACTTAAAGAGGAAACCAATCTTTCAACTTTTAACTAGATTGAAATTTACATAATTTTATATACAGATACCGCCAGTAAAAACACAGATTCTGCAAATTAAAGGACAATATATTCAGTGCATATTTTACAACCTAAAATTGTTCTTTTTTCATATATGCAAAAGCTTGCAAATACTCATTTAATAGCTAATATCTTTAAATCCGTGTTCGTTCACGGCCCGAAAATGGTAGGTTTTAAACTATTTTAATAAATTCAAATAATTAATGACTTTCAAATGTTAGGCCTTACAAGCAGTGCAGTATATTCAGTTTTTCCATCTTCCAGAAAAGTATTATATTAAATTGTCAATAGAATCGAAGAAAAAATTTGAATTTGGTTTAAGCATTTTCAAAATGTTCCTTAAAACGCAGAAAAATTAAAAATATTAATGTTTGGTCTATTGAAAATTGAGCGTTTGGAAAATTACAAACGGAAACAGTGTTTGTCGTGCTTTCGATTTCGAAATAGAGTGCGAAAAATTTAGTTTTTTTAGATTTTTGGCTGTCTTGTACATTTAATTTACACGATTGAGCTTTTATATTATTATATATTATTTAGTATATGTTTTTCCTTACCTTTCACGCCACTGCGCCAAACAAATAGCGTTTTGGTTTATTGCTTCAAAGTTAACCGTTTTCGAGAAAAAATGACTTTTTATGAACGAAAACAAACATGTTGCTAAAGTTTTCCATCGCTACACTTATTTGGAGGCACCCTAAATACGAAGTTCGTCTTTTCATCTAATATAGATAATTTCTAATACAGAATAATTCAGAACTATAGAATCAAAGCATTAGACATTTAGAGCATAGCAAACATTGTGGAAAAATGAGTTTTCTCTGCATTGTTGTGGTTTGACTGCATTTTATTTTATTTGTTCACATAAAATATAGTTAATGAATAGCAAACAAAAACCCAATATTTTTTAGTGGAAATAATAACTTTAACATCATTAATTTTTATACTGTTCGATGTGTGGATTGCTGTTTTATTCCAAATGAAATTTTTTAAAATTTTGTTATTTTCCTTTATGATTTGTTCTATGATCAGTCTTACAAAAAAATATTTCATTATTTACGCGTATTACACCGTTTACGCATTAATGGGAAGTTTTTATTGTGATATTTTGTTATTGAATGTCCGAAAGAATCACGATTATTATGTTATTTAAGTAATTGTTCAAATCGTTAGGTGAATTTTACGGTTCCCCGATTGTATCAATACCAAATTTTAAGATTAAGCACAAAAAGTTACTTACTTTACCTAATTATAGAGCATTATAAACCAAATAGATTTAGGATGTCTTTATAAACTGTATTCTTTTTTAAATAATTTATCATAAAAAACGTATAAAAGAAACCAATAATTTACTGTTATTTCACTTTACTTACTTACAGCTGTTCATTTAAAATTATATTATTTTAAAACAACTTTTAAAACAAAGATTATAAACATATGAAGAGAAATGACCTAAAACCTATTGCATTTTTGAATTAAGAAAGAGATTATTTATTGTATTTGAGGACAACGAACAATGATGGAAACAAATAAAAATGATTAGAAGATTACAAAATTAACATTACTTTCCAATAGTTATCTTGAAGCTTTTAGACAACTTTTTAAACAATGCGGTTTTATAAATGCAACTATTTTTAATAATAAATCACTTAATAATTAAAGTTGCTTACAAAGTTAAACATTTTTAGGAGTAATATTTAAAAACTTTGTTCAGAAAACTGACATTCCAAGTATTTTTGCTTCTTTATTTCTAAATAAAATTTCAGATATTTCTTGAGGCAAACCTCTCCATTTCATTGATTTCATTCAATATTTTATTTTCTATCTACAATTTTCTGCCAGATTTTGCTTAGTTTTTTACTAATTTATATTACTGTATTTTAATATATTTTTGTAGACATTTACCATGTTTTTCCCTTTTTAATATTACCGCATCAAGTAAATTATCTTCAGAATTTCTCATTAATTTTACTGGAAAATCCTAGGAAAAATAAACTGTTCATGTTGATCTCTTTAGTTCAGCTTGAAAATATGTTATCAAGCTAAGAGCCCACAAGAATTGTAAAATTAATCTTTTACAGTTGAAATTTAAGGTATAAAGAGCAGAGCAGATTAAATTGCTGGATATGGGATTATATTGATGAAACTCGAAGGAGCAAAAAATAGGAAAAAATGGTTGCGGGCTTTTAAATAAGAGGTAAAAATTGCAAAAAAAAGGCGGAAACAGATAGTAACATTTTTTTTTAAACCAGAGCCACTCTAAATAGTTATCAAACATCAACATTTATTGCAATTGATGTCACAATGTTTGCCAAACGTTTTAGTAGATTTCCGCAAATATTTTCAATATGTTTTGAAAAAAATTGTCAATTAAACCAAAAGGTACTTGAGCCGGTTTGGGACCGGCAATTTCGCATTCAGAAATGAAATAGTTTTAATAGGCTTGAGTTTCTGCATGATCAGCAAGCTTTACTTTTGGACACATTAATGTGAGTATTAAAATGTACGTTTATGTGTGACAGTAGGGCAGTTGGGACGGTCGAGCCAAAATTAACTGAATAACATTTTAGCCAATGAATTTCCACATTTACCCTTTTATGTCCTCTAATTACTATTCAGAATATGCATTTTACTGGCACTAGAAAAAAATCGGCTACATTCAATGCTTTTAAAATAATTCTGGATAAATCAGTTTCATGAATTTAATTAATCAAACTTTTAATTGATAGAAAGGTTTTATGAGGATGCTATGAGAAAAACTGGCCAGTTTTGTGCAAGATTGACCTCTATGTAACTATCCATTAATATTATTGATGTTAGTGGCATGCTGGCCAGTGAAATATACAATAAATATTATAAACCAAATGATTCCAATTTGAGATATTTAATCAAACAGTACACTATTCATCAACTGTCTGCAACCGCATGTTTAATTATCTGAATGGATGTTGCGGATCGATAAATTCTCCATTGGGTTGGATGGAGAATATGGATAAATCAACAATTTATTTTGTAGTAATTTGGTTAATTAAAGTATATTAATCTGTAGTATCAAGTGTGAACATTCACGTTTCAGTGTTATTGAAATACTTTTAATTTGGACAAATGTTTGCGATCCTTTTACCGTTTCAAAGGCCAAACATCCAATAAAAACACTTGATAATTTGAGAGCTGCTGTTTGGATTTATATCAGATGAATTTATGAAGAACAGCAGTTTTTAGATTAAATGCAAAACAACTCTTTTATAGTGGTTTCGGGATTTTTACTATGTTTTCAATGGTTTTTGTTAGCAGTGTCTGATTGTTTTAAGTCGCTACATCTTGCATGGGTTCAAGCTGAAATCTCTTTATCATCAGTTCTGTACTGAAGATGCAAGCCACTCGCGCTTGCAAAACGTCGGGACTTTTTTTTACCAAAAACTTGAATATCTCATCAGTTTCATGCAGTGGCAGCGAAAGCATTTTATCTACCTTTTTAAGGCAAAACAATTTCTACCACTAGCTTTCATCTGTTGGGTCCAAAAAAAAAACAATCATTATTGTCCTTTTTCGGTATTACCAAAAGGCAAAAGACAAAATTGGCCTCATTTTTTATTTTATTTAGTGTGTATTTATTTACTATAATTATTGCTAATTTACATATTAATTTTGATGATTAGGCTGCATTCACTCTACATGTACCCGTATAAATTAGTAATTAATGTAACTAAAAGCACGCACAAACAAAAAAATAAATAAGCTTAACTTTAAGTACAAGTTTCTCTTTATCTGTTTAAATCCGGCTATAGTATCGTCTTGCAATCGGAATGTTTTTGTTGTCGTTTTCGATGGTCTGAAAAACAAAATTGGCTATTTAATATTTTATTATACTCGGATTAATTAAGAGAAAAGTAAAACATTTGGAACTTTTGTCCTCGTGAGGGACAGAACAGGACGAAACTCGTCCTTGCATAATAAAAAAATATTTCATTATATTGAGTACTAAAAGCGTTTGAAAAGGGAATAGTAATTAGATTAAGCTTACCATAATGAGGCTTTTATCTGAAAACTCGTAACGCCTGATTCCTCTTTCTGCTATCGTTCCTGTCGATTCGATTTCCAGTGTGTGGTCGTCTGTTTTTCTTGCAATACTCTAAATGTACCACAAAAAATTATGTTTCAGCAAAGTGCGGATTATTTAATGTGAAGCAGCAAATTTACAACATTTTCCACTAAATCTGGAATTAATCCAGCTAATTCCTGAATCAGTTTATTGAAGCTACCGAATTTATTTAGATATTGACTGATTGATAATCGCAATCCAAATAGTGTGGTGCAAGAAACCATAAATGTGCGCACACTTTATGGAGGCCAAAATTGATGGCATTCTTCAATAATTTGCTTGCAAACAACGTGATATTGTTTATAGTTTGGTTAGTGGAATATATTTATATTATTCTATTCGGAAGTTTGTATACAAATTATATTTCAGACAAAAAATGAGACGATTCTAGAAGTCAATTGTTAGTCGTTTAGTCGTACTCAAACCTGCCCCATTTGAAAGTTTATGGTTCCAGTAAATAAAGAAATGAAAGTAAAATACAGATACTTGAATTGCATGCATTTTACTGCCATGTTTTAATGATATAAAATGAATCAGAGTTTATTTCTCGTTAAAAATCTCGCATTATCAAATGTTATTACAATGGAAACGAACGAACATGATTCCAATGAGTAAAAAAACGATGACGTCTAGGTACATGACGTCTTGGCATAGAGAGAAAAAGTTCGTTTTTCTGTTAGTTAGGTTGCAATTTTTCGCAATTGTTCATAACAATAATTACGATTTTACATAATAATACGTTAATGAAAAACGTGGTTATTAAAATGTGTATTTAAATGTGCCCCTTTTCATTGGGGCCCAACTATTACAATTTTTTATGGCAAAAATGTATGCAAACATTTTTTGATTAACTTCTTTAAGGCATGTGTTAAGGTACAATGTCTAGCTGTATTGGAAAAATACTTCATTTATTTAGCCTTGGTTTCTTTACCTCAGAATAACTTCTTCTTTTAAGTTCTTGTGACAATTGAAAGTTTTGTGCAATTAGCCAAATAAGTAGTGAAGAAACCAGATCGAATAACCAATTTCTTATTTAGTAGCTACAGTTCTTTCACTATCTGGCTAATTTTCATTTTATGGTATTCACCTTAATATGGTACTCTACAGCAATAGTTTCGTCTACTTCTTCGTCTAGAATTAGAATGGACTTATGCTGGAACTCGCCACTGAGACTGGTGAAAATTAATTCCTTTCCGTTAATTGCAATTTCCAAAATCGGTTTTAGCCCATTTACTTGCTTGGCTCTTTCCGCTGCGATGCCTGTAATGGATAGTTCAGATATTTTCAATCTATAAATGATGCAGTATGAAGATGAATTAAAAATGATGCTAAAATACAATTAACATAGTATGAAATTAATGCCTGAAAGTCCTGCATGTGCAGACTTTTTAAAAGCAGTTTTGCTAATTTCAACGAGTTAATTAATAAAGGAAATTCCCGTCAAAATTCAATATGAATGTGGTTTTTATTCGTGAAATCAATGCGTGTTTCATCATTAATAAATTGAAGCAAGTTTAAAAAACTCACAAAAACCATAGGAATTACTTGATATATTATAAATTGCTGTTTGTTTAAATTTTATTTTTTGAAAATTACGGGTATTAACTAATCCAATTAACATCAGAAGATGGCGGACGAGAAAAGTAAAACATTTAAGTAAAAAAATGAAACATGACTGCACTAAAATTTTCGACGAAATACCAAGTTGTTTATTCTGCAAATATTTTTGGTATTTATTTTCCAAGTTTGATAATATTAGATACGAATAAGGAAAAACACAACAACAATTTATACGTTATAATATAAATTATGAGGCAAATGATGACCACAATTTTCAAATATTTCTGCCGAGAAGTGGGAGTGCGAGAGAACAGAGAAAAGAGAATGGCACAAGTGCGAGCGAAAATAATTTCAAATTGAGCCCGGAAAACCAAAACAATTTTTCTTGCCTAATTAATTCTCTTATCTAGAAAACTGCAACCTGTTTGTTTGAAATTGTTAGAAACTTACTAGTAACTATTTAAAATTTCATCGTGAACAATCATGTACATGCAGCGATGCTAAATTGCTAAATTTTTCTAAAGCGTTTTTGGGTACATTTTTTAATGACTCTTAAAATGTTGTCTTTTGTAGCTGGTTTACTTACTGATTTTTGCATATTTTGTTATGCTGCAATTGCTGCAATTATGTAGTGTCGTAAAGTATTTTTTTCGAATTTTTAGTGCATAAGGTTTCTAAAATAATCAAAGTATTAAAACTGATCTGCTGAAATTTTGACAGGAATATAGAAGATCAACCAGTAAAAGTGGGAGTCAAAGTGGGGTAGAACAGTCAAACCTTTTTCTGGGTTAAATAAAGGATTAGAAAAACAGCAGGACGTAGACTTTTCACAGTTTTCATTATTTTGATTTGTCATAAAAGGTAGGAAATTTGGGACTCAATAAATACTTATAGGCATCATAATTGTGCATGTTCCATAATAGAAAAACAACGAATGTTTAAAAGTATGAAACAAAGCGCTTTAGTAAAGGAAATATCATCAACCACTTTTTACTAAGGGTGTTTTAAAAACGCTGTAAACAATCGACTACAAACAAATACTTCCAACTATGAAATATCACTTTAATTGAACACTAAAAAGAATTAACAAAGTCCAAGATCTGCTTAAAAATGCACTATTTTCAAACTGCAGAAAGGTTAACGAGTTATTGTTATATGATCACTTTGAGGATAAGTACAAGGTGTTCCATAAACAAATGCCAGAAAGAAAAATTCCAATATTTTGTGATGAACTCATCAAATTTGAAATCGATACAAAAGCTACTTGCTTCTGCAATATACCTGCTGTACTACACAAAAGATTTTTCAATTAGTTTATGATTGACGGCTGGAAAGTTTCACAAATACATACCGAGAGCAATGAGATGCTCGTAGAAATTTTCGTTTTTTTCTAATACGAATTTACCGCTCACAGACATGTTGCTGATTATTTGGGCTCTGATGGTGGCAGGTTCACAGGTGGCAACTAACTGATAAATATTACTAAATGTCTGTTATCAGAAGTGTAAATTTAGTCACTAAATAAACTCCGGTGCTGATTATCTCCGTTGTCGAATCTCAATTTTATCGAGTCTCCAAATTATTCCGTTGAATGGAAACCCAAGGTTTACCTTTAAATCCTAGATACCATTTGGACTTTAGTACTGAACACTAATCGCCTGATTTCTAGCTTTGTCTCTCGTAATCTACTTTGATTTTCATTCCTGATGTGGAAAACTTCTTAGTTTTTCAGTTCAACTCTAGAGTTAGGAAAGTTTTTTTACCTGGGATTTTTGTGCCTTCACTCTTCTACTTTTCCCTGCTGTTGTCTTTCATTTTTTCCTCTTGGGTTCTCGGTTCTCTATTACCCACTCATTGGTTGTTTCTGATTTCAGCTTACACGTTATTGAGAGCCTAGGCTTATTGTAGGATTTTACTCCAAAATAGTGGATACGTGGTATTGAAACACAAAATTGTATTAAATGATAAAAGTTTAATAGATGAGATTGAACGAACTAACACACTGTTAACTTACTGGTTACATTTACTCTTAGGATTTCGGTTTATCACCACAACACTAAATATAGACTATGTAACAGCTTTATCTATAACTCGTATTCGTCTTCTAAATTTTACAGCCAAGCCGCGTCTTTTCGTCTACTACGTCGCTTTGACCTGCTGTGCGTCCCTCAATCATCCCCGAGTACCACGAACTACCCTGTTCCGGAAAAACCGGCGTCTTTTTGTCAAACGTCAAACATGCCGCCGTCTCTTTCTATCGTACCTAGTCATATGCTTTTTTGTGTGTGAAGCCAACCTACTGTTTAGGCAACCAGTCGCACAGTTAACTAAATTTAAATAAATTTTACCCTACATTATTTTACATGCCCCTATCATAATTTTTTTATGAGTATTTTGATAGTCTTAGGCGAATATTTTCCAATTTACGCAATTTAAAACATTTGCTTTGATTCACCAAGATTCACCATTGATTGATCACGTCATACCTCATATACAGTCAAACATTGTGGGTTTTTACGATGAACAATAGTTTTTTGTTCGCAATTAATGAATCATTAAGCAGATCGAAACTGATAAATTTAAGATATGGACACGTAAAACATGCTAAATGAAATCCTGTTTTATCCATAAATTTATTATACAAAGTGTTTGGGAGTAAATAAGAATTTCGATCACATTTTAAAATTGCAATACTTACACAATGAAAATTTGAGGATCAAAAACACAACGAAAAAGTGATCAAGGGGATTTTCAAGTGTACATAATATCTTCAGCTTCGCTCCTTCTTAAGGATGAATTTCAGAAAATCAATTGGAGTGTTATTTTAAGTATGCCTAATTCAGTTCGAATAATTCAGGTAGAACTTACGAAGCTCTTTTAATTTGATAATGCTGATTGAGTGATACTGGTGAATTTTAGGGAGTTTACTCTATTCAATACTTCGGATCCACTTCTCTAGATTAGACCATTATAGCCTGGGTAATGCTCACCATTTTGTGTAATCTGGCATAATTCTACGCAATTCTGTATAATGTTCGGCAGTCTCAGGTAATGCCATATAGATTCAGGTAATACATACTAAATCGATATAGTGCTGTTTAATTCCAGTAAATTCACAAATCATCCTGTGATATTAAGGCGTAGTTAGACATGGTTGCTAACAAAAGCTTTTTTGGAATTACTAATTATTTTACGTTTTCTATTGGTTTGAATCTTGAAAATTCAGCAATATTTCAGTAAACATTATTATCTTATTTTCAATTCAACCGCTAACTCAGGAAAGTCCCAAACAGAAAATAGTTCAAAAGCACAACTTCCCGGCAAGCAATAAGTGAATCGCTATTTCGATTAGTTACTGATTTCTATATAACTGCTAAAGTGGGCCAAGTTTCGTTTAGCAGAAATCCATTGGGAAAATTTAATTTTTTTTTGGTATTAGAGCACATGCTTCAACACAAAACAATGAACATTTTTCAAATGCATTTTAATTATCTAAAAAATGCAAAAAGTTATTTTATTTGTAAATCCGCGGACATAAATATGGTTTTTTGATGCCTGGCAAATTAGTTAAACAACACAACAGCAACACACTGGCTGACATTGTTTTAAAAAATGCAGTCAATTAACTGATTGTTTAATAACCGCAATTTAAATTTATCATCAACCGTGAGATATTGCTCAACTTATTGTGCAAATATACGCTCAGAATGCGGTTCAGTTTTTATGCCGAATATTTATACAGGGTGATTCACAATCTTATGAACACAGAGCAGGGGCGTGTAGAGGAGCTCAAACAAGTCGAGTTGCCAATTAAGGTTTTTTCCTCAGGTCCATGGTTAACGAGATACAGGGTGTTAACGTTTTAAAAATATTTTTAACTAGGGGTAGAAGGTCCCTAAATAGTAGCCCACGTTAAAAATTTGAGCACAATATCTCATAAACTGTGGGAGTTAAAGAGAAAATATCAATATTTTCTAAAAACTTTAATACCCATACAGGGTGTTAAAGTTTTTAACCATGGACCTAAGACTCGTTAACCATGGACCTAAGAAAAAATTTAAATGGAAACTAGACTTGATTTGAGGTTCTCTACACGCCCCTGCTCTGTGTCCATAAGGTTGTGAATCACCCTGTATATTTGATAAGCGTTTTAACGTCCAATGTCTTACCATATAAATGGCATGGCTGACTATAATTGCCAGTTTTTAGTTAACCTGCGTGCTTTGTGTTATCTAAGGATGAAGTATTCACTACTCTTACAGCTTTTTTTCTGAATGGAAATATAATCCTCATTTTTTGTATTCATTTTACTGGTCATGCAACATCCTGTTTAAGACATTATTAAAATTCAAAATTTGTTTATGTTTCCTAAAAAGCACTCAGATAAATTTTGCTCCCTATTCAGAACAGAAGTAGAAAATGGTTCCCAAACGTTTTGTTTTTAACGGAACGGAATAGAGCTGTATTCCGTTACGGTAAGCATCTTACTATTGCTACCTGTAAAATCAGTGAATGCGTTTCGTGATCCTCAGCGTCAACTTTCGTTACTTATTAATCGATTTATTAGCAAAAATTTACCGAAGTTCTTCAAAATTCTTTCGAGTAAAGCTGCTAGATATCTTTTCATGCAAATTCTTCAATGAAATGAAAATTTATTATTATTAATTTGTGTTTAAATGGACATTAAAAATGTTGCTATTAAAATACCTCTTCTTTTTACGTTTTGCCCGTTCCAGTAGTTATGATATCCTATTTAGCCAACTTCACAAATTCATGATATTCTATTTCGCAGCTAAGCATAAGGAAATATCCAATTATGCTTACGAAGTACATAATGTTCTTTAGTTTCACAGATAGCATGTAAACTCATCAGCATTAATTCAGTATATATTTACACAAACCTGTAATAACAAACAGTTGTATCTTGAAGCTGAAATCCATGTCAATTGAAATAAAAATTGTTTCAAAAACTCCCTTTCCAAGGAAGTGATTTTAACTCAGTCAACGTTTTTTCACCAATTGTATTTTAAGGAAACACACAAAACCCAACTTGCAATTCGAGGGTCCTCAAAACTACAGGTTCACCTAAAAGTTTTAATAGAAAAACAAATAAACACTTAAGCGATTAAATTAATTATATTGTGAATCGAGTGAAAGTAGGCATTAAATATCGCCGACGAATCATAATAATAACTCAATAATAATTTTTATTACTTATAGTTTATTATTTAAGTTTTGATAATTCTCCATCCAGTCGCTCGAAGGTATTCCTCTTTTGAGTAAAGTTATGTAATAACGTATCTAAAAAAACATTGTTGCAACGCTTATATTATCAAGTTTTTCATTAATTTTGTATTCCAAATAATATTTTTTGCAAATCAATAGAAGTCGTCCATGGGCATTTTAGCATCGAGTATTTAAAGCACCAAATGCACACGTGACTGACTGACAAACTATCAAATTTTCACTCATATTTCATATAACAAAAAATAGTGGACATCTACAAAAGAATTAAAAAATTGAATAAAATATCGGGTGCTCCATTAGAAAAAAGGTTGTATTCTGCGCCACAACTGTCCGCACGCACTCTATAAAAATGTAAGTGTTTGTAAAGATGCGTGAAATATGTTTATTTTATAGATAAACTATTTTTTAAAAACAATTTATTTAAAATAACTTTACAGACGTTCTATCATCGACAGAGTTTTGTGGAAAAAAGCGTTAACATAGTGAATTGTCTCAGTTTTATAGTTAATCAGGAATTTATGTACGGCGGAACCTAGTCAGCGGTTTCTGTGGGAACTGCTGCTTACTAGGCAGGTTCTGTGTGAACTTGATGGTGTAACTCGTGTTTAGTATCTCTAAAAGAACGATGAGAATTTTCGAACAAATAACACCGGTTAAGCGTAATCTTACTCTGCGGCTCTGTGTCGTTCGGACACCCTGTATATTAAAATGTTATTAACTGTTCATGTACTTTATCTTCTTATTATTTTAATATTTTGGTAGTTCTAGTCAATTTTTTTTAATCAAGTGTATCTTATGTTTAAATAACTGCGAACTTGGAATTTCGTTCACCCAAAAGTTTTAAGAGAAGAAAAAAGAAAAAAAGGCGACTAGAACTGGCAATTTCTACTACTTTACTCTCGTTCGGGGACTAAAATGTTGTTATTGACTGTTCTGTTGGTGAAATAAAGTGGACACACTCTTAATGTATGAATAAAAGTATATTGATAAATGATAAAGAACAACACAGTACAAAAGTAGATTTCCGAACACGAGAACGATTCTGTATCAGCAGCGATTTGACGACGACTAACTAAAACAAAAGTTGCTCTCGCGATAAACAAAAATTATGCTTGCCTAAGCAATATGGCTTTATGATACACTGTGGTTCATAATATATGGCTGAACTTATATTGATATTATTAAAAGCATTTTGATTATAGTCTTATTCTAACATGTTTCTGTATTTTCCCTCTTATTCTTTTGCATTTTACCAGTTCTAATCAACTTTTTTTTTAAATCAAGGGTAATTTAAGTTAAATTAAACACGATTTGGCATTCGGGGGTCCTCAAAACAACAAGTTCACCTAGAAGTTTTAATAGAAGAAAAAATAAAAAAATAGTCGATTAAATTAATGAGATTACGGAGAGGATCGAGTGAAATCAGGCATGAAATATCGTCGACGAATCATAATAATAACTCGGGCATAAATCACATACCTTATACAGGTAAAAACGATGCCCAACATACGGCGGCCATCTGCTTTCCTTGTTGGTGAACCATATAAATCACGCTTTAAATAAGGATGTCACATAATCAGGCGTCGCGACGCGCTTCCAGCATCCCCGTGCGCGAAATCTCGCGTCAGTCCTAAGTGGGCACTGGAACAGAACGGTTTACGTCTTCGATCCCGACCTTCCCTTCTTCTCCGTAAGCCCACTTACCTGAGTAACGCGTACGCTGCGACTTACGCTTTATTTAGTTCAACAGGAAAAAAATTGCCAAAATCCCGGAAAATCGGCTTTTAACGGCCAAAGCCAACAATTCCGAAAGGAGTTCGAACCGACTTTTAGGCCAGTTTTAGAAAGTTTATTTTAGTCGACGCTTGCACGTTCCGACGCGAATTATTTCTGCGACAACTTTGAAGTGCAGCCGGTAAGTATCGTTTTTTGTTTGCTGTCGCTGAACGATGTCGATATTTTATTCAAGTGAGTCAGCTTAATGAGATGCTTTCATGCCAAAGTGACAATAGAATTAACTTAAGAATTGCTTATTTATGAGCAGCCTTATTCGCTTTTTTATACTATATTTAACTTGTAAAGTGCATAGGAGTTCACATTGTAAATTTTTGTTGAGCTGTTAAAGTCTTTGGTTCAAACAGGGTGTTAGTAAATAAGTGCGACCAATTCTAAGGGGTGATTCTGCATGAAGAAATAATAACATTTTGCTTAAACGTATGTCCGCAAACGATTCGTTTTTCAAGATACGGGGTGGCAAAGTTTTTCTTGAAAATTGACCAAGTTTCTAATGCTTGAAACATTTGTTGACAAGCAATTAAGAGTTTCATATTCTTCAATGGTACGCATATGGGCGATGATCTCAATTCAAGATCTCTCATACCTTTTTTTCGCATGGAGTGCCGTATGTAGGCAAAAAAGAAGCGGTGGAGTGCGGGTGCTCTCAAGAAGTACGCACTATGCAACTAGAGAGTTGTCGAGCCTAAATCAAGTTCTCAAAAATTTTTAATTTTTTTCATTTAAATTAAAATTTTTTAAAGAACAGCAATTGTGTTCGTTTCATATTCAACGGGTGAAAGCTCTACTAGCTAGGGACTTTTCTTTACGCCTTTCTTTTGCCACTGGATTCTTCTTAAGATGGCTCCAATTAACGATTTTTAAAATGGCGAATTGTTTACCGACTAGGCTACTTTTGGACTACTTCTTCTTTGAGTGCCGTCTCCTATCGGAGATTGGATATCATCAGTACTAGTCTTAAAAGTTCTATTGAGCTACAACCAAACCAATTCCTCAAACTTCTCAATTATTAAATTCTCCTTCTTCCATTGCTCCTTCTTTACTTTATCTTTCCATGCATGATCAATCTAAGCATTTCATATCGCTGTCCTCTCATTATGTGCCCCAGCTATTGTAATTTTCTTGACTTTATTGTGTTAACTACTTCATATTCTTTATCCATTACGGTAGTATCCTTCCATAACACCACGTTTTTATTTGCTCCTGTTTAAGCGTCCAGCCTTCCAAACCATAATAAAGTTAATGCAAACACATAGCACCTTAATGTTTTCACTCTTAGTTCTATTGTGAGGTCTCTGGAACAGAAGATGGTTTTTAATATCACAAACGCATTTATTGCTGTTTCTCTTCCATTTATTCTTTCTGTTGTTTGGTCGCCTTTCTATTTGTTGGCCCTATAAATTATGTTTGTTTGTATCTAAATTTTCCGTTATTATCATATATTTGGTCTTTCTCAATGTTATTTTAAGTCTATACTGTTCACAAAAGGTACCAGTTCTGTTTAAATCGTCTTTGGAGTTCTTCAGCGGATCTTGCTGTAATCGCTGTGTCGTCTGCGAATCTTACATTGTTTGCAATCTTTCTTTTACCATTATTCCCTCATTTAAGAAGTGCGTCTTCAAAAATTTTTCAGCACCAGTTTAACATAAATGTATGGCTTGGGGTAATTGACGATCATTTAATCGGCTCATATTTCCTTCCACAACGACTAAAGTGAATCTTAACTTACTTTTCTACAGGAACAGCTATCTGTTCTTCTTGAAAATATGCCTCTACAGCTGGGACGACACTTATGGCATTATGGTACGTAATCACTTAGACATGGTATATTATCTAAATCGATGTATATATAGTTGAAGTACGGAACATTGGCCTGCTCGATCACCGGATTTAGATTCCCTAGACTTTTGTATTTGAGGTTTCCTTAAGCCATTGTTTATTCCACTCCCGTTGAAAATGTTCATGATCTGAGAATCGAATTATAACCGGCTCCGAGGCAATAACGAATATTGGTGCGAATACGACAATCAATGATGTGAAGAGTTGAATCTTGTGTCACGTCCGAGGGAGGCCATTTTAAACTTTGAGTTGAGCGTTGCGCCTATTTAAAAAATTGCAAGTGTTATTTTCTGTTATTGTTCTGATTTATGGCTATTTTACTGGATAGTTCTTGCAAATTATTGAAGAAATGAAAAATGTGCGTTAGTGTGTTTAATTTTTTTTGCATAAAACGGCGCCCCATACCTTCAAATAAAGGCACGAGCGATATTTTGGTCAAAAATCGAACCGGAGACCTCAAAATAAACGAAAAATCGAAATTCTCCGCATTGCTGTGGTTGGTGATAGAACACGTACCCAAAAAGAAGCAACTCAGTTATTTAAAGAAATCCACCGAGATCATCCCCCCATGCCAAAAGGTGGTGAGTAGAAGAGAAGCTAGATTCGGAAAGTTTGGCCATGTAGGAAATTTGCTTAAACCTGGACGTTCTGCTCGAGATCAAAATGAACTTGATGTTTTACTTTCTGTGGAAGGAAATCCATGTACCCAGCTACAGGGTGATTCAAAATTGGCATCATTCCTTTTAAGGGGTGATAGAGACTCACTTGGGGAGTACGAGAAAAATATTGAAAAATTTTTTTTGGAAAATTTCTAGAAGATATTAACAGTTGAAAATCGAATTTCAACGTTGTTATTAAGCATTATTTAGAAATTGTTCCATGTTTAATTGGTAGCATATTGGAATACTTAAACATTAAAAAAGAAAAATTACGAACTTTGCTTCAAATTACGAAAATTTTCGATATCAAAAAAGTCCTCTTCTACAAGTTTCTGATGAAAAGTCACAGCGGCAATGATGTTTTTTTGTCATTAACAGATAGTTACAGGTGGATAGCCCTAGTCAATAATAATTTGTCAAACTGCGACTTACTTTGAATTTCCTTTCACGAATTTGCGGATATGCGATTAGTTCAGGGGAAATGCTACAAACTACATAGCACAAGCTGAAAGAACTCACGCCAACAAAGGGCGAGGAGAGTGGTTCCAGGAAGATAGTGGACGACAATCGATTTTCGGGTTCCAGACACAGAGGAATAAGTATTGGACATAGTCGAATCACAGCCTTCCAGGGGCACTCAAAGCACAATGACTGACACTTGCCCAAGCACCAAATAAATACCGAGGACGGGCAACATTCCTACCACGTTTGTACGATACACACAGTACAAGGAGCACACACATGTACAAATCGAGCAGGAGTTAATTAACTGAATACCAGAAGCTGCTTGATAAGAGTGGATAATAAGGGATTACACAGGCACTAGCTTGTTTGGAGTTAACCATTCAACCAATTCGAGGCTATGAGAACAGGTGGACATTTCGAAAGTACGTTCCGCAGTCAACGAATCTTGTTGAATTTACCGTTTATCCTTGTCTATCTTATTGTCACTCTGTATAATTCCATGGTTACCGGAGTTTTAAATAATTACGAAGCAACCGGTATTTGCGCAATGTTAATTAGGCAGATTACCTTGAAAAACATTGCTGCCGTATTTCTGATATCGTTTTTTTGTAAATTTCTCAGTTTTGAATACCACTTAATTTCTTTTATTATTTTTTCTGTACTTCTATAACAGCGCCAGACAACACCTCCAGAGGAATGACGCCAATTTTGGATCACCCTGTAATAAGCGAATAGTGCGAAAGTACAAAAATCATCCCTACAAAGTTATTCAAGTGCAAGAGCTATTTGAAGCTGATTATGATGGGTAAAATGAGTTATGCGAAAGCATACAAAATATGTGCAATCTAGGCAATAATTTAGGAAGCAACTTTATTTTCCTTTAAAGCTACGTTCTGTTGGAATAGTTATGCGAACCGACAAAATTGTCGATATTGGGCAACAGAAAATCAGCATTGGACGATAGAGCTTCACAGCCAGTACCCCCAAGAAGGAAATGTGTGATGAAGAATAATGCGCGGAAGACTAATAGGAGGAATTTTTCTTTAAACAGTCTCTCACTCGACAAGTATATCTAGAAGTTCTACATCTTGAATGAATGCCCGCATTGATGTATTTATTTCCTAAACCATTCGAGCCAGACTCTCCTGGCAAAAACCAGATTTTCCATCCATATAGTGGTCCTCCACACTATGCTGCTATTGTGCATACTTTTTTGAATGCAAGCTTTCCCAATCGGTTGATATGAAGGAGAAAACTTATTGAAGAATGGCCTGCCAAATCGTCAAACTTAACTCCGATAGATTTGTTTTTGCGGGATAACTTCAAATCGAAAGTGTTTGTTTAACAGGTCAAATAATCTGCAGGAGTTTATAGAGGAGATTCGAAAAGAAGTGAAAAAATAATTTTAAGAAAAGTTACAAGATGGATTCTGTTGAAGATAAGCCGAAGCGACGCCAATCTACGGTAAATGAAGAAAGCAAATCAAGTGTTTTGGCTATCAATATTGGCTCTATGCAATAATTTCCCAAGCCAAGTTTAAAATACTATATTCTCCTTAGATGCTATACTGTATATGTCGTCTGTATATTAACAGGACAGGTTAATAGCTAAATATGTCTGCGTTGGACAAAATAATCCTAGAAGGATGCGAAAAACACGCACTTAACATCTGCAAACTTACTGTACATAATTAGGCAGAAATGAGCAAAAGTGGGACCCGGAAAACTCTGAGTAGTGCCAAATAACGTAGATTTTTACGATTTATGTTTCGGTTATGTGGGTGCGATGGCCAAAAAGTTTCCCACACTTTTACGGGTTAGACTAGACCGCAATAATTATCTTCCAAGCTTAAGCTGACCGTACTAATAACTTAAAATATACAACTCCTAAGACAAAATCATACAATTTCAACATTTAGTTAAAAACAAAAATTCTGAGTTTTTAACTCTCTCTTATGGGTACAATTGCGGTAGTAAATGGCAGTTTATTTTTTATCAATTCTAAAAATTTGCTCCTTTGCATAAATGTGTATTTTGTATAAAAAAACTCATGATATAAAACTCTTAACATAAACAACATAAACGTGAACTGAAATTATTAAAACAAACTGAAACGTTAATTGGTTTCACATCGATACTAAACCGATTTGAGATTATTACCTCTTTATAATCGTTCCACTTCCGTTTACATTGCACCGTCTGAACATACATGATCCAGAATGAAAAACAAATCTATTTAATGCCCTGAAAAAAGTACTTGATTTCACTGTTGTTTAAAGCACAATTGTTTTAAATGATTTCCAATTTCCAATTTCTGGACATTTTTAAATTTGAAATGAACGGTTTTCTGATAAAAAGTTTGTTGCTGTTCACGGTGTTTTCTTTTGCTTACAACAATATTTTTTCCAACAATTTTCAATTCTATGGAACAAGTATAAGATACTTTTGATGACGAACTTTCAATGCTAATTTTATCTTAATACAGGTAGCTTTAGAACTTTATAAATTAATTTTAGAACCGTGTTTTACGTCCGAAAATAAGGAAAACATTCATGTAAGCATAGCAAACACTTCGTTTTCAAAATACAGGCTGTCAGAATTTGAAAATTTCAAAAGTTTTTTCTTTATAGCTGCTAGAGCTAGTTCACATATTTTATTTAAATTTGAAGCATAGCTAATTTATTATGTTTTACATAACTAGTCATGCCTGCTGAATTCTGAAGGGAGTTAAATTTTCTAGCATCATGCTCATTTTGTCACCGCAAGCTTTTCTTTGATTCACCACAGGCTCTAAAATTCCTGGTTCAATTTAGAAACTTTTTTGCCTCTTGCATTTTTTTCGTATCTGCCACCGCTTTCGAGTTATTTGCATACATATCAGAACAAAACTTATATTTGTTCATGATTTTGACGATGTAGAAAGAAACTTATTTGCATCTGAAAGGCATGATTTTGATAATTTAAATAAAAATTGAAAACATTTTCCAGTTCATTTTCAAGACTGTGAAAAGAATAATTTTCTTTAACATTTTCCATGTGACTTTCCAGATAATTTTTACAGTGTTTTTACAGAAGTACAACTTCCTAATTTATAGTTTTTATTTTCTCTCATTAGGATCCTTAAGGATCGCTTGTCGAAGACAAGGCAACTTGTAATGCCTTGATTCAATGTGCAGTTTTATATTATAAAATCTTTTAACAATATTATTTTTCTTAAACTTTAACTTAATTATAAGGTTAATTAGGATTTTTCATATTTATGTACGTGTCTAACGAGTAAAGAACGATTACTTGTAATAACTATATATTTAAAATAATTATAATTATACTATAATAAATAAAAAACATTTAATTCGAATTAATTCAAGTAGGTTTGCACTTCACGTTGGTGGCAATTAAATGCGTTCGATATTATTTAATTGCAATTTTCAAGCGATTTAAAACTTTGGTTGCATTCTCCTCTTATTCGTATACCTCTTATTGTTAATGTCGGGATTAAAAAATATATTACAAACTTGTTGTAGGCTCTTTAACTCTGGAAGCCAGTTCAAAAGAAAATAAATTGAAGAGTTTTCCTAATTGGAACATCTACCTTATTTTCATCGTATGCGTCAATGACTTTTTAAAATTCGCTTCAGCAAATAGATGCGGAGTTCTTTTATCCCGGTTGAAACAACTGTTTCAAGCAAATTGCTTTGAGCATTTCTTGTTTTCCTTTGGAGGCTACACTAGTAGAAGGGTTGATTTTCCTAACTTATTCATTGTACCTATTGGCTTCTTAATGTTTCTCAGCAATTTTTTGGACATACATTTTTCCTAAGGTACCAAAAAATATTAAAACAATTCCTGACACGAAATTAGTTATTATTAAAAAAATTATTTGAACCCAGTCCATACTAGAAATTCAAAATAATTTTAGCTCTTTATTTCAACTTAACTAATCTTTGAATATGTCAAGCTATATCCAATTTTATATTGAACAGTAAAGACCATTCCGCGGGAAAATAGTATCATTAAAGTGACCTCTTTTACTTGAACTGATTATTTATTTTATATTGAACAAAGCATGGTTTGAAAGCAATTTCATACAAACTTGTGCCTGAGCTGTTAAGCCTGAAAGCTCAGTTGATACTCAAACGAACATTTCAAGCTGAAAACTTTTCTAATTTACCATCATATTTCGCTTTTACATAATTTTTTTCTTCACGATTTGTTCCATATTTCGCGTTAAATCTTCTAACGGCTTCTCAACCCACTTCCGAAATTTTCTCAATAGCAACATTGATGCATTCTTGTATAGTTTTAAGCATTTGGCTCATAGCTTGCTTAATTTATTTGCCCTTAAAATTGAGAGTTTTGTTCTCGTTCCATACACAATTAGGTTTTGATCCATGCATTTAAATACCTGTCTAAATAGCGAGAAATTTGGTTTTGTAACGTGACAAGGGGATTTACTTGGTAACTGAATATCTTACACATCTCCTCGCTTTCCCAGTTAAATAATTTGAGTACTTTACCTACTCACCGCAACAGAAAGTTACCTACTTACTTAGTCTAATCTAATTAAGGTAAATCCGAGGATATTAACAAAGTCACAATAACAAAATTCGAGCAAATCTGCTTACGGGTTTAGGCAAACTCCTAAATAGGAGCGGTTTGCAAATTGAAAAGTTTCGTAGCGAATATTCCAGTTTCGCAAATCAGCAAAATAAAACCCATTTTCTATGGTACAAGAATTATGATCCAAACAGCATTTAAAAAAATATTTACATTGCATTTCACAGAAGAACACTTTCAAGTCATTTTAAATATTTTCTCAGCAAATTGATCACACTAACATGGTTAAGCCCAAACAACGTAATTCCAAGATAGTTTCCTTTTATAAACCTTCCCATTTAATTTAATCTCACCTGTAGGAAGTTTGGATCGAGTTGTGTTTACTTTCCTTTCTGTTGAAGCAGACATACCCACTCAGAGTGTTTGCTTATTTTTAATGGCAGATTAACAAGTTATAATTAATTCAACCGAAATAATTCGAATAAACATCAAACAAAATTATAAATTAAAAAAGCGGCTCGAGATATTTTAATTAATTTTTGCATAGTATAATAGCTATTGAATTGTGATGTTTCTATTCGATTAAACAGTTTCTGGTCCAGCAGTGGCGATCGTACCGTAATGACATTCAATATTTGTGCTGAAAAAATGGTGAGCTAATGATTTATTAAAAAAATAGTTTCAGTTTGTAATCGCCTGTTCAATTCCAAACAAAAAGCTCATTTGAGTTTTCTTTGTACAACGCACTATTTTCGAGACAAAAAATTAAAATCGTTTTAATGCACGTCTCAGTTAGTTTGTTAGCTTCACATCAACAGTTTCTTATTTAAAACTTTTAAATTATTTACGATAGTTTAATTTACGATAGTTTTAAGATATTTAATAAGAAGGTGTGATAATAATTTTAATCAATCAATCATTTTATGAAATTTAATTTACTTTCATTTAAAAGTTTCAATTAAAACTTTTGATGTGAGGAGTCCAAGACGTGCACTTATAGGATTTTAATTTTTTTACACGCAAATCAGGCTTTGCACTGAAAAAACTCATGATAGGTTTTTGGTTTAGAATTAAACAGGCAATGAAAGCTTAAAATAATTTTTTGATTAATCAGTGGCACGCTAGTTTTTATTTCAAAAATATTGAATGCGATGACGGTACGCGCCGCTCTGGTTTCGGCAAAAAAAACCACTTAACAGAAATATTAAAATATCTCAAGCCGTTTCGCATATATTAATAAATTTCAGCGGAATTATGGACCTTCATATAATAAAACTTCTTATCTTAAAATCATTCCGAAAGAGATTGTTTTTCTTATTCCAAAAAATATTTGCCCGCTTAAAACTCGAATCGAAAAATCCCGAAAAAATCCTTTTTAGTTTAAAATAAAAAAACCCCCCATTAAAATAATTCCAGCGATCACCTTCTAAATTTGATCGGAAGACTTGAATCATCCTGTATATGCAAACTGCTTGGAAATGACATTATTTCTCCACTTTGCTGGTCTTGAAACAAATGAACCAGCACAGAATCTAAAATATTTTAAATATCCTAGTAAGGCCGCACAATTAAAAATTCCTCTTTCTTGAAATGACTCTCCGGGAGTTTACATTTTGTGTGCGCCTAAAGAAGAACAAAGAAAAGACATCAGCAACCAACATTCCCAGACGTATGTTATATAAATTCTCATAAAAGAGAGGAATCTTTTATGCTGATTTTGTGTTCGTTCTTGGCGCCTTTAAAAATATCATAAACCGTAAAATTAATATTTCTATGGAGCTGCTACATTGGAAGTTGTTTGATTCGCGAGAAAATGCCTCTTTTTTTTCGCTGGGGCTAAATACAATAGAAGCGCGGTTTACATTTTTTTTTCGTAGCGTTTGTTCGAAACTTAGTTTGCTTCATTCGGCAGCGCTGAAACATTTATTACAATTACCTCGGGCTGTCCCTAATATGAGAGTCGATAGTCGGGAACCTTTATTTATATTAATGACTTTTGGGATACAGTTCGGGAGTTCATTAAATGGTACAACCGAAGTTTGCGCAAATTTAATTAGGCTTTCAGATTTTTCAGCTTTTCATCAGAAGGCCGCAAACAATAGCAGAATAAAAAAACATGAGCAAAATACAACTTTTGGCCAGTTGATGGAATACAATTGAATTAAGTTTAGTTGTTTTAGAAGTTCCACAACAGTGGAAAATCTTGCTGAATGCTCAATTTAATTGAAGAAAAACTGTTACCCGAATGCCTGGCTACGCTAAATCTGTCAATTCACCGGATCATCCAAATGCGGGGTTATCAAATGTACATAAATATGTAAATTTGCGAAAAGCTGTTTGCCTCGAACGAACTTGATTTAAATAACAAATTGCTTTTTAAATACAAACCATACAGAACGAGTTTACCCTCTTTGAAAATAATGAATAGCTTGCCGAAACAGATCAAGTTTATTTCAAACGGCTTATTGGGGCAAACAGGATTGCTTATGCGAAATGCGTATCTGATTTCCACTTTTTGAAGAATATTTGCAGGTATGGAAACTGTCGGGCAAATGAATGAGAATTTTGCTTTGATTTTTTTCGGTGGTCAGTCCAACTTCATTCATCTGCAACTAAAGGGATGTATTCAAGAAAATCAGGCATAAAACCGAAATGTTTGTCGGAAGCTCAATTTTAAATGGGTAATTAATTCGGATTAACTACATTAGAGCTTTCCGAGCACTGTCATTTTTGGGTAAAGTATTTTCAATGGAATTAAGTTGAAAGAGTTAATGAAAATATATTTTTATAAAACGTGATTTGTTTGAACTAGTAAATGCAAATGGGGTAAGGACTTTTGGTTAAACAAGTTTCGGGTGGAAAAAACTTGATTCCACTATTTGAAAATTATCTAAAAAACGATATTTTGCTTAGCAAGTAATAGTGAACCACCACGTGCGGCAGTTGAAAC
Organism: Dendroctonus ponderosae; assembly: GCF_020466585.1. Classification (NCBI taxonomy): domain Eukaryota; kingdom Metazoa; phylum Arthropoda; class Insecta; order Coleoptera; family Curculionidae; genus Dendroctonus; species Dendroctonus ponderosae. The sequence goes on along the minus strand of NW_026017110.1, from coordinate 17,348,629 downwards.
GTTTAGTTGGGTTTTAGTGCTTTTCAAATTTAATGTAATGCTTTTAAGTGAAATTTACAGAATCGAGTCATGATTGGTTGTGGTGATAGAACCTGGACACAAGAAGTGCTTGAATTTGGGGCTCTAAGTCATGTTAGGGATTACTTTAAACCAGAAGGACGTCCGAGAATTTAAGAAGATTAAGCACTTTAAAATCACCTAAAGCTGAAGAAATTGCAATCAAAGAAGCGTCTTTTGAAACAAGAACTTATTAAGGATGATTTGGACCCAAGAGTAGAGTGTTGTGACCACTGATAACGCGGTGTCACAACAACCTGTAATTTTTTAATCGTGTTTGTTTGTCGGATGAAACAACATTGGGTTTAAGTGGTTCTTTCATAGGCAGAACTGTAGATATTTGGCACCTGAACATTAAATTCACACCGGATGTTAAAAGTGCATTCAGAACGACTGAAAAAAAATAAACAGCTGTGTAGACAATTTCGGGGATTCAATCATTGGCACGTTTTCTATTGAAATCAAACTAAATTGGGCTAATTGAGTATTATTACTGTAATAAATGTTGATACCGGGGGTTGATGGACTGTATCTAAATCCAGCGCGAGCACATTCTCATAAAATGGCCTGCTAGATCTCCCGATTTAACTCTCCTCGTTTTTTTTTTCTGGGGCGGCCTACAATCTAAAGTTTCTGTCAACCAACCAAATAATGCTAAATACAAGTGGACTGATTTTAGTGAAACTCTCTGGTTTAAATGTATTTGCGTTTTCAACACTCATCTATTCATTCAATCATTGGGACGTTCTCTATGGAAATCATACTAAATGGCCGTAATCGCTTATTATTCCTGCAATAAATGAATTAATATCGGGGATTGGCCAGATTATATCCAAATCCGGAGCGAGCATCTCATAAAATGGCCTGCCAGTTCTCCCGATTTAACTCTCCTCGGTTATTTTTTTGGGGCTACCTACAATTTAGAGTTTACTTCAACCAACAAAATAATGCTGAAGACAACTGGACATTGACCACGGTTGAGACAGTAAAATTAACAAGGAAACAGTAACTAATATTTTGAGGTAAATCACATAAAGAAAAAAGAAAGCCTTACTTGTCAACAAATTAACACAAGTACCACTCTGAAGAGCACCGAACAAAACATTGTAAAACGTTGTAAAATAGTTATAGGTCGTTAACAAAACACTATGTTAAAAGTCAGACCTGAGAAATTTGCAAAAAACTAAACATTAAACGTTGTAAAATAAGTTAAAAGTAAATAATGATAGTAATTTACCTACATTTAATGCCAATCTTAATTAGCAAAAACATTGACAGCACGAGAAATTATCTACCTATAATGGGGGAAAAAGGCAGATTAAAAAAAATGTGATCATATTATCAGTGAAAAATACTGTTAGCATCCTCAAAACTAATAACGGACATTTTACGGATGCGAATTAAAATAAACATAAACATAAACAATTACAAGTGGAAATGTAAGATTGACTCTCCCTTAACATTTCAAAAGCATACTGTTGAGGAGCGCAGATATTAATGAAAATAGCGTAGCATTTGAGGATAATTAAGCAAGGCAAACTGGCGAATACAAATTAAAATAAAATAAATGAAATGAAACGTAAATTTATATTGGAATTTCATAAAATAAATGTAAGTGTTGAGTCTTGCGACACTAACATATTGAGATCCGTATAAGCCTTTAAAAATGGGGTAAAAATCACAGTTTAAGTTAAGTTTTGTATTTCCAGTTTTCTACTAGTGTTGCTAATTTATGAAACATTGCAAGAGGAACAATTCATTTTAGGGTTTGTACTTAGTTGGCTTGTTGCGAATTAATATTTTGCTTTTGCCGTCTGCAATAAATATATTCCAATATACTTAATCTTTTCGTGTTGAATTATACAAAGCACAAGATATACATATACAGGTACCAAGATAACTCGATTTAACCATATTTGTATTGCAGACGGGGAAAATATTTAAAATTCATACCTGTTGACTATTCCCACGTACTTTATAGGGGCACCAAGTACAGCTCAAAATTCCGTCTTAATTGTGTGGTAGTTTAAAATCTGATGTTGCAAGTGAGTTTTGAATCAAATGTAGTATTTTCCCATCATTTTTAGGCAAAGCATAAAAACAACCGTTTTTCAGAAAAATCAATTTGAAGTAATGAGTGAGGATTAATTAATAATCTATTAACTGATACTTATATTTAATTGATATATTGCTTATTAAATAGTATTTCCTTCCTCTATCTAACTACATGCTGAGTGAGTTGCTAAACATGGATTTTAAAATCAGTGTTATAACTGTAAATGCAATTTTTTCAAATAATTTCGTTTAAATTTCTTGTTTATATTAAAATTGGAAACACAGCCAGGAAAACTTACATGATGAATTGAAATGCTTGGGAATACAGCAGTATGTATCAGATGGAGGAATGCATTCTAAAGAAACGATATAAAAAACTGAACGCAAAACTCGCAAATGAGAAAAACCGAAAGAACTTCCTAACGAGTCGCAAGAATCTTGCCTAAAATTTTACCAGGAAGTTTAATTCCAACTATGGATACAATATTTTGGAATTAAAAATTGCATATTTCAACAGGATGGTACGCTTTTTCACACAGCTAAAACGACCGAAAAGTGATTTGGAGATCATAATTTCAAAGTTTTATCGTGGCTCTCAAGCAGTCCGGACTTTAATGTTATAGAAACCTTATGGCATCAAATGAAGAACTCAATACGTCTTGATCTTCAGCGAACAGTTCTAGGATTAAAGGCAAAAACAACTGAAATTTGGAATTTGCTCACCCGAAAATATTGTCAGACTTTAGTGAATTCAAAGGCAAAACATATAAAAGCCAGTCCAAGCCGAAATGTGATTTTACTTCTTATTAAACTCCTGAAAAGCTTAACCCAAGAAACCCACAAAGTCATCCTTTCTGAAATGAACAACTGCATCATAAATAACAAAATTCCGGAAACATGGAAGAGTGGTGTAGTAATTCCTATACCTAAAAATGGACGAGACAATACACAAATGGAAAACTACAGACCTATTACATTACTCCCGGTGCTGAGCAAAGTTTTGGAACACATACTAAAGCAGAGACTTGAAGAACTGATCGGAAAACATGTACCAACCTACCAATTTGGCTTTAAACAATATCACTCGACTATTCATCCGTTATTTATTTTGACCAACAACATACAAACAACTCACCTAATTGACGGAAAGTCGGCATGTCTACTCATGGACACCAACAAGGCTTTTGATAGTGTCTGGCATAGGGGCTTACTATAGAAACTATACAAACTCCACACACCACCATATCTACTACATACCATAAAGAACTTATTAGAAAACAGACAACTACAAGTACGAATTGACAACACACT